>NW_024070213.1:89603603-89738156 GCF_014754425.2 Oryx dammah | reverse complement strand
ATCTTAACCTGATTACATCTACAAGGTCCTATGTCCAAGTAAAGACACTTTACAGGTATTCAACACATTTTGGGGAGCATACAATTCATCCAATAACAGAGTCTGTATTTTATTTCAGCTTTCCTTCAGAAGGGCCCAAAGTAAGGTACTAGATGTTTAAGATGATGGGTGGTTTGAAAGTTAGGGAGGGAGCAGTTCAGGAAGAGAAAAGGGACAGAGTTAGCCAGCCAGTGGGTCATCTGTCACTTGGTCTCTATCGAGAATATTCCAGCCCTGCCTTGGGATTCAGAGAGCGTGGACTGGAGGACACAAAGGCAAACGTATCCACAACCAGCTGTGAGCTTCCAGAAGGGAGGGAGACACCAGGGCCAGGGGGAGGTGGAGACAGAACAGCAGGGGAATCAAAGGGAAGGCAGGTGGATACAAGAGCTCCCCAGAGGACGGGCATCCCAGTGAGTTCTGGAAGGAGAAGAGAGGCACCAAGTAGCAGAGGAGAGGCAGGAAGCCATTTGGACTGGGAGGACACCTGGCGCTGTGGTGCAGATGGAACTAGAGTGAGACACGGGACAGTGAGCTCACGAAGTGGGCGGAAAACTGGAAAGAGGCAAACCACCCATCCCCACCCCATGGATTTCGGGGAGCTGCCCACGATGCCCCAGGTGCTTCTCTCCTGCCCTTGGTTCTGACCACGTCTCCTCTCTTCGGGCAGCTGTGGTCACCTCCACCGTCTCCAGTGGCTACGGAGGTGCCAGCAGTATTGGCAGTGGAAGCCTGGGCCTCGGCGGGGGCAGCAGCTACTCCTTCTCGACCAGTGGTGGGCACAGCCTGGGCGGCTCCAGCTTCAGCAACAGCAGCAGCCGGGGCCTCGGGGGCAGCGGCTCCAGCATCAAGTTTGTCTCCACCACGTCCTCCAGCCGGAAGAGCTACAAGCACTAAGCGCAGTCACCCTGCTCCCTCACCCCTGAGCTGAAGCCAGCTCCGCCCACTCGCCTGGCCTGTCTGTACTCATCCCTGCTCACCTAGGTGCTCTTCCTCGTCTCCCCTCCCCAAGGTCCACCTGTGCTGCCAGGAAGCCTGGCATCCTGTCTGAATCCCATTCCCCAGCCTAAGCCTCCCTCAGCCCCCAGACTGCTCCTAGTACCCACTCTGTGCCAAACCCGCTCTCTTTCCAATTTCACTGTCAGATTGTCTTTCAGAGACTCCCCATCAGCTCTGCCTCCCTCCTCCCTTCCTCCAGATGCAGTCTGTATCTCCCAGGCCATCTCAGTGTCAGCCCACCTGTCTCACGATGCTTACGAGCTGCCTGCTGGATGAGAGTGAAGCCTCTCTCTCTTTCCTCCCAGGATCGTGTCTATTAAATGCATGTATAATGTGTCTGGTGTCCAGCCCTCTGTTTGGAGTGGTGATGGAGCACAGAGTGATCCTTCTCCCCGTCCAAACCTCCTCTCAGCGTGGGGTCCTGGCACAGGGAGGGCTCAGCGCATCTGACCTCCCTCCCTTTCCCTCAGAGCTAAGAAGACTGAGCTGAGAAGATGGGAGGGGCAGGAGGGCCAAGCACTGGCCAGATTCCCTCCCTCCCTCCTTCTGCCCACCTCCCCCCTCCTCCCGTCAGGATGCCTTCTTTGAGAAGCCCAAGACCCTGGGCGGAAGCTCTGCTCAGACTCCCCACTCTGTATGTCATGCAGGGCAATGCCCTCCCCTCCCAAACCAGACTGACTTCTGAGGATACTGACGTAGGGTGGGCAGCCCAGCCCTCTGCCAGCAAAGGGCCAATTGTTTCCTGACAACTTCCAACTTGCAGATGTGAGCAGGAAAATAACAGGTCAGGAGAAGAGTTAAAAGTCAGCCCTGGGGGCAATGCTTTCACCCAACAGAAGGGCCATTTAGGCCCATAATTGCAGGAAGCTCCCACATTCCTGAGTTTACAGCCTCTGGACACCTCCCATCAGACCTCAGCCCCTGGCATCACCCAGAGTTGGGGCAGCCCGAGTGGGCTTGAAGGGATTGGGTCAGTGCTCAGGACCACACCGGTGGGCTCTGGGAACCAGGGATCTCAAACACAGCTGTCCACGGTGAAAGAGCAAGAAGTTAAATGGAAGGGAAGGGAGGAGCCATGAACTAGGGTGAGAAAAGATGAGTGTTAAACCAGGGGCTAACATTTGGGAGGTTTGGAGGGAGAGGATGGGAGGAAGGAGAGAAATGACGCTGAGAATATGTCCCTGGTCCTCAGGGTGACCACAGGATGAGCTGCTGGGGTGAGGGGTAGAGGGCACAGGAATGTGGAGTGAAATCCTGAATTTGCTCCTTCCCTCAAACAAGCCACCTTGCCATCGGTATGAGGAATAGTGAAGCAGAGCTGGTGGCCTGCAGTCGGACTGCTGGGTCCTAAGTCTCTGAACTACTCTACACCTCAATTGCTTCATATGCAAAACAAGAATAATAAGAGCTACCCCTTCCTGCTCTGTGAAGTTTAAATGAGAAACAGGTGTAAAGCACTACTTATAATTGCTGCTCCATAAATATTGGCAATTATTATTCCTGTTTTCCAACCTCACAATGAGAATCAAATAACTTAAGGCTTATAACTGACCTGCATATGGTCTGGCACAGATGAAATCCTCAGTAAAAAAATTTTTCCCTCATAAGTGACCATGATGGGAAGACTGTAATCAAGTGTATGGTTTCAGAGTCCAAGACTCAAGAAAAGGGGAGGAGAAGGAAAGCCATGGGAATATCTGCAGCATGTGGCTGAGAACATGGGATGATTTGGGGGGCGGGGGGGGGGGGGCCTTGGGACCAGGCCTGCCCCAGGTCCCAATTCCCAGGCCTGGTCCTGCCCTGGGTGGGGTGTTCCCTGTGATGATGAGCGGTGCAGGAAGATGGGTCGTGGCCAGACATACCATTAAGATGAACTCAACAGAGTGGTCTTTGATCTTCTCTGGCCAAGCCCAGTTCTCGAAAGGGATAAAAGTCAAGGAGAGTTGTGGAGAGCTAGACTTGGAAGGCTGATCATCCCTGTGACAGTTTCACTCCTCTGACCCGCTGACACCGGCTCCCACCATGACCCAACGATCCTCTATCACCATCAAGTCAGGGGGCTCTCGGAACTTCAGCGCTTCCTCAGCCAACCTCCTCTCAGGCTGCAGGCCCAGCTTCAGTTCCATCTCCATGGTCCAGAGTGGGAAGAGCTTCGGGGGTGGCTTTGGAGGAGGCTTTGGGACCAGGAGCCTCCACAGCTTTGGGGGTAACAAGAGAATCTCCATCAGCAGTGGCTACCGCTCCAACCGGACCGGCTTCGGGGGTGCTGGCTGTGGGTTGGGTCTGGGGGGCATAGGGTACAGAGTGGGAGGAGTTGGCAGTGGCTATGGATTTGGAGGTGGGATGATGTCTGGCGCTGGAGGTATCCATGAGGTCACCGTCAACCAGAGCCTCCTGACCCCCCTTCACCTGGAGATCGATCCGTCCCTCCAGCGGGTACGGAAGGAGGAGAAGGAGCAGATCAAGACTCTTAACAACAAGTTTGCCTCCTTCATTGACAAGGTGAGAGGGCAATGGGGTTCCCACCAGGAGAGCAGGTGGCACCCAGGAGTATCTCAGCTTTCTGTTCTTCTCTGAGGTCCTGGGGGCCAGGGGTGTGGAGGAAGTGGTTTCCCATTTTGTTGAGATTAGAAAAATGTTCATCTTTGGGCACCAGAGCTGTCTGACCCACTGCGAGAATATTGTTCTCTTGATGGATAGCCATGAACTTGGCTTAAAATTAGACAGCAAAAGGGATTGGTTCAGAGAGCAGAGGATCAAGAAATGGAAGGTTGCAAGTTCACCTCACAGGCTGAGGTCACTTTTCCCTGCCAGTCAACTGGGGCAAGTCCTTGGCAGCCTCACTATTGATTTGATTGGCAAGAGAGACACTCAGGGCTTCAGACTTTCCTTTTGGTGAGAGGAAAGCCGTGACATCAGCCCTGAGTCTCCCCTGCTGTTGGCCTGGAACCCTAAGGGTTTCCCCAATTCCGGTGTGCACTACTGCCAGTTCACACTGGAGCTAACTGCTTTCATCTCGGAAAAACCAGCTCAAGAATCTAGATCTTTCAGGCTCCGATCCTGGAGTCTGAAAGAAAGAGTGCTAAACTGAGGAGCAACCAGCTCCTATCGTCAGCTCTCCTGCTGGGAGAATCCCCAACTTCTCAAGCCTCAGTTGGGTTGAACAGATGGACTCCAAAGTCCTCTTGCAGGTCTAACAGGCTATGAAATGCTTCATCATATGGACTCAGACCTTTGAATGTATAAATGTAACCACAGGGACTGCTGAAGACTTTATCACCCATGTCCTCCACTTGATGTCATGTTTGTACCAACAGATGTGAGATTTCCAGGAGCCTGGTTCTGAGGGGAAGGATGTGGGCCCTGCTTTTCCACAGTTCATCTGGAAGGGTCTTAGGGAATGAGGGCATGTGGCTGGGGAGGACTTGGAGCCAGGGCAATGGAAGAGAAAGCAGGAGTGGGATGCATTTGTTAAAGACCCTCCGTAGGCACACTGCCAATTCCAAAGTCTTGGAGGCTCTGTTCCTTCATTCTCTGAGGCTGTGTGTCACTCCAGCTGCTCCCAACAGAAGGACTGGTTTAGAGAAAAAGGTTTTACATGTTCCCGAGGCTGTCTCCCAGCCTGAGGAGCAGTTGGGTACAATTCAGGAAAACCAGATTAGTAGCACAAGACCACAGGAACCTGAGGTCTGAGAGAATAGAGACAAGAGGCTTGTCCAAGGCCACACAGCTCATGAGGGACATGGCTGAAATTGTATCCAGATCCCCCTAAGGTGACTCCAGAGTGATCTACTCCAGCATTCCTGGATTGTGGTGGCAACTAATGCCAGACTCTAGATCTAGAGAAATCATGTTGAAAGCAAATGGGTGAATTTTCTGCCAAGAACCTCTTGCCCATTTACTGGGAACCAAAGATCTCACTCAGTAACATGGTGGAGTGTTCTTTTCTTCAGCTACCACACTTCAGCATGGTTTGATGTATTAAGATGGTTTCCTGGCACTCTGGCCCTCCTGCCTATTCTCACCTCCAAACCCAGCCACTAGCCAGTCTCCCAGCCCCACTGCACCAACATGGGCTTGGCTATTTACATCCCAGGCTCCTGCCAGCCTGAGAACAAGGAGTCCAGCCTGCCACCTGGACTCTGAGATCTGGCAGGGCTCCCTCCTACACTGTCGGGGGTCCTGAATCCCAGAGCCCTCTGGAGGCAATGGCTGTAAAGACATGCTCATGGGTTCTCACCTCTGGCGGTGGCAGGTGCGGTTCCTGGAGCAGCAGAACAAGGTCCTGGAGACCAAATGGAGCCTCCTGCAGGAGCATAAAGCGACCAGGGCCAACCTCGAGCCCATGTTTGAAGGCTACATCAACAACCTGAGGCGGCAGCTGGACAGCCTGGGGGGAGAGCGCTCGAGGCTGGAGGTGGAGCTGAAGAGCATGCAGGAAGTGGTGGAGGACTTCAAGAACAAGTGAGTGGTAGCTCGGCCCTGAGGCTCCGGGGGAGGCCCTGGGCTCTCCTGAAGTGCCCAAGCCAGTGGGGAATAGGGCACACACTCAGGACACAGAGGTGGACCCAGGAAAAGAACTGGGGCTCTTAGGAACTTCCCTAGGGGTCCAGTGGTTAAGACTACCTGCTCCCAATGCAGAGGGCTTGGGTTCGATCCCTGACTGGGAAACTAAGATCTTGCATGCCACACGTGCGCTGTTCAGCCAAAAAAAAAAAAAAAAGAATGTTGAGGTTTGGGGGAGGGGCTGGGCTTAGAAATGATAACTCATATGGGCACACAGAGCATGATACATACAACCCTGCAAACTCTGGAGATGAGGAAAGTGAGGCTCTGAGATAGCAAATGATCCATCCAGGGTTATAGAAGTAGCAACGCATTAGTGATGAACTGAACCCATAGAATCTCATGCTCACGTTTGTTCACCTCAATCTGATTGCTGACTTATACACCGTTCGCGTATCCACCCCTCCCTGGCCAAGAGTAGGGTGTGAAGAACAAGGAGGTGTAACTACTGCCTTTTCCCTGGAACCACACACACCCTGCTAAACATAATGGTGTGCTCATATCTAAAGATACAAATAATTTCTTATTTCTACGGTTTTAATTTAGTTTTAATGTTTGTTCTTGGGCCAAACACATCAGTTTTTGTTACCATTTGTATAAGGTCATGAGAGCCCAGATTTTAGAGTTGCTCTAACATGTTAACCACAAGCCACATGAGACAATTTAAATTTAAATTAAATTAAATTTAAAATTCAGGCCCTCGAGGACACTAGCCACATTTCAAATGCTCAGTCACCGCATATGAGTAATGGGTCCCATAATACAGGTAGGTATAGAGCATTTCTATCAATGCAAAAGTTCTGCTAAACAGTGCTAGAGAACCTAGTCAGATTGACAATCATTTTTCTTTAAGATTTTTAAAAATATTTATTTATTTATTTGGCTACATCAGGTCTTAGTTGAGGCATGTGGGATCTAGTTCCCCAGCCAGGGATTGAACCCGTATCCCTCCACACTGGGAGTGTAGAATCTTAGCCACTAGACACTAGCGAAATCCTCAGATTTACAATCTTGGCTTAATCATTTACTGACTCAATATCTAAAGAACGTGAAACTCTCTAAGTCCTAGTTCTTTTGTCTGTTAAGGGGGATATTAATAGTACCCACCTCACAGGGAGACTGAGAATATTAAAGCAACACTTGCTTGTAAAGTACTCAATAGGATATCTAGTGCCTGGTACATAGTAAGCTGTTAACATGTGTTAGCTATTTTTATTATATTGATGGTTAAGTATAATGTATGTAGTGATGCAAACATAGACAAGAGAAGCAAGTGCTGACAGATAATTTATAATATCATGCAAATATGGGATAACAGTATTTCAATCCAAGAAGGCTTCCAGGAGGAAGAGACCAAAAGCTCAAGGGTATGAAGAAAAGATGCACATTGGAGGGATATGAGGGATCTGTTGGAGAGTGTGCTGCTGGTTAGAGGACAACAGTGTTCCTGTGGTAGGTGTCTAAGAGGCCTGTGCAGGGCCACTTGAGGCTTGCCCTCTGGCCAGAGGGACTGTGAGCTGAGAAACAGAGAAAGACAATTGCATGGAACTGGGTGAAGCAAAGATGACCATGTTCAGTGAAAAGACAGTTTTGGGAAACAATAAGGAAAATCAGATTCGTTTTCCCAAAGAACTTGGAAGAAGGCACAGTACTGAAGATTCGGTAGACAAAAGGTGCAATAGAAAAGTGAGGGAGAGTCTGGTGGTAACCATCCTGCAGGTTCGTATATAGCTAACAACAAGCTGACTCGTGGATGGGAAAAAGCCTCTGAGAGGGTAAGGGACCTGCCCTGGGTTATTCAGCCAGTAGGGAGAAGGGATGAAGCCCCCTTCACAGCCCAGCCATCCCAAGCCTCTGAGAAGGTGGGATGGGCTGATGCTTACGAGGTGGGGTGGGGAATGTTACCTAGAGCAGACCTGAGGCTTCCTTCCTAGAGATCAGTGGAGTGGGGTGGCACTAGGGAGAGTGGGGTTGCTGCTCAGGGGCAAATTGAAGATGAGAAAACTTGGTGGAGGGGACAAAAGGGAGGTCTCTTATTAGCCTAAAGACTCTGCTTCCCAGGCATCGGGTCAGCAGCTGAGAACAGAACAGCGAGGCAACATGAGGGCGCCGTTGGGTACAGGCACCGGCCTGGCCCAGACTGCCCCCCTCTACTGATCTCTGTCCCTCCTCTTGGCTTAGGTGAGGCCATGGGGTAAAAAGGAAGCATCGTGCCCCTTCATGGGACCTCTGAGAATACAGCTGTGAGGAAGACCTCAGAAAGGATGAGGGGCAGTTCTGTTTTGTGTTGTTTCAGGTTTGGGTTTTGTTTGGACAGGGGTGGTTGTGTGATGGATTTGGAGTTGGGTAACATGTGTAATAGAAGAGCAACACTTCAGCGGTGTGTTTTCCAAGTCTGCTCTGGATTCCCACCTCCACCCCCACACTGGACCTCCCTCCTAGAAGCCCCGCTCTGAACATCCATCCACTTCCTTCTCTCGGCAGGTATGAAGAGGAAATCAACAGGCGCACATCAGCTGAGAACGAGTTTGTGGTGCTCAAGAAGGTGAGGAGACAGGGGTGCCCTGATCTGACTCCGGGCCCAGGGAGCCCCTCCCAGGAGTGACAGCTGCCACATCAGCCTGCGGCCCTGTATACGAGGCTTTGTTTAATTTGCAAAACCAATCTTGGAAGCATGTTTTACTTTAGAAGTGAGAAAACTCAGGTGCATGGAGGTTAAATAAGTTGCCCCAGGTTACCCAGATAACCAGAAGCGAGTCAGGATCCCGGACACCCAAGTCTGAGCTATAAATCTTAACAGCAGTTCCCTCCCCAGTGTGGATCTTATGCAGGGAAAGGAGAAGCAAAATGGGCCCTGTGCTGAGCTGAGTCTGTGAGACCTCAAGTCAGGCTCAGGAATGGGCATAGGAGGGGGCCCAGCTCCAGAAACTGTGAACCTTTCTGCTCAGTGTGGATGGGCAGAAGGAGCGGGAGATCCAGCCCTGAAGCTAATCTGGAGAGGGAGGAAGAGCGGGAGCAGCAATGTGGGAAGGGGAGGCAGGGACAGAGTGCGAGGAGGGGGGCCCCTCAGGGAGAAGGTGAGGCCACAGGCAGCAGAGGCCCAAGGGCCCAGGATGATTCAGGCTGTCCTCACTGCATGGAGGTGACATGCAAGGTTTCTCCATGTAGCACCAGCTGATGAGCAGATGGGCAATCCCCAAGAACCTGGTCCACACGGAGTTTGGATCCCCCTGTAAGTTCTGCTCTATCCGTAGCCTGGGAGAGAGAAATGCTCTTGTCCCTGGGAGCTGAAGTCCTCCAGCTTAACTCACAGACAGAGAGGCCAGCTAACCCAAGAAGGGTGGGACTCGGAGTGACTGCATGTTCTGTGCCCAGGATGTGGACGCTGCCTACATGAACAAAGTGGAACTGGAGGCCAAGGTGGAAGCCTTAATGGACGAGATCAACTTCCTGAGGTCTTTCTACGAAGCGGTAAGCAGGGCCGAGGGCTCCCCCCAGAAGGGCTGGAGGCTGGGAGCCGCGGCTGAGCACAGAGGCTGCTGGCCCCTTCCCTGGTCACCCCTCTGCTCCTCACCCCATGCCTGAGTTGGAATTGATGGAGTAGATGTTGCTTCCCCTACCAAGGGAGAATGTGAGTTTTCCCAGGGCAGCTGGTGGATCAGATAAGGTGAGAAATTCGAGAATGTTCTGTTGGTCAGACAAAAGAGCTGCCTGTGAGCGAATTACTTGCGGTTTCCATAGAACGATCTGAGCAACCCAGCTCACCCAACCCAGTTCAGATTTACCTGTTACTTTTCCCATGACAACTGCAGGATGATGTAATTATGCAGATCAAGTGGCAACTAGTGAGCCCTGAGGTGCTTCTAGAAGCACACAAAATATTGAACTGGCACCCCTGAAGAGGCATTTTGCTGTGTGCCTCTATAAGCCCAACACAGAGCTCAAGGCTGCAAGACACAGCACTGGGCAAACGCAATCAAGACCCTAAGTTCTTGGAGCTTCCTGGAGATGGGTAGCATGGAGAGAATCAAATAACTACCCCATTTGAGGGAGGATGGAGAAATAGACAACAGGGAACAGTGGCAGGCAGATGGTGGGTGATAACCTGAAGGAACTGAGGATCCAGAAATGCCAGAAGGAGGCCCATGTAGAATGAGTGAGTGGGGAGCAGCTGAGATGAGGTTAGTGATGTGGAGGTGGGGATGCAGGGGGCTGTGTGTGTCGCAGGTAGGCCTGGTAACAACAGGTAATCCGCTCATGGGGTTTGCATGTGTGTGATGCCCAACACAATCTGGTCATGTTCCAGGAACATGGGCTCTGGGTCTTCAAGTGGCTTCAATGACCACCCACTTGGGGGCAAAAAAAAAAACAACCCATCATTTTCTTTGCTTATTCACTTCAATGCTGAAAACCAGGGTGATGTTGGCTTCCAGTGCTGAGCAGCAATCCTGTGGGCTGAGACTCCCCTAGCTAGGTCAGCTATCAGGAAAAACAATTTTGGAAATGCAAATTACAACCTAACAGCAACAAAATAATAACTTCTTGAATCAGGAAATGCGTGAACCAATTGTTAATAAAGAAAGGAATTAACAATTAATTAACAATTGATGTTGTTGCTTAAAGATTTGGGCTTTGGATCAGCGGTGCTTAAATTGTACAGCTCATTAGAATCTCCTAAAGATCTTGTGAGAGCACCAGTTGTGATTCAGTATGGTGATACTGCTAGTCTGAGGATCACATTTTGGGAACCACTGTTTTAGATGATTCTGTAAAGTCATCATTAACAAATTACTTGTGGATTTTCTGCTTCAAAACACATCTTATACAAGTGTTAGTTGTTCTGTCATGTCTGACTCTTTGCAACTCCATAGCCATAGCCCACCAGGCTCGTCTGTCCATGGAATTCTCCAGGCAAGAATACTGGAGTGGGTAGCCATTCCCTTCTCCAGAGGATGTTCCCGACCCAGGGATCGAACCCAGGTCTCCTGCCTTTCAGGAGGATTCTTTACCATCTGAGTCACCAGGGAAGCCCCATACAGACAAATGTGAACGTATTTAACACTCACAGAAATCATGGGAGGCAGCAGTAGGACTAGTCTCTCTGAGGCTCAGAGGTGCCACCTAACCTGCTTGGCAGATCCTAGGCTTGAATTTTTCAGGCCTTTCTACTGTTTCCAGGGGGTTTCCGTTTCCTTTCCCCGGGGAACAGGAAGGAGCAAGGTTAGGAAATGGGGCTGGGACAGCACAGCTTTCCAGCTCTTTCTGACTCAGCTTTCTTTCCCAAGATAATTGCTTTATTTGGAATGAAAGGTTGCATTTTCTCAGAATACGAGACACCGCAGAACTGACAGGTTATAACAAGGTGCATGACCTTGACAGTGGGAGTGACCTCTGGAGAATCTTGGCTACAGCTCCCTGAGCTGCTGCTCCTTCTGTGCAGACAGAGAACAGGTGTTAACCTGGTGACCTGCCTACTGTCCCCCCAGCCCTTTATGTTCAGTCCTGTGGTGCAAGGGAGGCCCTCAGTGCCAGGTTCTGTTCTGGGGTGCTGGGCACAGTCTCCCAACACACATGCATGAGTGCACACATGCACACACAATACACATGCAGGTACACACACACAGAGGCACACAAACACACCCAACTTCAGCTTTCCCACGTGGACCTCCTCACAGGAGCTGGCTCAGCTTCATGCCCAGATCTCTGAGACTTCCGTGGTCTTGTCCATGGACAACAACCGCAAGCTAGACCTGGACAGCATCATCTCTGAGGTCAAGGCCCAATACGAGGACATCGCCAACCGCAGCCGGGCCGAGGCTGAGTCCTGGTACCAGATCAAGGTGAGGTGTCAAGGTCAATTTCATGAAACAGTCTCAGAGAACTGAGATTTCAAAGGCAGATTTGATAAAAGCCTTGTCCTCCCAGTCTGACAGACTTGGAGAGATCTGAATTCAGCTTGGGGCTCACTCTGTCAGAGCACTCCTCAGGCAGCATCGTCAGGACGTGGGGGAACAGCCAGACAAAGGCAAGAGGTGATCAGTTCTGCCCCGAGGAGGATGAACACCCCTCTGATTCCTTGTAGAGGAGAGGCAAGGGACAGCTGGACAGTACCGGCCGCTAGTACTAGTAGGTGTAAGAGAGGTAGGGTGGGAGCAAGAGGTAGGTTTAGCTTCCTGTATCCAGAGATGAGAGGTAGAAATAGCTGGGGCTGAGAGGCTGAGCAAAGGCTGGTTAGGGGTTACCCAATGACATTTTCCAGATTAGAGCTGAGGAGTCCCTGGGGATACAAGACATGGTGCCAGGAAAAAACAAATATGAATGAGCTTTAAAATTAGAAAGTGACAAGCACCCCCAAATGATGCTGAGTTTGTGGGGGTGAGACACCTGACTATGAAGACGAAGGACCAAAGCTGGGGTATAGGAAGGGCCACCTGTGGAGTGGACTTTGGATATGGAGAGTGAGGGGCAGAGCCAAGAGACAGTGCAATGGATTTGACGGAGACAGCTGCGTGCAAAGGGAGGTGCCTCTAAGCGTTGCCTTGGAAGCCCTGTTGGGCCCTGGGAAGCCACCACCTTCTGGCCTCACCGCCCCTTCTCCTCCATCTCCTGACCCCCAGTACGAGGAGCTGCAGCGGTCTGCCGGCCGGCACGGGGAAGACCTCCGCTCCACCAGGATGGAGATCTCTGAGTTGAACCGAGTGATACAGAGGCTGCGCTCTGAGATTGAAAATGTGAAGAAGCAGGTAGGGCGGAGGAACCATTGGCCATCTCATCCATTCCCCTGCCTCAGCCCATGCAGAGTTCTCCCCAGATGAATGATCGTCCGGTAATATAAACTTGTAGTCTTCTGCCCCTCCCAGGGAGGACAGGATCTTCTTTCTGAGATCTGTCTAACATCAGTTCCTCTTGGAAAGATGCTGTCCTCTGGAGGCATACATGGCAAAACTGATTCACTTTTTACTTGCCCACAATTCAGAGAAGTTCATATTGAATGGGACCCTGAAAACCATTTCTCCATTTTAAGTCACAAAGTATCCAAGGAGAACATAGATTAATATTATTTTTAAAGATGATGATACTCCAACCTCCTTTGCATGAAATCCATTTCGGGAAATTCTTCCACATTTTTAACCTAAAGCCCATATCTTCCATCCTTCCTTGTGGACAATTTCATAAATTCCTGTGTCCTCCTGGCAGTGTGCCACGCTCCAGGCTGCCATTGCCGATGCTGAGCAGCGTGGTGAGCTGGCCCTTAAGGATGCCAAGCACAAGCTGGCCGAGCTGGAGGAGGCCCTGCAGAAGGCCAAGCAGGAGATGGCGCGGCAGTTGCGTGAATACCAGGAGCTGATGAACGTCAAGCTGGCCCTGGACATCGAGATCGCCACCTACAGGAAGCTGCTGGAGGGCGAGGAGTGCAGGTGGGCACGCTCCTCCTCCTGCCGTGGTTCAGATAGATGCCGCCGGAGCACTGTAGCAATGCCGCAGCAGCCAAGATCCCCACAGTGCCAGGCCCTAAACAGAAACGCTCAGAATAGAAACGGACCTAAAACTCAGATGATCTCCTGCGGCATCCTGGAGTCATTCCCTGAGTTCCGATGGGACCCAGAGCAGGGGCCAGGAGAGAAGGTGTCAGGAGGAGGTGGTCCGTGACTACCTGGAAGGCCATTGGCAGGGTCATTTCTGCCCAGGCCCTGTGATCAATGAGGCCACACTCCAGACAAGGCGAGGCTTGGGGGCTCTGTGTTTGCCCAGAGAGGCCTACCATCTGACTGTCCCTCCCAACATAGTGAGCACGAGTCTGTCTCCCCATTTCGCCATATATTTGGATTTGATCTCTCTTTTAATGTCCCCTGCCAGAGTCACACCGGCTTCCTACAGCTAATAGGATGATTAAAAATCTTGTTCAGCACAGTGCCGAGAGCACAGCCAGCCCTCTGTGCTGATAGATTTAAATACAAAGAACCCAGGGTTCTCTAACTTCTCAGCAAATGAAATATGTCTTTCTCTCCCCTCCTGCAACAGACTCACCGGAGAAGGTGTCGGGCCCGTGAATATCTGTGAGTAAATGTCTTGGGATGACAGAGAAGTGGGAGACAAAACAGAAGCTAACAGCATCATTTTTGGTGAACAGATAGTGAGTGAGCAGGGGCAGGGATATCATTAAGATTCTCTGAGACGCTCTGTGGAGACCCCTTTCTTCTTTGGCCCTTCCTCCCAGTGGGGTCAAGAGAGGTTCCTGGTGGAGTCGTAAACCCACTCCACCCAAATCCCTGAGGACCTCAGTTATGGGACAGGACTACTCACAAAGCAACAGCTCTCTCATCCGAACACCTGACTTCTCAGCTAGTTCTGGCAGAAATTCAAACTAACAAGAGGCTATTAAAAAGCTAAAGACCTGTGTTGAAAATTGAAGCAAATTAACTGAACAAGAAAGCAGAGAGGTTTGCCCTCAGGTCCCAGGAAGGAAGCCAGGGGGATTCATTCTGCAGAAGGACCCAGCAGGCTCCAGCGGCATCCGTGGGGTGTGGAGTACTGGGCATGGGATGGAGAGTTCCCTGGGGCCCCCATGTCTGGCCCTGGGAGGGAGGCTGGAAAACCAGGATGAGAGAGAGCTGGAAACTAGTGAGTTAAAGGAACAGGGATGCCTCACCTGGAGAATCAGACACTGAGAGGGGAGGTTGAAGAGGCATCTTCAAATGTTCCACAGGATGTGGGGAGCTGCACTCCAAGGCAGGGAGCTTCCCATTGCAGAAGGGATTTGAGCAGAAACAAAAGGATCGCCTCTCAGGGAGGCAGTAGAGGGGGTTCCTGTCTGGGGAAGGCTCACCTGTATAGCCTTCAGGCCCCACCCATCTGGGAGCCTGTGATGCCCACCTCCTGTCTCACCCAGTGGGAAAACCCTGGCTAGAGAGGAGGGACGAACACGGCTCAGGGGCCCAAGCCTGGCTTTCCGGCAGGTGTGACCTTGGGCCTGCCACTTGGTGTCTTTGCACCTGTTTCTTCCCCTGAAAAATAGGGGTATCATAGTAAGGGCATCCTCTCAAGCCTGTCAAAGAAACCTCTGTGGTCACAGCTGGGCAAGCTATGAAAATTGCCATGTCCTGTGTTCATTGAGGCAGCAGGTGATGGGGACCGTGAGGCTCCCCAGGGAGCCTGTGGGAGGGAGGCGCCTGGGCATAAGACCCAGGGACGAGGCTGCCAGTGTGCCCTGTGCCTTCTCTCCACAGCCGTGGTCTCCTCCTCCGGGGGCTCGGGCTACAGCGGGGGCGGCGGCCTCTGCATGACCGGGGGCGGCTATGGCTTTGGCAGCAGCAGCTTTGGCAGCAGCGGCGGTAGCTTCAGCTCCACCAGCGGCCGTGGCATGAGCGGCACCAGCTCCAGCGTGCGCATCATCTCCAAGACCTCGTCCAGCAAGAGTTACAGGAGCTAAAGGGCCCCCTGCCCCACTGCCTCCTCTCTAAGGCCCCTGGCCCGCAGGCCTAAGACCCACCGCTTTGCTGACCCCCATGCACTGAATCACAAGAGGCACCGGGAGTAGGGAAGTAGCCTGTGAGTCCCCAGCTCGCCTGTTCATCCCTCTGCCTCCAAATAGGTTCCTGCAAAGGTACCCCACTTGCTCCTCATCCCAGAGCCCTCCAGGGCCCACAGGCATCCATTCCAGCTGCCAAGCTCTGGGCTGGGGCATTCCTTCAGGAGCTTCCTCCTGTCTGACCCAGATCCCTGGCAGCCACAGTCCTTTCTGTGGTTGCTTAGAGCTGATCTTGGTGCCCCCAGAGATGCTGAGTGCAGTCCAGGCCTGCATTTCCCACCAAAGACAGAACAGTTCTCCTGCTTCCGGTGCCTGCCTATCCCCTCAAATTGCTTCAATAAAAATGTCACTGAGCTCTCTAGGTCTTGACTGAATCTGTGTCCTATCCCACACTCAGAGGACAACCTCAGAAATGGAGTTCTCTGGGAGCAGGTTCTATCCACTTGCAGGGCTTCCAGGGCAGAATGAGAATCCCTCCCCTGGACATCGTGCAACAGGACCTCCACTTGCCTCTGCCTCTTGCCGTTTCCCAGAGTCTCTCATTACACCCCTTACCTCCCCAAGCCCCAATCTTCCCTCGCCAGCGCTCCAGGACCCAAGCCAAGAGGATGCAAAAAGCACCAGTGTGAAGTGTCACAGTTAGACTAAGAATTGCCAAGCACAAGAATGTTTGAGTTCAGTCTCCTAATCCAGAGTTGAGGAAGCCAAGAAACAGAGAGGATACAATGCATACTAACAGTAGATCCTTGAGTCCTAACCCAGGCTCCTCCCCACAAGAGCAGTAGAGCGCAGTGACATCAGAAGTGCTGGGATTGGATCCTCTCCCATCCCAGCCTGTCTGTGTGTCTTGGGAGTTTTACTCCACCACTCTGCTTCTCACTTTCCTTGTCCATAAAATAGAAACTATATCATGGTTATCATAAGAATTCAATGGGATAATGGATGTAGAGCTCAGTTTGGTTCCAACATAGTAGGCACCCAGTAAATGAGGTTACTATTATTGTTGTTGACTTGATTTTAACCTAGCAAAAAGTCACAGTGTGAAAGGGAAAGACAAGTTGGCTACAGTGGTTTCACTGATGGGTGATGGAAAGAAGGCATTTCAGGCATCAGCAAAGAGCTGTGTCCTAGGTGCTGGGGAGAAAGCCTGTAACCTGCTTCCACCTGAACAATTCCTGAGGGCAGTGACCCTCCCAGAAATGTCCTCAGGTCAGAGCATCCATCCTTGGGAGGCTCAGGATGGGGAGGGCAGAGACAGGGAAAGGAGCCCTGACCTAGTGACTGACATCAGTACATACTTGGGGGGCCTGTTGGAGGATGGAGGAAACAAAACATGCCCACCTAACTGAGAAGGTATCTTGAAGCCAAAAAAAAAAAAAAAACAAGGCAAGCAGCTCCACATCATCAATGGATAAGTTTATTACAGGGTAACTTACTCACATGGTAAGATCTGGCCGACAACGACATGGAAGCTTTCACAGCTGCACTCAACACCACCAAGTGGCCACAGGGATAATGTTATATTTAACTTGGGGTTCAGGGATAGCTGCTTGAAACAGGACATGCAATACTAAGTCAAGGTTTATGAATAGGTTACTAGTCTTGTGGGCCCCAGAATATTTCAGGGAAGGTTGTCATCACTGCTTGAGGATCAACAGAGCATAGGGCCACCTGGCCTTAACGATTATTAAGCAATATCTATTAACCACAAAGCCCCTGATGGCAAAGAAGTGATTTACCACACAGTATGGTCCTAGGTCAGGTCAGGGAAAGGACAGGAGGAACTGTAAAGGGTCAAGATGCTGTCAGTTATGCTAACAGCCCAAAGAGTCTTAGGGAGGCCATCCCTTCCTCTCCCCTCCTCAAGCACAAGGCACCCCCTTTTGAGTCTCCTGAAGCCTCCTTTGGACTAACCAGGCCCCTGGAGACAAGAGTCTGTGTCTGGAGCCTTCTATCTCAGGAGCCCTAGAAGGATGAGGGGTGGGTAGCTGATTCAGAGTCAGGACCCCACCTGGCCTGAGAAGGCCAGGGCCCAGCCTGCTTAGGGAGGCTTCTCTCATGCCCAAAGCCTCCCTCCCTCTTCTAGGGAGCTTCTAGGACCACTTGGGAGCCCATGGGGGTACTTGGGTCTGAAGCATCTGCAGGAAAACATGGAAACCACTTTGAGGAAATAGAGTATCCTCAAGTACATCTAATTTGGCCTCTAATCCCAGAGCAGTGAAAGTGAAAGTGGCTCAGTCATGTCCGACTCTTTGTGACCCAGGCCAGAATACTTAAGTGGGTAGCCTTTCCCTTCTCCAGCAGATCTTCCCAACCCAGGAATCGAATCAAAGTCTCCTGCATTGCAGGCAGATTCTTTACCAACTGAGCTATCAGGAAAGCCCATCCCAGAGCAGCCAGGTAGATAATTCATACCCTTTGCCCCACCTCCACAAAAGGGCCTAAAGTCCCAACTATAACTTTCCTTGAGGCCAAGCAACCAAATAAACCAACATACAGGGCTGGTCAAACAGTTCCTTTGGTTTTTAAGTAAAAATATTAATAAAGAACACATTTTCTGTTTTCACCAAGAACTTTACTGAACAGCATATTCACCGTTTTGTTCCATTACCTTCTGCAATTTTTCAGGCAACGTCATAATTCCATCTTCTCAAAATTTTTTATCTTTTTAAGCAAAGAACTGTTCCAGATGTGTTTTACATTCTTCCAGGGAATTGACATTTTTTTCCATTAAAAGAATTCTGTAGAGATTGACATAATGGAAATCTGAAGGTGTAATGACTGGTGAATACAAAAGGTGAATCAGAACTTCCTGTCCAATCTGTAACAGTCTTTGCCTGGTCATCAAGAAACATATGGTCTTGCACTACCCTGATGAAAGATTTTGTGTTTTCTCTGGACTGACTCTGGATGCTCTTCACTGAGTGCTGCCTTCAGCTGGTCTAACTGGGAGCAGCACATGTTGGAATTAATCATTTGGTTTTTCAGAGGGAGCTCATAACAGAGGACTCCCGTCCAATCCCACCATATATACATCATTATCCTCTTTGATGAAGACTGGCCTTCGGTGTGGTTGGTGGTGGTTCGTTTCTCTTGACCCACAATCTCTCCCATTTCACATTATTGTGCAGTGTCCACTTTTCATCACCCATCACAATTTGTTTTGAAAAGGAACATTTTCATTACATTTCAGTAGAGAATCACATGCAGAAATATGGTCAAAAAGGTTTTTTCACTTAACTTATATGGAACCCAAACATCAAGGCAACGAACATAACCAAGCCAGTACAAATGATTTTCAACACTTGATCTGGTTATCTTGAGTATGTCAACTATCTCCTACATGATGTAATATTGATTTTTCTCAGTTAATGTCTCGATTTGATCACTATCACCTTCAACTGGTCTACCTGGCCATGGAGTTCTATTCAGTGAGAAGTCTCCAGAATGAAACTTCACAAACCACCTTTGACATGTTCAGTCAGCACAGCCCCTCCTCCATACACTACACAAGTCTTTTCGTGCATTTCAGTTGCAAATTTACCTTTCTTGAAATAATAAAGCGTAATTTGCCGAAAATGCTGCTTCTTCCTTCCATCTTCAATACTGAAACGGCTACACAAAAATTCACTAGTTTTGGTAAGTTTTTTTTTTTTTTTTAACACACACTGATATGACAGCTGTCACAATACAATCGAACAAAATTGTTTCAAATGAAGTTAAAGATAACTAAGTGCTACCAGAGCCATCTTATAGAAAAACACCAAGCAAACTTTTGGGCTGACCCCATATCTGTCTGGTTGGCCCCTTTCATCACCCCTGCAAGCAAGGAAGAAGACAAATAGGATTTTTATGGGTCCAACCTGCATGGACAATTGGCTCCTACCCTTTGCTCTCTGCTACCCTAATTATCCACCTCAGTACTCAGCAGCTGCCAATATGCCAAGCTCATAAACCTGATTTCATGGTGATTTGGGGTTCGGCCCAGCTCGGCCCTCCATCCTTGACCAGATAAAAGGGTGGAGGCTGAGCTCACCCGATAACACTCCCGCCTCTGTCCTCCCGCCAGGGCGCCGTCTCTCCGCCTCTCACACCCACCATGTCGTGCCGCTCCTTCCAGCAGGGCTTCAGATGTGGCGGCCGGAGCTTCAGCTCCTGCTCAGCTGTCCTCCCCCGTGTGGTCACCCACTATGCAGTGAGCCAGGGGCCATGCCGGACTGGGGGCAGTGGGAGCTTCCGTGCCCTGGGCTGCCTCGGCTCCCGGAGCCTGTGCAACGTGGGTTTCGGGCGGCCCCGGGTGGCCTCCAGGTGTGGCCTGCCTGGCTTTGGGTATCGAGCAGGCACCTCTTGTGGGTCTTCTGCCTGCATCGCCCCTGTAACCATCAATGAGAGCCTGCTGGTCCCACTCGAGCTAGAGGTCGATCCAACTGTCCAGAGGGTGAAGAGGGACGA
The DNA here is from genome assembly GCF_014754425.2 of Oryx dammah. NCBI lineage: Eukaryota > Metazoa > Chordata > Mammalia > Artiodactyla > Bovidae > Oryx > Oryx dammah. The sequence goes on along the minus strand of NW_024070213.1, from coordinate 89,718,571 downwards.
GAAGGAGCAGATCAAGTGCCTCAATAACCGCTTTGCATCCTTCATCAACAAGGTAGGAGGTGGGTGCCAGGGTGCAAGGCCATGAGAGACAGACAGCACCTTGTGGCTGTCGCAGGAGCCACAACCTGGGGCTGCTGGGTGGCTGCTCCATGACCCCTAGTCGCTGAAAGCTGGTTAGATCAGGCTCAGCAGTGGACATTTCTGCTTGTCTGTCTTTTTTTATAATATGTTATCTTTCTCTGTGGGTATTATCTGATAAACTCACCAAGAAGGCCTGAGGTCAGACTATAAGAGGAACTCCCAAAGCCTGATAGATACTGAACGGGGCAATCAGAGGCAGAGACCTGCCCTTTCTGGTGAAGCTTTAATGAAAGAGCTTCCTTCCGATGACATGAACTGGGGTGAGACCCTTGGCACTGTGACCCTGGAATTTGCCATCAGCTTAGGTCTGTGATGAAGAGAAGGTGGGGCAGTCAGAGCTAGGGACCCCAAGTGGCCATGAGCAAGTGTCACATCTTTCAGCCCCCAAGTCACGGCTCTGAAAGCCTTGAGAGAAGGGTGACGTGCTGCCTTTGGAAGACGCTGAACTGGCCGGTCACCTCGGCTGCTTCTGGGCCTGTCCCTATATCCCAGGGAAGCACTTGGGATCAGGATACACACCGAGGGCTAAGTTGGTGTTCCTGGTGATCCCAAGTTTAGGTCAGAGTCCTGGGCTGGCAGTCAAGAGACCTGGACCCTGACTCCCAGCCCCAGGAAAACGGGCAGAGATAGAAGGAAAATTAAAGGAGGTAACACTCACAAAAGTGTTCCCAAAAGGAACTTGTTTTAATAAATGGAAAATGTTAAACTTGCAGTTTTATTTTGAAAGCTCATTAAGCTCTGCTTATAAACTCATTCCAACACTGTGAGCCCTGATCATCAACTGCATCACATCTCCATCTGGGAGGCTGGGGACCTTCTGCTGACCAAGCCTTTGACCAGAAGGAAGATGATGTGACTTCCTCTACCGTTTTCTTGAGAGACGGTACACAAGGTGCAAAATCCCAGGGTGAGGACTGGAGACAGTGTGTACCCAGCCAGTGACTAGCTTAGCTGGGTGACCAGGGCCAGCTCACTCAGTGTCTCTTAACCTCCATCTCCAGGCCACGGAAATGAAGGGGAGGCCAGCAGCTCTCTGTGTTACTGTGGCAGGGACATGGTTTGGACTTGGCCATGTAGGATGGGGACGGGCCAGAGTAGCAATGGGTGCTAGGACCGAACTTTGAGCTTTACTCCCTGAGCACCCCTGGGCTGTAATTAAAGAAACCCCAATTTCCAGTAGCCTCGCCAGCTTCCATTAGCATGAAGGTATACAAAGCTCTCCCCATGCAATCCTAAGTATGAGTTTGAGGCAGCAAAACAAGCTTTAGGGGCTGGGTGGCTCGGCCCAGGTTACAAGGCTGGTGGCAGGCAGGCAGGGCTGGGAGGAGGAAACACCCCAGGCCTCTTGAGGCAGCCCTGTTTCCACTACAACACAACCCCTGGTGGAAGCTGGGGGTCCTCTAAGCCACCCCAGGCAGGAGAGGCAGAGACACAGCAGTGATGTGATGGAGGTCGGAGCACAGACGGATTCCACTGCCCGCGGCAGCACTTACTCTCACCAGCTGTGGTCCCCAGGGTCCCAGCTGCCCCGTGACATCCTATTCTTGGCTGCAGGTCCGGTTCCTGGAACAGAAAAACAAGCTGCTGGAGACCAAGTGGAACTTCTTGCAGCAGCAGAGGTGCTGCTCGAGCAACATTGAGCCCCTTTTCGAGGGCTACATCTCCACCCTTCGGAGGCAGCTGGACTTGTTGACTGGGGACCGAGACCAGCTGGAGTCAGAGTTCTGCTGCCTCCAAGACACGCTGCAGGGCTACAAGAAAAAGTGAGTCTGCCCCACTGCTACCCAGCCCAGCACCTGGGGCAAGTGACATAAACAAGCTGGGCACTGGGTTTCCCCATCTATAAAATGGGAAGTTGAACATGTAGACCTTTAGGGGGTTCCCCAGTCAGGTGGGATAGCGTAGGCAGAGCGTCCTTACTCCGCATTAGGCACATGGTACAAACTCTGAGAGTTTAGATGGGTATTCATCCCCCTTCCCACCACACTCTACCTCTCTTCACGTAGAACAAGTTTTCTCCTGCTGTCCCCAGGGCTCCAGGGCTCTGCCTCATACCTGTTGTGCCTCATCTTCCATCAATCCCTTGACAGATCTTGAACACTTCTTAGCCTTCAAACAGATTCCCAAGCCCTCCTTCCTGCCAGCTTGGACTCCGGCTGTTCCTTCTTCCTGATAAGTCCCACCTCAGCATTTCTTTGTAACATCCGGACTAATATAGTCTACCTCGCATCTTCCTGGTCCAACTTGAAATCATCACCTGCAAGAATTCACAGATTCAGGGATTCTTTCAAGAAGCTGAGGCCCGATAAATTGCCTCATGGTCCTGGATGAGCCTCTCATGTTGGTGGGAAAGGGTTGAGAGAAACACGTCTCCAGAGACAGTGTGAATACACTAGGAACGAGAGTTCAGTAGAGTGGAGCCAGGCTGGGGACACACACATACCCACATGTCTAGTCCAAGTCAGATGCTGTGCTGGGCAGTCTGGGTTTGATAAAGTTGGGAAAATCTGACTCTTTCCCTCTAGATGAACTGGTAGAGTCAGCAAGATACCCCGGTATGCACACCAACAGCTACAGCACGATACAAGGCAGGAGGGAAGAGGAAGCCCAAGAGAGTGAGAGAGCAGAAGCAGCCCAGGAAGACTTCCCAGGGGAGGTGTCAGTTTGTTCAAGGCCTTGAAGGATATGTTTCATATCAGTTGCTTCTTCTAAAAGAGAAGTTCAGAGTAGACCACAGAAAAGGAAATGAGACAGAAGCAGGTGGCAAGGAAGGACCAGAGTGTGCAAGTGAGAGGGGACGACTCAAGCAGACTGTAGGCGAGATGTGGCAAGGCTGAGGGTGTGGCGGGATCAGCCATCTCGGCAGGAGCGATGTCTTTCTTCATGGATACAAGGTGATCAGGAGACATATTTTGCAGCTCAAGATTAGGACTTTGAATTTTAAAAGTGGGGCTGTTGGAGAAGGATGAGGCCAGGTGGTATTTTAACACCAACAGCAAACACACAGTACCCTGTTCCAGGGACTGACCTGGTATTTTGCAGACATTAACTTGTGTGGTGTTTGTAATTGTGAGACAGGACCAGTGATATTCTCATTGTACAGGTGATGAAACTGAGGCCAAGAAAGGCCAAGCCACTTACCCAAAGTCACATGACAAGTGCAGGACAGAGTGGGATTGAAACCTAGGCAGCAGGCTCAGCATCCAGCACCTGTGCAGCGGCTGAGTTCTGCAGGAAAACGGAAGCTCAGGCGTCAGGAAGCACAGAGAAGCTTTTAATGGATTGATGTCGCTCATCAAACTGAGTCATTCTGACCAGACTAAACCCTTGACCCTGATTCTGTTGCCTTGGGGTGTAGTGAGTGGGCGAAGAGCTCCCTGGAGCCTAGAGGAAATAAGCCGGCTCTCTCTGAGGATCTGGTAAAGTGCGTAATTGCTACCTCTGCAAGTGAGCTGCAGGTAGAGGCCAGGCTCAGCGCTCTCCTGGTGAGGAGGAGCACGGGGTCAGCTGGGCTTGCAGTGACTGCAGCCAACTCTCAGAACAACTCAGAAAAGACAGCTGTGGGCCTTCCCTGGTGGCCCAGTGGCTAGGACTCCATGCTCCCAGTGCAGGGGACCTAGGTTCAATCCCTGGTCGGGAAACTAGATTCCACAGGCTGCGACCAAAAGATACCACATGCTGCCACTATGATCTGACGCAGCCAAATAAATAAATAAATATTTTTTCAAAAAGAAAAGACAGGTGTGCCAGCAACAGGCAGCCAGCTCTTCACCATTTTCCCAGAGGAAATGGCTAGATGAAGTCAGCTTCCTCAGCAGCAAGATAGAATAACGGTGGCTTTAAGAAGGACTTCCCAGGGACTTCCCTGGTGATCCGGTGGCTAAGACTCCATGTCTCAATGCAGGCGGCTTGGGTTCGACCCCTGGTCAGGGAACTAAATCACCATATGATGTAACTAAGGACCCACATATCGCAATTAACATCCAGCACAGCCAGTAAACAATTTTTTTTAATTAAAAAAAGAGAAGGACTTCCCAGAGAATGATTCATTACAGGAAAAGGCTACCAGGCATTGGGGTGGAACATAAACTTACAAAGTGGTTAATAAGAGGCTATGATTAAAAAAAAAAAAAAATCTGTGTTGAGTGGCTGAAGGGGCCAGAGGTGACCAGAGACAGGGCCAGACCTGGTGCCTCCGTAGGGCATTCAATCTGTGACTTGTCCCCAGAGGCTCCTACTCTCAGGCCCCATGCCCACACCCTTCCAAATCCCACCAGCGTGACTAAAACACTTTCCCTCTGCCCCTTCCACCAGATATGAGGAAGAGCTCTCCCTGCGGCCCAGTGCTGAGAACGAGTTTGTTGCCTTGAAGAAGGTGAGGAATGGTGGCCCACGGAGGGAGAAGACGCTCTGAGCTGGCCTAGAGGGCCTGGGGACACTCAACCCCTGGACCGGGCCTGCAGCCAGCCCACCTTGCTGACCCTGGTACCAGCCCCACTGACCCCAAGAGAGAGAAAGGCCAGCCTCCAGCCCCAGAAGGGTAGTGACTGACGCCTCCACTGCCCAACTCGTGTTAGGTGTTGTATTTACATCTGTCCAACAAGTTGGGGATGTGGCAAATGCCAAATCAAAAGACAAAAGCTCTGACTCAAATCCCCAGAGATGAAAACCACCGTGACAACCCCTCACATAGACAGCTATGTGTTTTGTTGCCCAGGGTCCATAGGAGCTCTGAGGAATGGACTCCCATCTCCTTTAATCCCATTCCCTTCAGATCTTTCCCCATTGGGATGCCAGGCCCAGGTATGAGTTCCTTGGTTTTGTCACCCTCTTCACTTCCATGTGGGCCTAAGTAAGGAAACTGGGTCCCACACCTGTCACCTGCTACCAGCTTGCCTGGGAGGTGGCGCAGCTGGCAGAGGGGTGGCCCCAGGTTATGACTGTCACTTTCCTGGCTGCAGGATGTGGACACGGCCTTCCTGATAAATTCTGACCTGGAGATCAATGTGGAAGCTCTGATCCACGAGCTCGACTTCCTGAAAACCCTGTATACCGAGGTACCTGCAGCCATGCTGCCCACGGGTGGTCGGCCAGGGGACAGTTCTGGAGGGATGATGGGAGGGGAAAGCTCCTGCCCTGTGGGTACATTTGTGGCTTAAAAGTGGGCAAGTGAAGAAGGCATTGTGGAACTGGGTCTCAGGCAGAGAGACTCCCAGAAGTCAGAGGGCCCACACCTTGGCTCTTAGGTCTTGGTACACCTGGAGGGTGGAGACTGGAGCAGATCTGTGACTGAAGGCTGGGACAGCCAGGCAAATCTGCCATGGGAATGTCAGGGCTGGGTCTCCTCATTTCTTCCCCTCTCCCTCGCCAACTTTATCCTCAAAGAGCTCACCCATTCTCACCTGGGCTCCCCACTCCCCTGCCAGGAGACAAACCTTCTCCAGTCTCAGATCTCAGAGACCTCAGTCACTGTGAAGATGGACAATAGCCGGGAGCTGGACACGGATGGCATCATTGCCCAGATCAAGGCCCAGTACGACGAAATTGCCAGCCGCAGCAAAGCCGAAGCAGAGGCCTGGTACCAGAGCCGGGTGAGTCTTGGGCAGGGCCTGGGAGACCTCAGAACCACTCTCCTCCAGGAATCAGGAGAGAAAATGTGAGCCATGCCACACCAGCCTCTGTTGTTTCGACCAAGCCTCAGGCCAGGTCCCCATGAGTGTGGGAGAGACCCCACAGACAGCCCAGACCTGTTCATCAGAGTTCCCTAGCTTTATACACTCGTAGACTCACAGGAAGTGCTTCCCTAAGTAGCATTCAAGGAATACTAATTGGCAGTGATGGCAAAGAGGTCTCAGAGTTTCCGGGTGTGGGAGGAGGCTAATGGCATGGAATGGTTACTAATGGTGGGGCAGAAACTGTGATTAAGGTGGCCCAAGACTTAGGTAATTAGGGGCTCGCTGGGAGGGCAGCTGTGCCCCCAAGGGCAATCTGACTTAACAGATACTATCATCTCAGTCTCACCTACCCCATCTATGAAAGGTACCATTCATTCATTCGTTCACTCACTCATTTATTCATTCGTTTCTTGCACCTTCATCATGTGCCAAGCAGCATTCTAGATACTGGAGATCCAACAGGAAGCAGAGCAAACAATAATCGCTGCCTCTGTGTCACTTTCATTCTCCAGAGGCAGGAGCAGGACAGGCAAACAGGACATATAAGTACAGCAGATGTATGTTAGATGGACATGTGCTATGGAAAAAAATAAATCAGGGTGAAGCACAGGGAGTATGGCGGGAATTCGGTTTTTAAATGGGTGGCCAGGGAAGGAGGGCCTTACTGGGGTGTGTGGAACCATGAGGATATGAGGAGTCAGACCATCCCCATCCTCGAAGAAGTCACAGTCCATGGGAGAGAGAGGTATAAACAGCCAGAAGCATACGAGGTAGCATGACGTGGCCACCAAGGTCAAGCCATAGGCCCAGGGCGCAGCATGATGATGCCAGAAGTGACAAACTGTGTATGGAAAGACAGGAGCATTGGCATTTGATTTGGATCTTGGAAGCCAAGTATGATTTCCATAAGCAGAGCATGGGGTAAAGGTGTCTGGCTGAGAGCCAGCAGGAGCAGGCCAAGAAGCATGAAGGGGAGGTGTCCCCAGTGTGAAGCACCAGGAAGGATATGGGGCTGGAGACACAGCTAGATCACAGCACTCGGCAGAGCTTCCCTGAAGGCTTTAGACACTTCTGAAGGCCGTGGATACCAATTTTCAGGAAATGTCCCAAGAAGTGCTCTGTCCTTTTTCTGCAGATCCATGGTGATCAGGTATCAAACCCCAGCCTGGGGTCAGCTCCCTGTAAGTCAGTCTGTGACCCATCCACAGCCAGGTCTCGTTCCGGCAGGCCCCTCCTCTGATTGCTCTCCTGGGCCACCCATCAGGCCTTAAGGAAAACAATCTTAATTACCCATCCTTCTAAGTTAGAATCAGAATGATAACTCTGTTATTTGTCAATTGTACTTGGCTGTGAAGATCAGAAATTTTAAATAATAATGGTTAAAACAAATTTGATTTTTTATTTTTTCTCAAATAACTTGAAGTACAGAAATAGACTGCCATAGATGACCCCAAGTTACCCTCAGAAACACAGGCTCCTTCGAGCTTGCTATTCTGCCATTCTGTTAAGAACGTTAATCCTCGTGGTACCCTCATACCCTAAGGTGGCTGCAATACCACCAGTCTCACATGTCCACTCCAAGCAGAAGGAAGAAGAGAGGGCAAAAGGAACATGCCAGGTGAATCATCGCTGACTTTAAACAGCTTTCCTAAAAGCCCAACCCTGCAACAGTCTACACCTCATTGAAGAGAAAGCTGAGAAATATTCTTTTGTCTGGGGTTCTGATGAAAAGAAGTGTGGATAGTGATTAGGCAACTACTGGTTTTCTCACAGTAACCAAAGAGAGTGACTTATGCTTATCTTATTTTGCATAGAAAATGCATTATATGCAGAAAACATATAGTTGGCTAATTTTTAAAAATCTATTGATGTAATCTATAATTCACTATTAAGAAATTAGCTTTTATGTGCAGAGGTTTAAAAAAAAAGTGTTAAGCCAGGATAGGAAGTAATATTGAATTTTGTTTTCAATTGTTTTGAGGGAGAACATGCAAATATATCTACCCTGAGGGGGCAGATGTTCTGCCTTCTCTGTTGTTGGTCTTTTAGGTACCCCAGGGTGAGGGCAGAAATCCCCTCCAAGGTCCAGAGCACAGATGGAGCAAAAGGGAGGGATATTCCAGGGCAGAGAGAAAAGGATGAGACACAGAACCCATGAAACAGAGAGGAAGGGTGCTTGGAGCTTAGGGGAGAATTTAATAAGCTTGAAGGTTCAGGGCTGGGAGGTGAGAAGGGAATGAGAAGCAGCTCAGAAAAGGACCAGAAGTGGGAAAGGGCTGGGGAAACATAACAGGTATAAGAATCCAGAGTACCCAATGCAGGAAGTCAGGAGAGCAGAGCCTGGGGACAGTGGGGATGAGGGCTGAGAGGGACCACAGTGTGGGTTCCCAGGTTCTGACCTCCCTGTCCGGCAGTATGAGGAGCTTCAGCTGACGGCCGGGAATCACTGTGACAACCTCCGCGACCGCAAGAACGAGATCCTGGAAATAAACAAGTTGATCCAGCGGCTGCAGCAAGACATTGAGAATGTCAAAGCCCAGGTGAGCCCATCACAGGCTGACCCGCCATCTGGTCCTGGTTGTACAGGGCAGGTTCATCCTCCCTGGGGGACCTGAGGTGGAGGGAATAAACTTGCACTGTTTCCCACGAGAGGGAGTGAGCCCTTCCTTCAGAAGAGCTGATCCACAGCTGGGTAAGCAGGGTCAGGCAATAGTGAGGTCCCCAACAGAGACTAGGCAGCCTATATTCATCGAGATGAAACAGCAAGAACACTTCGTGAGGTGGGAGTATAGAAAAGATGTCCTCCACACCCCCTTCCAACCAAAGATTGTAATTCCATGATCCTCAAAATCAAGGTGACGCTGTAGAGTCCATAAAATCAGACCCACCCTCTCCTCCTAGGCTAGTGAAGACCAGGCAGATGCTTAAAATGTGTTAACCACAAAGTAATTGCTTGGCATAAGAGGAAACTCTCAGATCTCCCTGAAGTGTCATAGACAGGAGAACTGGCCTCCACCCACTGGGGGAACCAGACGTCACAATTCTAGGCTGAAACCCACAGCAGACGTGAACCTGGCACGTAACCATGACCGTAGGAAGGACTCACTCTTCCTTCTGTGTCCCTCCTTCACTCTCACACAGTCAGACTCACAGCACTTCTGACACCAGATAGTGGGGAAGAGTGTTTCCACACCAGCCAGCTCTGCAACACCAGCTGGGTGTTCCACAATTGATCTCACTTCTGACACTACCTACCTGGAGATAGCATCAGATCCCATAGGTTAGGGGCTGCCCCCCAAGTCCCAAAAGACTGCCCCAGTTCAGATGCCAACCACACGTCCCGGCTGTGCTCCTGACCAGCTGGCTGTACATTGGAGGGCCCCATGACCATCCTCCTTGGATTCAATTAATTTGCTGGAGTGGCTCACAAAACTCAGGAAAATAGTTTACTTTTTTGGTTTATTATGGGCTTCCCAGCTGGCAGAGTAGTAAAGAATCCACCTGCCAAGGCAGGAGACACAGGAGATGTGGGTTCAGTCCCTGAGTCTTGAAGATCCCTTGGAGGAGGAAACGGCAACCCACTCCAGTATTCTTGCCTAGAAAATCCCCATGGATAGAGGAGCCTGGCAGGATACAGTCCATGGGGTCACAAAGAGTCAGATATGCCTGAGCACCGATGCACGCGCTGGTTTATTATAAAAGGATATGATAAGGAATACAAATGAATACCCAGCTGGGAAGGATGCATAAAGTAAAGTGTGTGGGAGGGACACAAGACTCTCATGCCCACTCCAGGTATGCCATTCTCCCCATACCTCCACCTGTTCAACAACCTGAAGGCTCTCTGAAGCCTCTACTATTGACATTTTATGGAGGCTTCCTCACACTGGCATCATCATTTACCACCTCCATTCCCAGCTGCTCTCCTCTCTTAGGAGAATGGTGGGGTGGGATGAAAATTCCCAGCTTCTAGTCAAGGCTTGGTTTTTCTGGTGACCAGCCCCCACCCAGGAGCCCACCTAGAGTCACCTTATTTAAACAAAAGACATTGTCAATACTCAGGAAAGTCTAAGGGGTTTCGGGACTCTGTGTCAGACACAGGGTCAAAGACCAAAGGTTAGGAGAAAGGATGCTCTGGTGTGCTCATCACTTAAGAAACTACAAGGTTTGGAGGAGTTCTGTGCCAGGAACTGGGGGAAGAAACCAATATATGCTATTTTCAATGATCTCACAATGACCATGCTCTCTGTTCTTCTGAGAGTCAGCCCAGGGTCCCAGGGCCCCTGTAATACTTTTCTGTGCCCTCTCCCCCAGCGCTGCAAGCTGGAGGCTGCAGTGACCCAGGCTGAGCAGCAGGGCGAGGCGGCCCTCAATGATGCCAAATGCAAGCTGGCCGGGCTGGAGGAGGCCCTGCAGAAGGCCAAGCAGGACATGGCCTGCCTGCTCAAGGAGTATCAGGAGGTGATGAACTCCAAGCTGGGCCTGGACATCGAGATCGCCACCTACCGGCGCCTGCTGGAGGGCGAGGAACAGAGGTGGGTCAGGGATGTCTGTTCTCCTGCCCTCTGCTTGCTGCTACAGCCACTGCCCGCCTCTCAGCCCATCCACAGGAAATCTGGTGCAGCATGCAGTCTGCATCCCCTCCTCACTGGCAGGTCCACGGTGCGGGCAGGGGCAGGGGCAGGGGCAAGGGCAGAGTGTTCTTCTCACTCTCTGATGCAGCTCTCTTGCGTCTCCTTTCCCTCTCACCTCCAGGCTATGTGAAGGTGTTGGACCCGTGAATATCTGTGAGTACTGAGGACTCTGCAGGGGCTCTGGGATCTTGGGAACTGATCCACCCAAACATAGACCACACTGCCCATGCCCAAACCTTAGCCTGCCTCCCTCACCCTAAAGGAAAGAGCTCCTGGTGGATGGAGAGTTTCTCCCTCAGGGCTGCCCAGGTCTATGGGAGTCAGAAGCAGGAGCAGACACCCAGTGTGGTCTGCCAGGCACCATTTAGACAAGAGGATGTTTTCCTGGAGAAACAAGACTTGAAGCAAATAGGGAGCTTCCCAGGTGGCGATAGGGATAAAGAACCTCCCTGCCAGGGCAGGAGACGCCTGAGACAAAGTTTCGATCCCTGGGTCAGGAAGATCCCCTGGGGGAGGGCATGGCAACCTACTCCAGTATTCTTGCCTGGAGAATTCCATGGACAGAGAAGCCTGGTGGACTGCAGTCCACAGGGGCACAAAGAGTCAGACACGACTGAAGCAACTTAGCATGCATGCACACATGCAGACAAATAGAAAGAGAGGGTAAAGCAGAAGACAGGGCTCTGGGGCAAGAGAAGGACACGTGGGGAACTGCTAAGCATTTTATGTGACTGGAATGGGAGACTTGGGCTTCCCCCGTGGCTCAGTGATAAAGTATCTGCCTGCCAGTGCAGGAGACACAAGTGACGCCTCACACAAGGCTCAATCGCTGGGTCAGGAAGATCCCCTGGAGGAAATGGCACCCCACTCCAGTACTCTTGCCTGGAAAACCCCATGGACAGAGGAGCCTAGCGGGCTATAGTCATGGGGTCACAGAAGAGTTGGACACGACTGAGCAACTAAAGAACAATAGGAGACTTGGAAGTTGGTAACTGGGATGGGGGTGTCCTTAGACACGACGACAGCAGGTGCTGGGCCGGCGGGGGCATGGGGCTTGGCCTGGCAGGGCCCTGAACACCTCTTCCTGTTCCCACAGCTGTGAGCAGCTCCAAAGGTGCCATCCTGTATGAGCCATGTGTGGTCAGCACACCTGTGTACTGTCCAGGGAGCACCACTGTCCTCAAGAGCAGTGGGGTCTGCGGCATCAGGGGCACTGGTGAAATCTACATCCCCTGTGAGCCCCAGGGGCTCCTCGTCTGTGGGAGCAGGCGGAGCTCCGCTGTGAAGCTAGGGGCTGGGGGCAGCGCCTCCTGCCACAAGTGTTAGTACAGCCCCAGAGGCTAGTAGCCCAGGGGACAGGACCCAAGCTCCAGGCTGGGATGTTGTCCCCCACAACCAGGGCTCAAGACAAGGCTGTTCCAAGATCCCACCTTTCTCTACTGATCGAAGATTCCCCTTGGGTTTTCACTGGGAGCTGCCCCTCAGGTATCTTCGAGAGTCTCTTTTCACTTAGCTGTGTGCAGACCCTGAGCGAGGCCCTCCGGTGAGGGTAGGGTACAAAGGAAGAAAACACATCTCCCATCTCCCCGGACTGCTGACAGTCAGGCTGTAGTGTGACCAAGAAAATGGCAATGGCCCCCTAACACTTCTCTTCCCCAGGAGGTCAAAGGGGCACATCACAGTTCTGCTTTGTGGATCATCCCATGGAACTTGCCACACAAATTCTGCCTCCCCTCACCCCCAGACGTGGTCCTCCTCTCTTACCTTGGACTCTCACGAACCTACCCCCAGACGTGGTCCTCCTCTCTTACCTTGGACTCTCATGAACCTGAGAAAAGTCAGCTCCTTCTAGCTGCCACCTAATACTTGCACTGTTGCAAATATCAAAAGGAGACATCCCAAAATCCCATCCCAAATTCCCAAGCCAAATGCTAGAATTTCAGGATCACGCGGAATCTGTCAACGCTGTTCTCGGCACACAGAATCAGGAGATGGTATTTGGGCAATAGACTTACCTGCTCAGCTGTGTTGAACTGGCACTATAAAAATACATCTCTTTCCTGAGCTGATATTGGCAGCTGATGGCAAAGAAATGCCTAAAACAAAGGGGACAATCAAGAGCTGACATTATTCGTTCAATGGAATCAGTCATGCCCGCATCTTTTGTACATAGCCACCCCCTGCCAGCTCCCTCTCCCTTGAGCTCCTCTTGCTTTGAATCTGATGTGAGCATGTTTTCCTGGCTACAGTGCTAAGGAGCTGCCTCAGCAGGCTTGGAGGCTCTGCCTCAGGGGCTGTGAGGGAGGAGAAGGTGCTAAACTGACCTCACCTCCCCAGAGCACACCCCCTCCCAATAGTGCTGCCTCCTGCCCACCCAGGGATCCACGTTTCTTCCATGAGCCTCTGGGCTTGTCTGTTCCCAATAAACTGTTCCCAGGCTACAGGAATCAGGATTGTTCACCCTGCTCTGAGGACAGTGAGGTTGAAGGGAAACTGATGAACAGCTTTGGGGGCCTGGGGGCCAGTTGGGAGCATTGGGAGTGGAAACAGAGGTTATTAAACAAACGGGAAGCTACATGTGAATGATTGGCAAGTGGCCTGTGGAGTAAGTGTGGAGCCATACAAATCACACTTAAAGCCTGTGCATCACAGCACAAGAGTTTACAAGTCACTTGCCATGTTAAGAACCACGGTCTTACTCCCCACAGGCCTCCTCACCACATGGTCCCCTGCATACGTCCTAGAGAAAGCCTGTGGGGCCCCTTATATCATGTCTGTACTCACCTCCAGGCCTGGGCTCTGCCTCTGGAGCCTGGACTATGTGTACCATGTCTACCTTCGAAGCAAGACAGAGTCAGGCCTGGGGCTGACAGGGAAGCTGGGTAGCAGCCTGGCCAGGGAGGGGCATCCTCGAGGAGCCTCTCCCTCTCCACAGCCCCAAGACCTGGAGCTGAGACTTGGTGGCAGCAAGTCCACCCTCAGAGGGGCCCTGATATGCTCCATGTTGCTTCACTGACCCCTGTAACAATCCCCCCACCATAGACGCGCCCCTGTGCTCCCGCGTCCTGAGCACTCCCTTACCGCACAGCCCTGCCTCACAGGGCAGCTCTTCTGTGCCAAGCCCTGCATTAGGAGCTGGTGATAGACTATAACACCCTCGGAACCCCGGAGGGCCTCGGCCTCAGAGAGGAGTCATAAGTAGTGACAGCCAGAGAGGATGGAAGTGACAAGAGAAAGCAACTGATGATTATGCTGGGCAGGGGGGTCAGAGAGAGGTTCACAGAGAACAGTGCAAGGACAGGGTTTGAAGAGACAAGGGTTACTGATTTATGGGTGTCTTATTCCAAAGGACCCGTCCACTCAGTTTTCATTCACTCCATGTACTTATCAACCACCTGCTGTGGGTCCGGCCACCCAGCAGCTGGTGTCACAGTGGTGAACAAGGTGGCACCTACCTGTAGGGACAGAAGACATGGTACCTAGAGCCCACAGTAGGGACTGTAAACTCTGGAAAACAGTCTGGCAATTCCTCAAGATGTGTAACATTAGAGTAACCACGTGACCCAGCAACTCCACACCTAGGTAGATACCCAAGAGAAACGAAAACACATACAGGACAAACATCTGGACACCAAGGGAGGGGAGGAGAGGCAGGATGAATTGGGAGGTTGGGACTGACATACACACACTACTGATACTACGCATAAAGCAATAACTGATGAGAACCTGCTGTATGCAAGGAACTCTAGTCAATGCTCTGTGGTCACCTAAATGAGAACAAAATCTTAAGAAGAGGAGATATATGTACACATTAGCTGATTTCTTTGTTGTACAGTAGGATCTAACACAAAACTGCAAAGCAACTATCCGCCAATAAAAATTTAAAAACAAAAAAAAACATGTCCACATGAAAACTCATCCATGAATGTTCACAGCAGCACTAGTCACAATCCCCAACAGGTGAAAGCAACCTGAATGCCCATCAATGGACTAATGGATGATCAAAATTTTGATCTATCCATACAATGGAATATTACTTGGCCATAAAAATGGAGTGAAGTACTAATGTGTGCTACAACATGGATGAACCTCGAAAACATAAGGTAAATAAAGAAATCAGACACAGAAACCAGATAGTCTGATTCCGTTCATACGAAATTCCAGATTAGGAAAACCTATAGAGACAGAAGGCAGGTTAGTGGTTGCCTAGGCCTGGAGGAAGGAGAGGATGGGGTAAGGGTGATGAAAATATTCTAAAGGTTTCTCTGGAGGTGATGAAAATATTCTAAAATGGACTATGGTGTTGGTTGCACTTATCTGGGAATATACTGAAACCATGGACTTGTACATTTTAAATGAGTGAATTATATGATCCATGAATTGTATCTTTAAAAAAAACTGTCTTTCAAAAATGGGGCCCTGGCTCCAATCCAGACCTCTGGGGCTTACAGCCTACCTGCGGGCACAGACTTAGACATGAAATTATAGATGTCAGGCTTGTTGTGAAGGAGGACAGAACTGAGGCTCCCACCCTGGCCAAGGGCCTTCGGTAGGTCCCCTGAGGAGGGGCAGGTAAGCTGGACCCCAAAAGCCAGCAAGACTGAGAGGAGGCAAGGAAGCCCGTGGCGGCAGGGTCGGCGGGGTGAGGTTCAAGGCTGAGGGATCAGCAACCCTGAGTCAGGGCACACGCAGAGTCAGACAGGTGAGAGCTGGTGACTTCAGGGACGCACATCCACACCCAGGGAAAGAGAAGAGATGGGACAACAAGGGCCTTACGTCTTCCATTCCCACTTGAAGCCCTGCCACCCTGGACCTGCCCTAGAGCCAGGAAGCTGCTTGCTGATTAAAAACCCAAAGCTCTGAAAACTACAGAGACACTCCAGTGTGGAGTCAGCAAAAAGAGAGATGACAATAGGCCACCTCTGTCCCACAGATGACTATCCACGGCCCAGGAAACACCCCAGGGGAGTAAAGGAGGAGAGAGGAAGATCCCTCCACCTTCACAGAGAGGTGGGCTCCGGCCCGGTGACCATCCCTGCGGGGATGGTACTTCACTCCCAGGGTGGCCCTGTCCTGGACATGAGCTAGAGGCGAGGCGCCAGCATGCCCCTCAGAGCACCCCCCAGGAGAGCCCCCTTAGTGCTGTGCAGTTGCGCCCTCCCTCTCCGCTTCCCCCCAGAGAGGAGGTGACGCCAGGCAGGCGGGATGCAAGTGCCTCCTGGTGGTGCTCCAGAATTTCACTCCATCAGCTGGGCCAACACCTCCCGAGCTTCTCCCAGGACCCGCCCTGCGCCAGGTGCAGGGATACAGGGAGGATCAGGCCCCTGCCCTGACCTCCGGAGGAAGGGAGAGATGTCTGCTGAAGCCAGAGCCTCCCTGCATTCCACTCCGTCTCCAGAGTTCAAATCTCAGCCCTTCCCAGAGCGCCCCCACAAGGACAGGTGGGGAACAGCCCAAAGAGGCCTGGGTGGAGGACCTGAAACGAGGTTCCTTGGTTTTGTTTCTGTCTCCCCAGAATGTCTCCCATTTTCTTGTTCCTCTTACCCCCGGGAGACCCTTCCTTGCCCCACTGCCCTCTCCCTCAGTTGCGCTCTGCCCCACACTCTGAGTCCCCTGGGATCCCTTCCTCATCCTGGTCCCATCAGGGGTTCCAGGGAGACTCACTACTGCCACTCTCCTCCTGGGGCTTGGACTGGGGGAAATGGCCACAGAAATGGAGCTATAAGTGGAGGAGGGGACCTAGGATCATTGTGTCTGGTAGAAGGAAGAGGGTTGCACCCAGCTGGCTGGCATCCCCAAACCTAGCTCAATGCCAGGCTCACATCAGCACCCAGGGAAGGTTTTCTGACGTGAACTGACTTGCATGCCTGAGAAGAGCTTCATTTCACCCTGAAACTGTGTGGGCAAGTGAGGAATTCGGGCTAAACCTGAAAAAAAAAAAAGAAAAGCCATCCTGCTTGAAAGGGTGAGGACAGGCTCAAGTAAGAGGGGTGCTTTGTCTCTCCTGAGAGGTTTAGATTCTATCTCAGCATCGCTAACCTGACAGGACAGAGGGCCAGAGGGCCTCGGCTCCTTCCCAACGCCCCCTCCTTCTGCAGGGAGATTCCCGAGTCTCCCCACTGGGGCGGGTCTCAGCATGAACATGTCCCAGTGAGTGCCTCTCTCCAGGACAGACTCGTCCCCAGGCAGAATGGAAACACTCTGAAGGAGGCGGTGGCTTTAGAAAGTCGTCTCATCCTCTGGGATTTCCCTGTCACCCTCCTCCCCACCCACAGGCATGCACACACACACAGAGCAGCCAGGGTTCCCAGGCTCTGCCCAGCCAACCAGCATGGCCCCCTCCCTCATCAGCAGTTCCCCCTCCTCCCAGGGCGATTAGCATCGAGGTGAGCCAGCATTCCATCCACACTAGCTCAGCCAGCAGATCTCAGGATTACGTCCAGACCAACTCTCAACAGGAAGAAGAAACTGTCAGAGCAGCAAAAGCCCCAGCCCAAAGTTTCCAGGGCTACTCCTCCTCTCTCCCCACCTGCTACCCTTTAAAAATGGCTGAGGACTGTATTTTGCATCGTCTGGCGAAATAATGCCTCAGAACTATAAACTGCTAATGGTGACAGCTCATCTCAGAACAGGGGTCATGCATGACTGGTCTCAATTACCCCCAGCTGTTAGGGTTGAAAGAAGCTGAGACACGGGTCAGCCCCAGGAATGGCTGGTGGGGTAATGATGCCATAACCACTGGCGGGAATGAGGTGGGGTGCTGGACCACAACAGGAATGACAGCTTACAGGTGAAGGGAGGCAAAAAAGCAGGAAAGAGGCAGACATGAAAAGAAGGTGATGAAGAGAGGAGAGAAATGGATAACCACACGAGGCTCCACACAACGTACACCCCGCCCAAACATTTCCACACATATCCCTCACATATGCCACCTTCAGTCCATCGACTAATGGACTGAATATATACTATGGACAGTCACATACTATGCAGTAGGTATAATTCCATGTTACAGATGAGGAAACTGAGGCTAGAGAGGTTAGACAATTTCCCCAGGTCATTTATGTACCAAGGAGGGCAAGTGTGCACAGTGATAATAAAATTTTACCCACTGTCCTCTCTCCCTTTTCCTCCTGCTTTTAATCTTTGCAGTGTCTCCATTCATTGAGCAAAAACACACAGCCTGCATACCAGGTGCCTCCACTCTCCTAAGGAGGAATGAAGAGGAGAAAAAAAACACACACACACACACACACCAGTGCCTGCCTCCTGGAGCTTATATTACAGCCTGGGATGATGATGTTAAACAGCAAATCCTTGCAGGCAAGGACCTCAGATGGTGAGAACTCCTTAGGAGAGGGGGAAGCAGGGAGAGGAGATGGAGAGTATGTGGAGGAAGGGAACTGAAAGAGAAGGGACCTATGAGCAAAGACCTGGAAGAGTTGAGGGACCTGGCCATGCAGCCATTTGAGAAAAACAGATTTCTCAGCACAAATAAAAAACAGTAAACGCGAAAAGTGTCTGAGCAGGAGGTTTCCTACCTGTCTGATGGACATGCAGGCAGACAGAGTGGCTGGAGCAGAGTGATTAAAGGACAGACAGATGGAAGGGAGGTCAAGGAAAGAGGAGGGCAGACTATGTAGAGTCCTGTATGGCATTTACTCTGGGTGTTTGAAATGGCTTTTAAAGGACCACTCTGGGCATGGTGTTAAGGAAAGAGAGACGGGGCAAAGGAGGAAGCAGGATGAGTAGCAGGAAGGATACTTCAATAGACCCTGTGAGGAGTGGTGAACTTGAACCAATATGGGAGCAATGGTGTGGTGAGCAGTAGTAAGGGTCCACGTATATTTTGAAGGCAGGACTTGTCAATGGACTGAACGTGGAATATGGAAAAAGTTGATGAACAAAGGATGGCTCCCAGGTTTTTGTCCTGAGCCAGTACAGAGATAGCAAGCCTGGCAAGTAGAATGTATTTCACATGAACAAGCATTCGGGAGAACGGTTTTGGACAGATTAAATTTGAGATTCATAGTTGATATCCAGATAGAGATGTTGACCAAAATACGTGTGTGGGGGCACAGAAGGGACATTCAAAGGGATGTTCAGGATAGAGATACACCTTGGGAGCCATCAACAGACAGATAGTATTTACAGTCATGAGGCTGTATGATGTCACAAAGGGGACAAGTGTAGAAAAAGACATGAACAGGTACAAGAGCTGAGCCCAAGGATGCCGTGGTGTGTGCAGGTCGGGGATATGAGGATAAACTGGTTGAAAAAAACGAAAAGAAGCAGTAAATAATATGTAAAGAAAATCAAGAGATTGTGGTGTCTGGAAACCAAAAAAGGAAATTATTTCAAGGAAAAGAGAATGATCAACTATGTCAAATTATTCTAAATTAAATGATAATTTAATGGAGAATGGACCACTGAATTTAGCAACATGGAGATTGCTGGCAATCTTCACAAGAACTTCTGTGTTATTATTTTCTACTTCTCCCTTTGAGACATGCACCTGATACCTGGATCTATGGAGTACAGTGGCAAACTAGAAACAAATGGAAACGTCCTCAACTTGATAAAAAATTTCGATATGCAGAAAACCTACAACTAACATTGTACTTAACTGTGAGAAACCTGAAGCTTTTCCACCAAAAATCAGGATCAAGGCAAAGATGCCCTCTCTCACCACTGCTTTTCAACATCATACTGGATATCCTAGCTAATACAGTAAGACAAGAAAAAGAAATAAAAGGTATAGAGACCAGAAGGAAGGAAATAGTGAAGACCTGAGATGGATGGCTCTAGTCAAAAGCTCATATTCCCTTCTAAAGTATTGATAGAATCCCAAGTAAGCATCCAATCAAGCACAAGTTCCCCCAGACACAGATAAGCAGGACAAATCATGCCACTTTCTAGAACAGAAAAGGTCAACATTTGTCTCTCCATCTATAATGCAAGGAAGCTACATAGGTAAGACTGCAGATATCCCTAATGTGTATTTTAGAGGTTCAAAATCATGTGCTTAACTTTCCACACAGATACATGGCCAAATCATTGGCATGTTTTGGCCTCAAATTATGTCACAAAACTATTGGTTGGTAGAAGTCTTCAAGATAATCTCCCCACACCAGCAGGAATACAGAGACCACCTGTTTTATCTCTATACCCTCAGCACCAAGCGCATTACCTGAGATAGAGTATCTGGTAATTGCTGAATGAATGAATGAATGTCCTTTGAGAGTCTCAAATCAGACATGTATTACATTAACCCAAATGAGCTTCACTGATGATTCGATTCTTATGTGAACAGTCAAATCAGATTACAGAGGATAGATGAAACACTGCAAAAGGTTTTTGGACTGTTTAATCCATCTACAGGGATGCAGTAAATTGTATTCTCACCATATCATTTCTTTCTTGGAGCTATGAAGACCCTGCTCCTCTTCTATACACTCATCTATTTAGGGATTATCTGTGTAGCTGCATTCCCTGCAAGCCTCTTGCTGGAGTTGTTACCATTCTAACTTTCTGGTGGTTAGCCACACTTGCAATGGAAAGTCTATTGGATTTAAGACCAAAGAAAATTAATGTCCCCATAATGGCAATTATGGTGGACCTGCGGGAAAAATAGGACAATAATGTTTATGTGTTTATGTGTTTTTAATGTTTATAGGTTTGATGTTATGGCTCTGATTCTGAGGGGAATAGGTGTGTCTGAGATTAGTTCACTGTGAAGGAGGTTACAGGCATGGAGAGTTTCTGCTAACTACCCAAGCTCATAAATGCTTCCAAGTGGCTTTTTTCACTTTTATGGGACCAATCCTCAGATCCTGACACACATAAAAGGGGTGAGAGGGATCCACTAGCCCCAGAGGACTCCCAGCTCCAGCTCTCCCTGCTCTGCAGTCGCCACAGTGCTCTTGCCCAGGACACCATCATGTCTTGCCGCTCCTACAGAGTCAGCTCTGGTCGCTGTGTGGGCAACTTCAGCTCTTGCTCAGCAGTGACCCCTCAGAACCTGAACCGCTTCCGGGCCAGCTCTGTCTCCTGCAGGAGTGGGCCCAGCTTCCGGGGTCTTAGCAGCTTTGGCAGTCGGAGCGTCATCAGCTTTGGATCATGCTCACCCCGGATAGCAGCTGTGTGCCCTCGACCCACCTGCTATGGAGTTGGCTTCGGTGATGGGAGTGGTGCTGCTCTAGGGTTTGGGGCTGGCAGTTGTGTTGGCCTGGGGTTTAGAGCCAGAAGTGGTCTCGGCTATGGCTTCTGCAGCCCTGGCTTTGGCTACCGAGTTGGAGGAATTGGAGGACCAGCAGCCCCATCCATCACAGCAGTGACTGTTAACCAGAGCCTGCTGACCCCGCTCAACCTGGAGATTGACCCCAATGCCCAGAGAGTGAAGAGGGATGAAAAGGAGCAAATCAAGACCCTCAACAACAAATTTGCCTCCTTCATCGACAAGGTACTTGAGACAGCTCAGCCTCTGGGTCTGGGATGATGAGAGCTAAATGCACTGGGGTGTACTCTCCCTAAGGAAGAACTGATCTAGACCCAGGACACAGATCTTGACCCCACAACCTTTGGGATCAACCAAAGGCATGCAGTATGATTTCTGGGTCGCTCTTCTGCAGAGCAAGGATGAGCCTGAGGAAGCACTACATGGAGGGAGACATTGACAGTGATGGTGGAATATCCAGCCACTGACTGGATGCCTAAAGGGATATGAACAACCTAGTCATTTAGAAATATCTTCCAAACAGGTCAGAAACACGAACACCTCCACTAGGTGTTGGCTAGGACAGGTTTAAAAGATTCTGTCCTTTGATATCCTCATGCTCTCTTTGAAGTTTTCATGGTTTCTGAGGATGAGTGGCCACACCTGTTCAGGCTTAAAGAAATGGAGAATGGAGTTGAGTAATTTGTACAAAATTTATACAAAACAAGGAATTCATACCCCTCCCTCCAAGAGGGATATCCAGATTCAGCCAAGTCGCCTAGATTGAGGGAAACAGTAGGGAATGATCACTGGTGGTCACTGATCTTCAGGTTGATGAGAGGAACAAAGAGGTGGAACTGACATCCCCAGAAGCAGGGATTCATGTCTCCATGAAGTGGGGATTCCCTGATTGTGCCTGAGATTGTAAACTCACCTCTGTGAGCTTCATTTCATGTGAAATGAGGGGTTGGAGCAAATGGTCTCTACATTCTCCTCCAGCTCTGTAAGTCTCAATTGATGGAATATCTGGGGTGATGATCATGACCTATGACCTGAGAGTTCCCACCTCCTAAAGCCACATCCCAGCCCAAACGTACTTTACTCTGTTCTTCATTCCCTGCCAGAGATAACTGACATTGGTTTGCAGATGTAGGCCAACTCGGCTCAGGTAGAATTGATTTCTGCATTCCCAGTGAGCTGGCCCTCCCCTCTCTCAGAGTGTTAAAGGGGAAATGGTTGAAGATTTTGGTTTCAAAGCTTCTGTTTGTAGCTCAGCCTGCCTGAGTGTGAGGAGGAGTCCCAGACCTGCTCTGCCAGATTCTTCTGAGTTAGAAGGACTGAAAGTCAAACAAAAAAGGGAACAGTGCTCACCACGAGGTTGTCACCTCTGACCATCTGAGCAACTAGTCCACATACAGGTGATCATATTGAGCACTCAGTTGCCGTGTATTTGCCTCTGTGGATTTAGGTGCGGTTCCTAGAACAGCAGAATAAGCTCCTAGAGACGAAGTGGAACTTCCTCCAAGAGCAGAAATGTGCCAAGAGCAACCTGGAGCCCCTCTTCGAGAACTACATCACCAACCTACGCAGGCAGCTGGATGTAGTGAACAGTGATCGGGCCCGGCTGGAGGCTGAGAGGAACCACATGCAGGACGCCCTTGAGGGTTTCAAGAGGAAGTGAGTGGCATCTGGAGCACATGGATCAAGGATGGGCATAGGACTGGTCCCCAGGGCAGCAGCCAGGCTCAGATGGGAGCCCCTGGAAGGATCAGAGTTGAATGCTGGTTTCAATTCCCAGCCTGGAGACAGGGGCAGGGCAGTGATATGTACGGGAGCGTGAGGCCCCCTGCAGGTCCTGAGGAATAGAGACCTGGGATTGGGCACAGTCTGTCCCTAATCCTGCCTGTGCATGTGGGTGAGTTGACCCCAGAAAAAGGAAACCCCTGGTTCTGTAAACAATGCCCAGGTCCAGCCACAAGCAAGATGCTACTTCCTCTAAGGTCAAGTGCAGTGACCCTAAGGCATTTCCAGCAGAGAACCACAACCAAGGTTCAGATTTTCAAGCCCCGCACCCAATTTGAGAAAGTAAAAGGGATTTGGAGAAACCAAGGGTCTAAAAGGTCTTAAAGATGGGGCAGAGTGGAGAACATGAAGATGGCAAGAGGGAGCCAGGCTCCTGGCTGGGGCAAGAGAGGTCATAAAAGGTGATAGCTGGTGAGCTGGGAGTAATCAGCTCTCAGTTCAGGGGGAGAACGCACCCTCTTCATCTTTATCACTCAGGTATGAAGAGGAAGTGGGTCTTCGGGCCAGTGCTGAGAATGAGTTTGTGGCTCTGAAGAAGGTAAGGAGAACAACAGGCCCAGGCAGACTTCCTCTCCAGACATGCAAATGTTTTCCACATCCCAGGACGCTGCCCAGGCAGCCCTGTGAATACTCACACAGAGTGGACCCCCTAAGGTCACAACTGCTTCCCTTCGAAGTTCTGATTTGGTCTCCAATGACTTAGGGTCTTCATGAAAGGAGAGGTTTGAAGAGATGACATTTTAGGAGTCTTGGATTATCCAGATTCTTCTTGCCTCTAAATGAGCATCGAGAAAGGTCCAGCATCCCTGGGAGTTTTACGTTGTCCAAGGGAGAACAAGAGACATTAAGCTGTATTTCCACCCCATGACTCTCTCACCTGTCCCACTTGGCCTGCCCCTGTGGAGATTGGTCTGATCTTCCCACCCATCTCCAGACCCTGCCAAGGTGGGGAGGCTAAACAGTACACAGAGAATGAGCATTTTATTCTTCTCTCTTTGATGCAGGATGTGGATACAGCGTTCTTAAGCAAGGCTGATCTAGAGGCCAATGTGGATACCCTAACTCAGGAAATCGACTTCCTGAAAACCCTGTACATGGCGGTAAGGGCTCATCCCCTCTGAGCCATCCAAGGAGATCACTGTGTGGCCTGGACTCCCTGGGGGATTCACTGGACTAGTGTATTTGCTAATATTTGGTATCACACATCTTTCTTCCCGTCAAATCTATATTCCCTAAATGCTGATAAATGGACAAGTGGAGAAGGTAAGGGTAGCCTGACTCAGGTCTATGAATCAGCTCCTTGTTGGCCAGTCTACTGATGGCCAGGAAAGTTTTGGGTCTAGGAATGTCACTTCCTATCTTCTGATGAGAAGAGTCTGGAAAACTGACTTGCTGGGAGATGTAACATGTGTTACCTAATTAGTCAAATGAACTAGCTATCTTTTGCTTCATAAGGTCTTTTTGGTCTGGGATAGATCTAATTTCAGAACTGAATGCCTGGCTCTGAGTAGAAAGGCTGAAGGAATCTCCCTTTGAGGCCATCGCCTTGCAGACCAGTTCTCAGCCCTCTCCCATCCCCACTGCCAAGTCTCTTAAGGACTTGGGATACAGGAACTCCTAGATCATCATTCTAAAATGTTGTCAGCTCTCAATGATCCACGACTGGCAGTCACTGTGTGGCTAAACCAAAGAAAAGTTTAAGCTTCATCATGGTTCTTACTCCCCTCCACAAATCCCTAGGCCCCCCACAGTTTTACTAGTCACCTAAACAAGTTAGGGTGTTGAAGGGATGTCTCCTGGTATACAACAAGGGTTTAAAGTCAGGCTGAAGTGGTTTGAGGTCACCTCTTCTTCTTTGCCCTCAGTTTGCATGATCTGCTCTGTTGCTTTGCCCTGAAGAAATAAGCAATGCTCTGTCTCCTGACTCCAAGTCCTGGGGACCCTATGACAAAGCCCCGGCCACTGATGGGACCCATTGATGGGAGTCAGTCCATCTGTCTCACTTATCGTCCAACACAGGAAATCCAGTTACTACAGTCACACATCTCAGAGACATCAGTCATTGTGAAGATGGACAACAGCCGGGACCTGAATGTTGACGGGATCATTGCCGATGTCAAAGCCCAGTATGAAGAAATCGCCAGACGCAGTCGGGCTGATGCAGAGGCCTGGTACCAGACCAAGGTGGGCAGGAGGGTGCTGGGGAAGGGGTGCAGGCAGCCCTGGGATGACAAAGATGACAAAGTGGGTTGTGATCTTGACCCAATCTTCGAATCATCCCTTTCTCCCACCAACCCCTAGTATGAGGAGATGCGAGTGACAGCTGGCCAGCACTGTGACAACCTGCGCAACACTCGGGATGAGATCAATGAGCTGAACCGGCTGATCCAGAGGCTGAAGGCAGAAATCGAGCATGCCAAGGCTCAGGTGGGCAAAGGAAAAAGAATGCCCCATAAGGAAGACAGGCAGAGCCCCAAGCTTAGGGGAGCCCAAGGTGGATGATGTGGGGGAGGCAACTGGGACCCAGAAACAGAGGGATGGGAAGAACTAGTCCAGGAAGACTTCCTGGAGGAGGAAAATGTGGAAGGAAAGGAGAGACTCTCTTAATCTCCGAAAACGGAGAAGGAAAGCTCTTGGGCTCACTAAAAGGGGCAGGCAAGGCAAAAAGAATGGCTTTATTCTCTGGACCCCCTGGGTCTTAAAAGCAACAGAAATCAGTAAGTGCAAAATCAGTGAGGATGAAAATGGAAGAAAAGCAATGTTCCACTCCCTGGCGACATGAAACGACAGGATGACAAGCCCCTCCATGGGCTCCATTCCTGGCTTGGAACCAGGCTGTGTCCCCACAGACAGGGGACAGTGTTTCTAGCCCAACCTGAGGATCCCCTAGTCCCTGCTAGAGCCCATCTGCAAACTTCCCTCCCCACAGCGCTGCAAGCTGGAGGCCGCCGTGGCTGAGGCTGAGCAGCGGGGAGAAGCTGCCCTCAATGATGCCAAATGCAAGCTGGCGGAGCTGGAGGGTGCGCTACAGCAAGCCAAGCAGGATATGGCGCGGCAGCTGAAGGAGTACCAGGAGCTCATGAATGTCAAGCTGGCCCTGGACATCGAGATCGCTACCTACAGGCGCCTGCTGGAAGGCGAGGAAATCCGGTGAGTGCTCTCAGTGCAGCAACTGGAGTGAGGTCAGACTTCTGGCTTCTAGAAAGTCTAAGTGGGGGAAGGAACCAGGAACAATTTTTCCTACAAACCTCGTTGGATTGCCCTTGGCAGGGGTTTAGAAGATGGCTCTAGTTCTTGTGCCTCTAAGTGCAAGCTTGTAGACAGACTGCATCAAATCATAGAGAGTTCTGCTTGATTGGTTAGCTTGTTTTAAAAAAGAAAAAGAAGACATTCTCTCAAATATTTTGCTTCAGTAGTTTTGGAGGGTTTAGGGACATGTAAGTTTTGAAAACTCCCCAGATGCTTATGCAGACATGGGTGAGAACCACTGTCCACACAGCCAAAAAAGCCCTCTCATAGCAGGGAGGTTTTCGGAGAACAACATGGTTGTGAACTGACTTGCTTCTTTCTCTTTTCAGGATCTGTGAAGGTGTTGGACCAGTAGACATAGGTAAGACCCTTCAGTCTCTTCTTCTTCATACATGTCTCTCCTAGGATCCTTCAAATTTCCTTTGAACTCAAGCCCACATTGAGGTCAGGAGCCCATGGCTGGACTGGCCATGACAGCCAGGGGAGCAGGGATCATCTGGCCCTGGGACTGAGAACATCCTTAGCTGACTTAGGTCTTAAGGCATCCCCAGAGCCTGCCTCCCCAGAGCTAAGCAATCAATCACAAAGGTTTGCAGAACCTGCTAGGTGGGAGAGGGCTCAAGTCAGCCTTTTTGCCAACAGTGACCTTGTCCTTCAAGGGCAAAGACCAAGGAAGGAATGGAAAGGCCTGTGCCAGGAAGTTCCCTCCTCTGCTGATGCCAGGGAAAGGGACAAGGCTGAATGCAAGTCCCCTTGCAGCTGCTGCCAAAGCACTGGTTGTGCCCAAAGTACACAGGACCTGTGCTGGACACTGCAGGGGAGGGACACAAAGAAGACAAGACCCAGACCCAGCGCTCCAGATTTATAATAGTCTTGAGATGAGTCCTATCCACTGTCGACCTAATCCTCAAAGCCCCAGGGGGAGAACGGCCTGGGCAACTCCCTTTTACTCAAAAAGAAA
Organism: Oryx dammah; assembly: GCF_014754425.2. Lineage (NCBI taxonomy): Eukaryota > Metazoa > Chordata > Mammalia > Artiodactyla > Bovidae > Oryx > Oryx dammah. The sequence continues at coordinate 89,691,895 of NW_024070213.1, read as the reverse complement.
AAAATACGCTACTTGCCAGCAGTCACAAAGATAGTCAGGGGCACAGCCGGAATTCAAACCAAGACTTCTGATCCAAGAGTGCAAATATACACAGCTGTATATGCTAAACTGGGTGGGTCACTGATGGCAGGAAGGATTCTGGTGAGAGGAGAAGGCAGAAAGGGGGGCCCTCCACCAATGGGGGTTGAGTTAAGTAAGCTTAATCCGACTAGAGACCTGGGTCATGGAGGTGTGTCCCGTGGAGACTAGAGGGCTAGAGAGCACAGCCATTTAGTGCGTCAGGAGGAACTGAAAACGGGCCCTCTTTAGGGGTGGGCAATGTGAGGATTGCCGAGTGGCAAGATGTAACTGGAAGAAGCCCTGTGGCTTTATTGTGGAGGCTACTGGATAATTCAGCTCACCAGCACCCTCACACAACCCAACCAGACTTTGGCCGTATATAAATAACAGTGGACTTAGCTGTATGCCAACACCTGGGAAACTGGCTGAACTCTTTCATTTTAGTCCAAACGTTCCATTTTAGTCACTTTAGTGACTCCACTAAAGTCAAAGTCCATTTGGACTTTAGTGAAGTCACAACCTTTGAGTCACCCAGGCAAAGGAACGGAAAAGTGGGTATTGACTACGTAGATAGTAGGAACCCCTGGGACCCAGGCCACTTCTGCCTGTCCTCTCCCATCCCGCAAAGGGAGCGTGGAGGGTGAGGCAGCCTCGCTGAGGGTTTCTTCCTCCTGCAGCGGTGAGTAGCTCCCGGGGTGGCCTGGTGTGCGGGCCCGAGTCCCTGTTCAGCAGCTCCAGCCTCTGCCGTGGCGGGGTCACCATCTCCGGAAGCAGCAGCAGCAGCAACATCCGGTCCAGCGGCTTCTGCAGCTCCAGCGTGGGCGGGGCCCGGGTCGTGGGCGGCGGAGACCTGCTGGGCGCCGGCTGCCGAGGGGGCTCGGTGCTGGTGGGCGAAGCCTGCGCTCCCAGCGTCCCCTGCCCGCTGCCCACCGAGGGCGGCTTCAGCAGCTGCAGCGGCGGCCGCAGCAGCCACAGTTCCACCGTCCGCTTCGTGTCCACCACCACCTCCCACCGGACCAAGTGCTGAGAACAAGCGCTGGCCAGCCACCGATCTCAGAAGAACCATCTCCACGCCTGCTTCTGTCCCCAAGGTGCCCTGAGTCAGGCTGGGGGGCGCTGTAGGTACCCCTCCTGCCGGGAAGCCGCGGGCTGCTCTGTCTGGTCTCTGTCCTTTGGGGGGACTTTTTTTACATCTCTTAGTCGCTCCATCCACAGGCCCCAAAGGACTGGCTTTCTCCCTGACTCCCAGTTTCCTAACTTTGGGTCACTCCTCACCACCCAGCCCAACAGCCTAAAGAAGGTTGGGGGAGAAATGGACCAGTTCAATGCCAGAAAGGATGTGCCTGGGCACCATCACCATCCTAACTTTGAATTAACTTCAAGAATGGAGAGCTGGCTGTCCACAGAGCAGGGGTCCTCAGCCCACCCCAGCCTCTGCTTCCCTCTCCTAACTTTTCCTGGCAGAAGCTTCTTTCCTCCTCTTTCTGACCCAGAAGGAGCCACGATCTTCAGTGGCCCAAGGGATCCCTGAGTCCCCAGAGATGGTTCTTCTCCAAGTGGCATCGGTCCTGGCTGCTTCTCTTCCTGGGGTGTTGGTTTAACCCTGGCATGCGAGTCCACGAGGTGGATGGGTGCTGGTGGAGAGGTGGGCCCTGCAACACTTCATGCCCCTGCTGGTGGTGTGAGGGAAGTCCAGCCTTCCACTGCAAGAGGGTTTATGTCTGAAAGCTCCAAGGAGGCCTGGGCTGGGGTGGGTGCCTGTTTGTACTGCTCTTTGTGTTGCTGGAATTTCAATAAACTTGCAAGCTAACATGTCTAGGACTCTGGCCTCTCTTTACCAGTCATGCTGGGGGGGCGGGGATCTTGCCTCCTAGATTCCACAAGCTCACTCCCCTGGGGACTTGCTAAGAGGCTGTGTCCTGGGACAGAGGACGTACTAAGAAAAGAGCCCTCAGGCCCCTCCCTAGAGGGGCACATAGTTCAGCAAGGGAGATGAGACATACCGCAAAAGCTCTGAAAAAGAATGCCAAGCAGCCCACTTCTCTCCATGTGTTGCCCTCCACCCTCCTCCCACCAAGGCAAACCCTTCCATTTGTTCCCTAGGTCCCACCCCACCCCCAGTTCCTCTGGGATCATTGTAGGGGCCAAGAGACCCAGCCATGTTGTTAGAGGGTTGAAACTTTCAATCCACCCTCCCTGACCTCCAGGAAAGGGAGCGGGGTTGGAGGTTGAATCAATCAATCATGATTTATGTAATGAAGCCTCCATAAAAACTCCAAAAGGACTGGGCGTTCCAAGAGTTTCCAGGTTGGTGAACATGTGGAGATATGGGGGGGTGGGTTGTGCCTGGTGAGAACATGGAAGCCCCCAGGCCCATTCCCCACACCTTGCCCTATACATCTCTCCCATCTGACTGTTCTTGAGTTTTATCCTTCCATAATAAACTGGCAATCTATTAAGTAAAATGTTTCTCTGAGCTCTGTGAGCCACTCTAGCAAAGTAATCAAACCCAAGGAGAGGTTTTGAAACTTTCAATCTATAACCAGTTGGTCAAAAGTCTGGGCGATAACCTGGGTTTGCAACTAGCATCTAAAGCGGAGTTGGGGTGGGCAGTCTTGTAGGACTGAACCCTTGACCTGTGGAATCTGATGCTGTCTCCAGGTAGACGTATCAGAATTGAGTTGAACTGTGGGACACCCAGCTGCTTATTGGTACAAGAAACCCCATGTGCATGTGTGTGTGTGTACACACTGGAACTGTGACTAGAACTCTTACTGTGTGTCTTGTGCAACAGCAGAGGATCCCACACCGTAGTAAGTCCCCACACTTGGCTTAATGACTATTCTCATCATCATTAAATACTTAATAGTTTTAACAAGGGGTTCTCCATTTTTATTTTACATTAAGCCCCATAAACTGTATAGCCAGTCCTACCTGAATAGCTATATTTATACTAAAGGAATTGAAGGTGCAGTTTAAAATCTTCCTACAAAGAAAACTTCAGGCCCAAATACCTTCACTGGTGCATTTTACCAAACATTTAAGGAAAAATTCAGAGTCTTCCAGAAAACATAAGAGGAAGGAAATTTTCCCAATTCCTTTCATGAGACCAACATTACCCTAATACCAAAATCAGCCAAAGACGTAATAAGAATAAAAAAAAACTACAAATCAATACATGTTATGAAGCTTCATGTAAAAAATAAAATATTAGTAAATTGAATACAGCAACAAAGAAAAGGATAACACATCATGACAATTAGAGTTTATCCTAAGAACGTAAGGCTGGTTCAACTTTCAAAAGCCTAATGTAATTAATGTAATTTATGATATCAACAGACTGAAAAGTGGGACTTCCCTGGTGCTCTACTGATTAGGGATCCATCTGCCAGTGCAGGGGACATGGCTTCAATCCTTGGCCCAGGAGCCAGGACCCCACATGCCACAGGGCAACCAAGCCCATGAGCTGCAACTACTGAAGCCTGCACACGAGAGACCATGCTCTGCAACAAGAGAAACCCCGGAAACGAGAAGCCCGCACGCTGCTGCTAGACAGTAGCCCACGCCTGCCTCAGCTAGAGAAAGCCTGCACAGCAGCAAAGACCCCGTGCAGCAAAAAGAAAACAGACTGAAAAGGAAGAAACACAGCAGCAAAGACCCCGTGCAGCCAAGAAAAAAACCGACTGAAAAGAAGAATCATGATTACCCTAATAGACCCACAAAAGGATTTGACAAAATTCAACATCTAGTTGCAATTAAAAAAAAAACAAAACCTCACAGTAAACTAGGAATAGATGAGAACTTCAGTAATCTAAATAGCATCTACTAAATTAATTCATCAACAAAGTAACATCCCATAGCTAACAATCTACTTAATGGTGAAAGTCTGAATGATGTCCTCCCTAAGACTGGGAAAAGATAAGGGTATCTGCTCACATCATACTTAGTCAGTATGACACAAGCTGGCCTAGCCAATGAACTAAGGCAAGAAGAAATAAAAGTCATATAAAAAAGGGGGGGGGAGTCAAATGGGTTGGGTAGGAAGAAATAAAACTCTTTCTATTTTTGGAAGACATTATTTTCTGCATAGAGAATTCCAAGGAATTTCTCTTTTTTAAAAACCTGCTAGAACTAATAAGTGAGTTTAGTAAGATTAAGGGATGTGAGGTCAATATACAAAAACTAATTGCATTTCTATAGTCTGGCAAAAACAGAAACATTTTAAGTATCACTTATAATAGCTCCCAAACAGAGAAATACCTAAGCATAAAGCTTTAAAAAGGATCAATATGCTAAAAACTACAAAACAATAATGAAAGAAATCAGAGAAGACAAGTAAATGGATCTATATCCTATGTTCCTGAATCATAAGACTCAATATTGTTAAGACATTGATTCTCCCACAAAGATGACACAAGGTTCAATCAAACTTGTGAACTCTGGTTTGTGCAAACCCCAGTTCAGGTCCCAGGTTCTCTACTTAACAGCTGTGTGGCCAAAAGTAATAACAGGCAAGAATGATACTTAATATAGATTGAATTGAGCAGGGTTTCTAGTGTGTTTTGTGTTTTAACTTACTTGATTCTTTCAACAATCTTATCCAGTAGGCACCTTAATAACTGTACTTTAGACAGATGACAAAATCAAGGCCCAGTGGTCAAAGCAAAGGCATTCTGAGTGCAGAACCACACTCATCACCACCATGCTGTTCAATCTGTCATTTATTCTGTCTCTTGCCTCATCTATAAAATAGGAAAATAGCTTCTATATCAAAAAGTTATTGTGGAGATTACACACAATGGCATAACTACAGTGCTTAGCACACAGCCTGGTACACAGTGGTACACAATAAATGGTTGCTATTGTTTTGATGGTGATGGTGGTGGTAGGTCTAGTTCTACTGCTAATGGAGAAGAGCTGTGTTCAGCAGCTCAGTCACCCCATTACCAAACACGGGTGGATGCCCAAGGGTCAGCAGACTGTTGCCAGTGTTTGCACGCAAAGCCCTCAGCCCTGAGCTGCAGGCAGGCAGGCAGCTCCCCAGCCTTTCCTGCTCTTGCAACCTGAACTGGGCTTCTGCCTGGCTACCTGTGGGGTGTTGCTGCCCTCTGCTGGCCACCAACTTCCCTGGCGGCACCGCACGGGGCCTTTTCAAAGCATTCCCAGGGCAGGGTATTGTGGAGAGAGAGAAGAAAGTCTTTTTTCTTCTCCTTTTTGTTATTAATTTCTTCACACTTATTTTTTAAATTAAAGTATAGTTGGTTTACAATATCGTCTTGGTTTCAAGTATGCTGCTGCTGCTAAGTCGCTTCAGTTGTGTCCGACTCTGTGCGACCGCATAGACAGCATCCCATCAGGCTCCTCTGTCCCTGGGATTCTCCAGGCAAGAACACTGGAGTGGGTTGCCATTTCCTTCTCCAATGGTTTCAGGTATATGGCACAGCAACTTGTGTGTGTGTGTGTATGTATACATATATATGGCTTCCCCGGCAGCTCAGTTGGTAAAGAATCTGCCTGCAATACAGGAGACCCGGATTCAATTCCTGCGTCAGGAAAATCCTCTGGAGAAGGGAATGGAAACTCACTCCAGTATTCCTGCCTACAGAATTCTATGGACAGAAGAGCCTGGTAGGCCACAAGTCTATGGGGTTGCAGAGTCAGACACAACTAAGCGTTCACACACACACCACATAATATAGATAGACAGATAGATAGATTCTTTTTCAGTCTTTTCCCTTATCAATTCAGTTCAGTTCAGTCGGTCAGTCATGTCTAACTCTTTGCAACCCCATGGACTGCAGCACATCAGGCTTCCCTGTCCATCACCAACTCCCAGAGCTTGCTCAAACTCATGCTCATCAAGTCAGTGATGCCATCTATCTCATCCTCTGTCATCCTCTTCTCCTCTTGCTTTCAATCCTTCCCAGCATCAGGGTCTTTTCCAGTGAGTCAGCTCTTCACATCAGGTAGACAGAGTATTGGAGCTTCAGCTTCAGCATCAGTCCTTCCACTGGATATTCAGTATTGATTTCCTTTAGGATTGATTGGTTTGATTTCCTTGAAGTTCGGGGACCCTCAAGAGCCTGTCTTCTCCAACACCAAAGTTCAAAAGCATCAATTCTTCAGTGCTCAGCTTTCTTTATGGTCCAGCTCTCACATCCATACACGATTACTGGGAAAACCATAGCATTGACTATACTGACCTTCATCGGCAAAGTAATGTCTCTGCTTTTTAATATGCTGTCTAGGTTGGTCATAGCTTTTCTTCCAAGGAGCAAGCGTCTTTTAACTTCATGCCTGCAGTCACCATCTGCAGTGATTTTGGAGCCCAAGATAATAAAGTCTCTCACTGTTTCCATTGTTTCCCCATCTAAAAGTTGAGTGTAGTTCCCTGTGTTATGAGAGGGAAGTCTTTTAAAAACAAATTTTTTCCTCCAAAATTGTATTCAGGACACAAGCACTGCAACACTGAATAACAACTTTAAGGAAAGGAATCCAGCCCTCATTCACCAGCCCACCACAGCGCTCTTTTCACCTTTCTGTGTCTCTGTCGGTCTTGGTTCTCACAGATGCTCAGAAAACCACAGCCCTGAAGCAGAAAAGAGCCACGGAACGGTCTCAGTTCCATGGTTTTCATACCAAGTATGTTCCTTGGGGCTCAAGGGCCAGACCTTCACATCTGTGGCATTTTCTGCCAAGTACAAAATATTTAAAGTATCCAAAACATCTATTCATTTGCACATTCACTCAGTCCACAAATATTTATTGGGCACTTACTATATTCCCAACACTGTTCTAAGTGCTTGGGAACCCTCAATGAACAAAAAGAGTGAAAATTCCTGCTTCCATAGAGTTTACTTTGGAGTGAGAGGAAACTGACAATAATCAAGAAATAGAATAAACAAGTCAATTACAGTATGTTACAAGGAGATCCAACCATTTCATTCTGAAGGAGATCAGCCCTGGGATTTCTTTGGAAGGAATGATGCTAAAGCTGAAACTCCAGTACTTTGGCCACCTCAGGCGAAGAGTTGACTCATTGGAAAAGACTCTGATGCTGGGAGGGATTAGGGGCAGGAGGAGAAGGGGATGACAGAGGATGAGATGGCTGGATGGCATCACGGACTCGATGGACGTGAGTCTGAATGAACTCCGGGAGTTGGTGATGGACAGGCGTGGTGTGGGAGGCCTGGCGTGCTGCAATTCATGGGGTCGCAAAGAGTCAGACACAACTGAGCGACTGAACTGAACTGAACTGACAAGGTGTTAAGTGCTACAGAAAAAAGAAATTAGAGCCGGATAAGCTGGGTGGAGAATGCTCTAGAGGGAAAGGCAGACTGCCATTTTAAAAAGAAATGTCAGAGAAACCTCTTTGAGAGGCTGTATCTGAGCAAAGACCCACAATGCAGGGGGCAACAGGGCAAGGCATGTGGCAGTGGGAAGAGCGTTCAGGGAAGAAGGGCCAGTCAGTGCAAAGGCTCTGGGTCAGGCAGAGTGTGTGAGGAGCAGAGGGAGGCCAGAGTGGGTGCCCAGAACAAGGGGATGAGTTGAGAACTGTAATAACAAGGACAAGCAGTGCAGCATTAGATTTTTCTTTTTCTTTTTACTTTGAGTGAAATGGAGAATTATCTGGGCATTTGAGCAGAGGAGTGATACAGCTCAATGTCTTAAGGGGATCATTGAAGTAGAGGGGGCCAAAGCAAGCAAAGAGACCAGCATGTCCATCTTACCTGTTTTTATAACCAAATAGCTAAATAGAGAGATTGATATAGCTGCTTTCCTCCTAAGATTTAGAGAAATGATTCTACTGCTGAAGAAGGAGAGGAGAAGGAGGACAAGGAAGAGAAGAAGAGGGGAAAGGGATGGGGGGAGGTAGAAGAGGACAAGGAGGAAGAGAAGAAGAAAACTTCAAAACCATTAATATGGTCCAGTTTTGAAATTCGAGGCTCTGTGTTTACTGAACATCTGCTCTGACCCAAAGTAGCCATCAGGAAACAGTAAAGCCACCAGAGAAAGCTGCCTGTAGGAAGGCATGTGGACAGGGTTTGGGAGAAAAGTCTAGAGTTCCTAGCAGGGAAGCCCATCAGAGGAAAGATGGGGAGGTGCAAGGAGTAGCTTTGCCAGCTGGATGAAGGGCCCAGCCCCGGATGCACTGGGGAGGGTCCGGCATTCATCCCTGTTGCTCTGGCCTCACTCCTCTCACAGAGGGTGTCTGAGTGACACCCAGAACTTGCAAAAGCCAGAGAAACTGTCCTAGGGCTAAAAGACCCTCCCAGAACTGTGTCCCACCACCAGGAGGTGGTGTAGATCTGAACACTTAAAAAAAGTGTGGAGAAGACCAGCAGAGATGATGGTCAATGCCTAAGGTGGATTATCTGACTAGGAAACTACAAAGGCCTTGCTCATCACAGCCATCAGGATCAACCCCAGAGAATCCCACCATCCAAGAACAGTGAGATGGTCTCCGAGAACCCCGGCAGATACATATATGAAACTATAAGGGTCAACACGCAGCTCTAGGACAAACAGGGTAAGATGAGAAGGTATCAGCACTCCTCTATCTTTGGATAAGTCAGGAAGCCCTCCTAGCAGCAAGGGAACTGTAAGCACAGGAAAGAGAGCAGAAGGGAAGGGAGATCATGACTCCTGGTATGGAGAACAGCACATGTGTCCCCCAGCAAGCATCCAAGCTTAGATAATATGTGGGAGGAAGATGGAGCATCTGTGGTGGGTGTGAGTTTGAGCAGTGACGCCTCTGCAGAAAGCCCAGGAGACAGACTTCAAGAGTCGAGGAAGCTGCCAGGGACTCTAGGGTGGAGTAGAAAACCTCTCACCCAATTAGCCCTTGAAGACTTCCTGGAAGAAGTGGCCTCTCAGGAGCATTTTAAATTATGGGAGGGCCATGGGTTCTCAAATGGACATTCCTGATATTGGGTGTGAGTGCAGGAGGGGACAGAACTGAAGGGCTGACGAAAGCCAGCACCCAGGACAAAAGAGTATGAAAGAGAGTAACTGCAGTTACCTGGGGAGCCCCAGGAAGGGTATTGGTGCACTGCTGTTGAGACAGAGGAGAAGAAATCACAGCCTCCCTCTGACTAGTCCCCAAAGGCTTCCTGGAAGAAGTGGCCAGCTGTTCTGGGACATTTCAGGCAAAAGTGTGACGGGGAGAAGGCGAGATAGGGAAAGGGGTGTGGGAAAACTAAAGGGCACATGTGGGCAGTAAGGCAGGAGGCCAGTCAAAGGAGGTCTGGCTCCCACCCCAGCGCCCAGACAAGGATCTGGTCTCGCTAAACCAACTGCTTGGGGAGATGAGTAGAGATGGATGTGGTTCTATGGATTCTCTGCCCTCCCTGGGACAGAACCGATGGCAAAGGCCCAGGTCCAATCAGTTCAGTTCAGTCGCTCAGTTGTGTCTGACTCTTTGCGATCCCATGAACCGCAGCACACCAGGCCTCCCTGTCCATCACCAACTCCCAGAGTCGACCCAAACTCATGTCCATAGAGTTGGTGATGCCATCCAACCATCTCATCCTCTGTCCTCCCCTTCTCCTCCCACCTTCAATCTTTCCCAGCATCAGGGTCTTTTCCAGTGAATCAGCTCTTCACATTAGGTGGCCAAAGCACTGGAGCTTCAGCTTCAACATCAGTCCTTCCAATGAACACCCAGGACTGATCTCCTTTAGGATGGATTTGTTGGATTTCCTTGCAGTCCAAGGGACTCTCAAGAGTCTTCTCCAACACCACAGTTCAAAAGCATCAGTTCTTCAGCGCTCAGCTTTCTTTATAGTCCAACTCTCACATCCATACGTGACCACTGGAAAAACCATAGCCTTGACTAGGTGGACCTTTGTTGGCAAAGTAATGTCTCTGCTTTATATGCTGTCTAGGTTGGTCATAGCTTTTCTTCCAAGGAGGAAGCATCTTTTAATTTCATGACTGCAGTCACCATCTGCAGTGATTTTGGAGTCCCCCAAAATAAAGTCAGCCACTGTTTCCATTGTTTCCCCATGGGTCCACAAACTCCCCAAGGTGTTGTGCCAGACTGACCCGATCTGTGAGTTTCTCACTTGCCTGGGATGACCCTGAAACAGTCCCATAAGGACTCAGCCTCCCCCTCCAGCCCAGTCCCTTCAATCTAAAGCACTATATGGATGGACTTCCTCAGCAGACCCCACCAGCCCTGGGCTCTGCTGCCACCTGCAGTAATGCAAACTTCACCCAGCACCCACAGGCACATCCCTGTACCTGGCAGGGCCTGCCCTCACTCCCAGCACACCCGCCCAGGGATTCTCACCCTTGTTCCGAGTTGTCCTGCTGGTCCTGAATGGGTCTCTTATCTCTGAAAGCAGTGTGGCCTTCCCAGGTCTCCTGAGTCCCTGGTTCCCCTTTCCCATCCTCAGTGCCCAGGCCCAATTTGAGGGGGAGGCGTGTGTGTGTGTGTGTGTGTGTGTGTGTGTGTGTGTGTGTGTGTGCTGGGGGTATGGGGTACCGCTGACACAGACATCTCCCTCTGGACCAAAGCTTCCACTCCCTCCTGCTGCCAAGAGGCAGAAATAGGTCTTCCATCCTCTTCAATAAGCTGAAGGAGAGCTGAGCTTACAGGAGGTGAGAAGCAGGTGAGGTTTAATGGGCTTTCCAGGCTGACAGAGCAGAAGACTCATCCATCCTCCATCTCCCATGCTCGGCTCTGACCCTCCTCCCCTTCAAAGGGCCCAAAACCCTCTTGGCCCCACCACACCACTCCAGGTCTACACCACCATCTGGCCAAGGCACAAGAATACATCCCTGGATCCAGGCCAGCAGGACCCCCACTTAAGGGGTGGCGGCTGGGAAACCATCCCCTCCTTGAGCCCCAGTATAGCCTCCTCTATCCACCCCAGACTCCACCTCAAATTTTTACACTAGTGAAATCAGGTTAAAGAAAGCATTAAAAGCAGACTTGAAAGGATTATGAAATCATAAACGTGCAGAGGAAGTGAAGCCGGTGGGTGGGGCAAGGAGCAGGCCCACTCTCTGCTGAGTGAGAGGGTGCGGGGGCGGGCCAGCAGGGGCATTTCTGGTAGGAAACAAGAGTCCCTTTCCCTTACACAGACCCTTTTGGTCCCCAAAGTACATTCTTGTGTATTATCCATTTAATCCCCCCAACAACCCTGGAAGATAAGAATGAATCCCACATTACAGCCAAGGAAACAGAAGCTCAGAGAAGTTAAGAACGTCCCCAGAGCCACACAGCTAGAAAGTGTCTAAGTTGGCACTTAAACCAGGTCTTCCGATTTGGACTCCCTTGCCCAGGTTGCTAAATACCTGTTGCTTCACCATGGGTGACTATGATCTGAAGATTATTTGGTGCCAGCTGAGGCCACCTGCTCCTCGCTTTCCCAAGGCCTCTGCCCTACTCGGAAGGACAGGTGTGGGATGTGGAGATAGAAACCAGCTAGCCTGGTGCTGGGCAAAGACCTGCAGTGGGTCAGTGAAGACAAGGGCAAACCCCGGATGGAAAGTGGGGTGTCTAGGGAGGATTCAGGAACAGCAGCACAGGGACAGCATTCGGTTCTGGCAGGCTCCCTGCAGGAGTTGTCACCCTCAGAGGAAGTTCCTCTGCCCTTCTTCCTGAAGTTCCTAACCCTTCAGGGGCCTGGCAAGCCTCCCTGGGGGTACAGATGACATCCCCAGGTCTGTACTCAATGAACATTAAAGAATAACCATCATTATGTTAATAAGTGGCCCCAGGACACATAGGGAAGTGGGGACTTTGGAAAGAACCAAGATTCCAGAGCCCATGGGAGCCAGAAATCACAGTGTCCTCAAATAAGAAAAGCCACCTTCCTCCCCTGTCTCTGTGCAGAGCAGTCTCTGAATGTTCTTCCAGGAGTGACAATTCCAGGACTGGCAAACAGGGTGAACCCCTCCCCTGGCTGGTGGTCTTGGAAGGAACTGGGACTCACAGGACCTGTTTCTTCTTAAAGAGCCAAGAGATAGTGTCCAGAGCAAGTTTGAAGCATCAGGGCTCTCCCGGAACTGGGTTTTCCCATCCTTTCAGTCAAGTGGGAGAAAGTGCCTAAAGGGAGGCTTCCCATTATCCACAAGAGGCCATTATTGTGGCCACTGAGAGTTAAGTGGTTTGTAGTTTTGTGGGTGAGAAATGAAGGCCCTGGAACAGAACCTTTCAGGCTGGAATCCAGAAGGTTCTAGAAGACCATGGGCTCAACCCTCTGCCCTGCAGGGAGCATGATCAAAATGGCCTCTCTGGACCTGAACCACCTCCAAACCATGCTGCCTGAGTGGGTGAGGGCTCTCTTGATCTATCTGCCCCTGAAACACAATGATATGCCCCAGAACGTATCCTGTATGGAGCCCTAGGACAGAGATGATGACCTCTGGTGGTCTCCCCCAACCTGGGGCACTAGAACTTCTTCCTGGAGATGGTGGCTCCAGTCCCTACCCCACACTCAGCCACTCCAGACTGTTGTGTTCAAACCCGTCTCCAGGTGTGGGTTGAGGCCACCTCACAAGGAGACTGCGGGAAAATTAATTACCCTAATGTATGTAAACGAGCTTTGAAGATGAAAAGTGCAAACGCACAGTGTCCGTAATAACATCTTCAATACTTTTACGGAGGCCGGGAGTCACTGCTGAGCTCACCTTTAAGACGAGTCCTTGGAGAGTTGTTGGCAAACTCCCCAAGCCAATAAACAACATAAAATGACTTTTCACTTCTTTCATGTAGCCAACCCCAGCTCTCTCCACCTTTAAAAGGACCAAGGAGGATCAGTGGGTCCAGAAGCATCCTACATAGCGCACCCGCCACCCTCAACACTCCCTTGCTCAAACCTCCATCCACTCAGACCCACACCATGTCGTGCCGTTCCTACAGGATCAGTCCAGGATACTCCGTCACCAGGACCTTCAGCTCCTGCTCGGCTGTGGCCCCCAAAACAGGCAGCCGCTGCTGCATCTCCGCCGCCCCTTACCGAGGGGTGTCCTGCTACCGGGGACTGACGGGCTTCGGCAGCCGCAGCGTCTCGGCCCTGGGCTCCTGCGGGCCCCGCATAGCGGTGGGCGGCTTCCGCGCTGGCTCCTGCGGCCGCAGCTTCGGGTACCGCTGCGGCGGCGGCGTGGGCGGCCTTAGCCCTCCCTGCATCACCACCGTGTCAGTCAATGAGAGCCTCCTCACGCCCCTCAACTTGGAGATCGACCCCAATGCGCAGTGCGTGAAGCACGAGGAGAAGGAGCAGATCAAGAACCTCAACAGCAGGTTCGCTGCCTTCATCGACAAGGTCAGTGAGGCCTGGGATGGTCCAGAGGTGGCCCCGGCCCCGCCCTCCCCTCTGGAAGGCCCCAGTCTTTTGGAGAGCCAGCATATGGCTGCCAGCCACCGGAGAGAAACGCGGGCCGATCTTCGCAGAAGGATTTATTTTTCTCGTGTAATTCCAGCAAAGTGTATCTATATCCGCAGCCCAGCATGGTCTAGAAATTGAGTCTGTGCTGTAAAGGGTTTGCGCTGCCAGAGATAAGACAACATGGGAATATCCGAGCTGCCGTGAAACACTGGGCACTGGGTGCTGGAAGAGCAGAGGGGCAGTGGGGAGAAAAGAAGGCCTGTGGTGGGGCAGCTTGGGAAGCAGTCGGAGCTCTGCTCAGAGTCCTGCCACCTCCCCGCCTCCCCGCCTCTGCTCGCGGTGCGAATCCTCAGGCCTGTTGCTTGTCCCCTTAATAGAACCAGCTTCGTATGTTTGCTTTGAAGATTAACTGGGCTCCTGTGCAATCAGTGCTGGCACATAGAAAGTAGCTGATAAATGTTAGCTGTTAGCATTCTTCCAAGGACAGTAGTGGATGAGATGTGATAGGCAACCAACCAGGCTTGCCAGGCTGCTTCATGGGTGCAGAGCTGGGAATGGAGGAGGGGAGGCCACTAGACTGGCAAGAAGAGACTCACCAGTGCAGAGGGTGGGAAATCCCCAGCTGCCCTCTGGCTGCCTCCCAGAAAGGTCACCGCTGCATCTCCCTTTGTGTGGGCTCCTCCTCTGTCCACGGGGCCTTACTCCAGCAGACGAGATAGGACCAGACTCAGGTCTGGGACCCGGGGTGACGGGACAGTAAGGGGGACCTTCTTACTATCACTTTCTTTAGTGATCTCAGTTAATCCTTGAAATGACTCACTGGAGTAGATATTATCTCTATTTTTTAAATAACAAATTGAAGCTGAGAGCTTAGGGAGCTGCTTAGACAGACTATTCATAGTGTTCTCATGACTGAGCAACTGAACTGAACTAGATAGATTGTGGTGACAGGCAGGTGAAGGAGACTCAAGGAACGTAGGCTCCTGACTCCTGACTAATTATGAGATGGTAAGTTAGTCATTTCATATCTTGGGGTCTCCTTTTCCCCTCCTGTACTATAGGGGAAATAAGATCTCCCCCCGAATTGAATAAAATTGATTGGTAGGTACAGTCATAGATTAAGACATGTGTGTGTGTGTGTGTGTGTGTGTATCTTAGCACAAGCCCTGGGACCACACAGTAAATATTCAATAAATGTTTGTTGCATACATGAATAAATGAATAACTTGTAATTAAAGTCATAGTTAAATTGGTTGAGCACTACCTGTGTGTCAGAAACTCTTCTAAGCACTTTACATGTAGCAACTTGTTCAATCTTTACAACTTTAATGAAGGTACTATTATTATCATCTCTGTTTTAGAATGAAAAAACCAAGCACCCAGAGGTGAGAAAGCTGCCATTACAGTGGCAGACCTGGGATGTGAATCTGACCTTTGGCTTCCAGCCCGGGGCACTCCCACCCACAGTGCCTCCCTGGGGGCTGGGAGCAAGGCCCCCTGAGTCGCAGGGATTCCACGGCTCAACCCCGACCTGGCCCCAGCTGTTCAGCAGGCACCAGAGCAGGGGAAGAGAGAGCTCTGGGGAACCAGACACCTCCCGGGGCTCCTCCTGAGTCTCTTTCTCCCACTCTGGATGGCAGGTGCGCTTCCTGGAGCAGCAGAACAAGCTGCTGGAGACCAAGTGGCAATTCTACCAGAACCAGCGCTGCTGCGAGAGCAACCTGGAGCCCCTGTTCAATGGCTACATCGAGACGCTGAGGCGGGAGGCTGAGCATGTGGAGGCTGACAGCGGGAGGCTGGCCTCAGAGCTCAACCACGTGCAGGAGGTGCTGGAGGGCTACAAGAAGAAGTGAGTGTGGCACCAGCTGGGATAACAGGGTTAAGGGGGAAGGCTCTGCCCACAACCCTCTTGAAGCGGTTTCATTAAGATTCCTGCCTGTCTGCCAAGAGGGGCTGCCCACTACCCAAGAGGATGGGCAGTAGGAGCCTAGGTTTCTTCAGATTCTTTGGCTCCAGCTCAACTCCTTGGAGGCCCATGGGTCTTAGAGATGGTTTCAGAGGAGTAAGGAAGCCCAGTGGGGTTCCACGGCTTTCTTGCTCCTCCTGCTCCCCTTCCTGACCTGGGCTCCATATCCTCTCTGCCCGTGGCACAGCTCTCTTTGGATCTAGGGTGGAAAGATGATTGTAAACTTGGGCATGGAGTGTGCATTCTCTGATCTCATCCCAGAGGCAGCAGGACTCAGGTGGAATAAGCCAGGCTGGGGCAGGGCTAGCCCACAAACAACGCACAAACAGAGTGGGGAGAGAATGGGATGACGTTTGCAGAGTTCACCCCAATTGACCCCAAGAAGAGCTTGCCCAGGATGGCTGCCAAACCCTGACTCCTCAGCTCCAGCCTCTGTCTCTCTCACACCCAGGTATGAAGAGGAGGTGGCTTTGAGGGCCACAGCGGAGAATGAGTTCGTGGTTCTAAAGAAGGTAAAGGGGCTGGGCTCCAGGAGGGAGGGAGTGACACCTCTGTGCGCACAACCTCCAGTGGGATGGGTCGCCACACCCACCCAGAGCACCTTCCCAGGGCCTCCTCCCACACACTCGCCCCCTCCTCTCCACCCCACCACCAGGATGTGGACTGTGCCTACTTGCGAAAGTCAGACCTGGAGGCCAACGTGGAGGCGCTGGTGGAGGAGTCTAATTTCCTGAAGCGCCTCTATGATGAGGTGAGGGGCCCCTGCCAACCAGCCTGAAAGTGAGGAGGGAAGGTGTGGGGACCCAGAGCAGAGGCTGTGTGCACATTCACCCCCTGAGGGGTGAGAGCATGTAAGGAACACGCACACACAGGCAAATGGGCATATTGTGAGGCTGTCACAGACACGGGCACATGACCACCGAGGCCTGTGGAGCACGTGTGTGCTTAGGCTTTCTGTGCTTGTGGTCTCTGTGTGTTGCACTGTGTGTGCCTGTGGCTGGTCTGCGTGCATGTAGGTCTCTACATGGATATGAAAGTGTATACGTGGGGAGGAGAGTGCAGGGGGTGGGTAGGGTGGGTTTCCAGTGAGAGAGGGGTCTTAATTCCTGGACAGATCACTAGTCCTGGCATTCATACCCCAGCTTCCCTGCTTAATGACTTTGAGTCAGGCCTTTTTCACACACTGGGATTCAGTTTCCCCATTTGTTAAGTCACAGGCTGTCCCCAGCTGACCTCTAGAGCCCCTTCCAGCTTCACTGATGATGTACCTGTGTGTGAATGAAGGCGAGTGGGAGTCACTCTCCTCCAAGGAGTGGACATCCCCCAGGGGTAGAGCATGTGACCCAGACCAGACACCAGAACAAAATGCATCGGCTTTTGGCCCCCCCCCCCCGCCAGGAGATCCAGATCCTCAATGCCCACATCTCAGACACCTCGGTCATCGTGAAGATGGACAACAGCCGGGACCTGAACATGGACTGTGTCGTCGCTGAGATCAAGGCTCAGTACGACGACATTGCCAGTCGCAGCCGGGCTGAGGCTGAGTCCTGGTACCGCAGCAAGGTGAGTGGTCCAGAACACCTGCCTCCTAGACATGGCACTGGAAAGGATATGAAGTGTGTATTAGAAAAGGCTTCTTCTGTCTGGGGATGTTGATCCTTAGGGATGGCGAGAAAGAGACAGATCTCAATTTGGGTGTCAGGGCTAAGTGGCCATGTATAGCTGCACAGGCTGAACACTGTGCAACCTGCACAATTATCCAAGCTGTCCTGAATGGATGAGATGTCCCATCCTGAGCCTCAGGAGCCTCTCTGCTTCCTCCCAGTGTGAGGAGATGAAGGCCACAGTGATCCGGCATGGGGAGACCCTACGCCGCACCAAGGAGGAGATCAACGAGCTGAACCGCCTGATCCAGAGGCTGACGGCTGAGATTGAAAATGCCAAGTGCCAGGTATGGGTTCTGGGAGGGCTTGAATACCCAGCACAGGAAAACTGTAGCACCAGGCCCTTTGCCTGTGGAAGAGCAAAGGTCTAGCCCTAATCAGGCCTCAGACTGTGCCCATGAGGAAGCAGGGGCCCAGAGAGGGGGCTGGGGCCCTGGCACTTCACACAGCACAGGAGCTGAGATGAACCAGATCACTGATGTCCCCCTTCTGGCCACCCTGCAGCACCATCAAGAAGAAATGAAGAAAAGTGTCCATCACCTCCCTTGTGTTCACAGTCCCATTAACTATCTGCTCATAGGAAGTTAACCTAACTTTTCTCTGGGATCCTTGCCCCAGCTCCCTTGGCTCAGATGAGCCTAGCTGCACCTTCCCATCCTCACATCTCCTTCCCCACAGCGGACCAAGCTGGAGGCCGCAGTGGCTGAGGCTGAGCAGCAGGGCGAGGCAGCCCTTAACGATGCCCGCTGCAAGCTGGCTGGGTTGGAGGAGGCCCTGCAGAAGGCCAAGCAGGACATGGCCTGCCTGCTCAAGGAGTACCAGGAGGTGATGAACTCCAAGTTGGGCCTGGACATCGAGATCGCCACCTACAGGCGCCTGCTGGAGGGCGAGGAGCAGAGGTGAGGCTGAGGAAAACCTTGGGAGTCTAGAAGGAGGCGGCCCTGGTCCTCTGCGGGTGAACTTCCCTGAACCCAAGTGGGAACTGCATCTTTGCCCACTGCTAGCACAGCTCAGGCTTCAGTAGTAATAATAATTTCTGAATGCTTTATTAGGCCTGTACCCCATGCTCATTTTAATCCTCCCAATCCAGGTATAATTTTTCCCATCCAAAGATAAGGAAATAAGGCCCAGCGCTCAGTGACCTTCTTGGGGCCACACAGTTAATAAGCAGAAGAGGCAGGACCCTCATTCAAGACCTGTGGCTCTGAAATCCACTCTCTTCCAGTAGCTTCCTACAGGAGGCTGCCGCTTGGCCTGCCCTGGAACAAGACATTATAAGGTTGATGCAGTCTATGCTGTAGCTCTTCACTGGTGCCAGGCCCTTTCACATGCTTTCTGTGAGCCTGATTGGCACTATCCAGGATGGGCCAAGTCATTCCTATTGGAAGCAGCACGTGGATTTCATAGCTTCACTCACCTCTGCTGAAAAGTAGAAGGCCTTGTCTCTGTGGTCAGTGAATAGTCAAAGGAGCGTGAGCATTTAAGGCAAACTCAAGGGAGCACTTCCTGCCTCTGGGGAATTGGATCTGTACACAGCAGGGCCCTCTCTGTGCCTAAGCTTCAAGGAAGCTGCCTCAAGGAATTCAGCTCTGTGCTTGGAATTAAACAGACTTTTCTTTCCCGTAGGCTGTGCGAAGGAGTGGGCTCTGTGAATGTCTGTAAGTACCTGCTTGAAATCCGCGCCCCCCCCCCACGGGCACCACCCCCCACTTCTCCCTGGAGGCACTAAGCAAAGGCATCTTTGGGGGCCCTCCACTGGTGGATGTGTGAACTGCATGCCCGGGAAATAAGGGTGCAGCAGCTTTGCCACTGGGCTGCCCTGGTGGCTCAGATGGCAAAGCGTCTGCCTCCAATGCGGGAGACCCCGGTTCGATCCCTGGGTTGGGACGATTCCCCTGGAGAAGGAAATGACAACCCACTCCAGTACCCTTGCCTGGAAAATCCCATGGACAGAGGAGCCTGGCAGGCTAGAGCCCTGGGGTCGCAAAGAGTCGGACACGACTGAGCGACTTCACTTCACTTCAGCTTTGCCACTGAGTCTGGGGGTCCTCGCTTCCTTCTCACCTGGGGCCCGAGAAGGCTGAGGTGCTGAGCACAGGGTCTGAGTCATGAGCCACTAAACTCATCGAGGAGGAGGAAGCTCATGCGTGCAGAGGCCTTTCGGGCCTGTCCTGCGGTTGGTGACATCACTGCGGTCCGTTCAGCGCCCCCTGTGCCCTCTCTTACCACAGGTGTCAGCAGCTCCCGCGGTGGGGTCACCTGTGGGGGCCTCACATATAGCAGCACCGCAGGCCGCCAGATCGCCTCGGGCCCTGTGGCCACCGGGGGCAGCATCACAGTGCTCGCGCCCGACTCCTGCGTCCCCTGTCAGCCCCGCGCCTCCAGCTTCAGCTGCGGGAGCAGCCGGTCTGTCCGTTTTGCGTAAAGTCAGAGGCCCCGCCTGCATCCCCCCAGCATGGAAGGGTGTGTGAATGGAAAAAAAAAAAATGTGTGCTTGCTTCCAGAATCTTCCATGTGTTCCTACAAGGGAAGGACCCTCTGCCGCTCTCCACGCCACCTTCTCCTTTTAGGGAGTTGTTTTCCTGGTTCTCCAACAGGCTTCAGTTAGAAAGAGTCATTCCCAGCCCTTTCACTCAACTCCGATTTGACTGCTAAATTCCCGCGGCCAATTTGTGTTATTCACCAAGCTCTCTGGGACCCTACCAATCACCCAGGGCAGCTGGGCATCATGAAAACTCAGCCTTCCTCTGGCACAAGGAATAAGCCTAACCATCCAGTCAGGTCTCCCTCAACTTTAGAATCAGAAAGGAAGCCGCCCCCACTCCAGCAGATCGCTTGTTCTGGCTGGGAAGTTCTCTGCAGGAATTGCCCCTTGGTCAATTGAGTTTGTGTTTTGCTTGTCTCTCTAACTGATTGCCTTCTTCTGGGTTCACCTATTCCAGCCAAACTCCTCCTGTGACCTCCCAGCTGAGAGGCCGATTGTGGGGGGAATTCTTTTGACTTTGGACAGGTCTTGCTATTCAATACACCGTAACAGATTTCAAAGAAAACGCCATGGTTGCTCCAGATCGCCCCCTGCCGGCGCAGGGGGACTCTGTCCAATCCAGAGCAGGTGGGCTGGAGAAGGGGAGGCCACTTTCTGGGTCTCCCTCTTATTATGACTGTCTGTGGGTGCCGTGCCTTCTAGGTTGTCTCAATCTGTTTCAATAAATGCTGCTGCGATGCAAAGACATGTGATCTTGTGAATGGCAATGTCTCCGACTGTTGCCCTAATGGCCCGGGAGTGAGCAACGAGAATGAAGACAGAACACAAAATCTGGTGCAGTGGGTCAGGGGACCTGCACCCTCTGTCAGACTGAGGTGCAGAGTCCACTCTGAGTCCAGCTTTTATTTCTAGTGGCAGATTACAAAACTTTCTTTGATCTTTCTTCCCCAAGACATTACCCTGACATAGTCCAGATCTCCTTGTTCTTACCCCAGGCCATTCCCTTCTAGGAAAGTCTCAGGAACAGTCAGCAAGTGCATAGGCAGTGTTCATACCTGACGCTGACCTGGTGTTCCAAAGTCCATGCTTTCACGATCCCAGTCATACTCCCTTCTGGGTCTGGCTTTGGGGTTTGTAACAAGGCTATTATTCTAAGAAAAGTGTGAAGCAAAATCATAACACATTTTCGTAACATGTGCTGTTTTTCCAAGTGCTATTTCTGTGAAATTTCTCAAGGTTGGGAAAGCACATTATTAGGAATTCCCATTACATCCAACTCTCCAACATGTCTGACACTCAGCTCCCACTCGCTCCATCTCTAGCTGACCAGGCCTTTCCAGCCCCAGCCCCCCAGTGGTTCTGCCTCTTCCTCTCCACTTCCATAGCTTGATTCCAGCTCAGACCCCTCAGTCCTGGACCACATTTCCAGATTCCCACATGACCACTTTTTTCTCCCCATTCCTCACACACAGCTCCCCCCAGCAGCCAGAATCCCAAACTCATGGCTCTTATCCCCTACCACCTGGCTCAAACAATTTCCCAGCATATGCATGTGCTCCTTAGGCCGGACACAGTCTCCTCCAGCTCATCTTCCTGCACTTGCTCCTCAGTCCTGTACAACCCCTCTACCCGGATGCTCAGTTTCTCAGATGCAGGCTCTACTTCGTGGAGAGTCTGCTCTCTGAGGCCTCCAGGGACCATCCCACCTGGACATATTGGCTACTCCACACCCTTCTTCCTATTTGCCTTTGCCCAGTGCTCCCTCTGCCCACCTTCCCTCCTGCTTCACATACACACACACACACACACACACACACGTCTCCCTTTCCTGCCCGACAGTGTCTCAAACCCTGAGGACGTCTGACTCTTTCTTTGTGGCTCAGACCACGGATATCACTGAGTGTGTCTGGACACTAAATCAAGCTGGGAGTTTCTGGAAGAAGTTCCAGAAAATTTCTCTTCCTGGCTTTGTCCCCAACTAAGCCCCAGATGGGACTCCAGAACATGTTAGGCCTGGGATGGTTGGATGAACTCAGGCTAGTCGAGCAGAGGTGTAGACATCAGCCCTCTTGGACTCATCTCCATCTCTCCATTAGAGAACAGATTAACCATCACTATTCCACCTGCTGGCCTCTTCTGCTGCCCCATCCCCAAGCCTGTCCCTGGAGGGAAAGTTAAGGATCCCTGCATTCTGATGAATCCTCACTTCAGGCCCAAAGGGCTGCAACTCCAGGAAGACTGCTGGCCCTTCCTGAGTGCCAAGGCAGCTGCTGTTTATGTTTTGCCGACTGATACCAGACAGGCTTCCTCCAAGTTTCTGGCCCCCTCCCCTTCTTCCTCCCACCTCTGTGGGTCTCAAGGGCATGGCCATAGTCACAGTGGCCAACATTCAGTTTAGGGCGCACAGTTCATCTACGAGAAAGGTTAAGTCACCAGGGCTGAAACGTCAGGAGGTCAAAATTTGAGCATCAGCTCTGCCATGTCTCAGTAAGACGCTGTGCAAGAAGTGGCCTCCATGCTCTGGGCATCAGCTTGGGGGTGGGTGAGATAAGCATTTTCCAGCCGTGCCACTTCCTGTGGTTCTGGGTCTCTGCAGTAGCCTGTGCTTTAGGGAAAACGCCTTGATGTTACCATGGGTCTGGGCCAAGTATAACTAAAAAGTTAAATCTGATAAACAAAAATATAACATCATGCATTGAAAAGTCAAACAACCAGAAGCTGGGAATTAGCAGCTATTTAATAAGTTTCCATGTTCTGTGCATAGCAGCCTGAGGTGCCATCAGCTTATGAGGATGAAACTTCCCCTCCCCCGCCCTTGCGTTCAACAGCAAAAATGCAGAGCCCTCTCTTCTCTTTTCAAAGGAAAGGAGCTATTCCTTGCAGAAAGTCAAGGATACACTCCAAGAGTAACTGAGGATTAAAGTTTCATTACAAAAAAAATTTAAGGAAAAGTCAAGTGATCTAAATCTCTTGATTAAGAAAAAGCCAGAAGAACAAGGGGCCCAGACAACAAAGCAGGCCCATGTGGCTGGTTCCAGGGCTTTCCTGGAATCTCCCCCCGTTTTTTTAAACTCCACAAAAGCTAAGAGCTCCATCAAGAGAAAATCAGACCTTCTGTCCTTTTTCTACTCTTATTCAAACATTCAATGCCCTTCCCTCAAGTACACAGGCTCTCCAAAGGATGAGGATGCATAGGTTTTAGTGCTTTCAAAAAAATCAGGTATGCTTAAACTTCGGGGTCTTCTCTGTCCCTTCTGGAGGCCACAAGCGCTCCTTCACTAAGTCGCAAATCCTCTCTGCTTTGGGCCATTCCCACAAACACCCACGCCCAAGACACTCCTCCCAGCCCCAGTGTCACCAGCTGCTCTCTGCCTCAGTCCTTGGGATCTTGGGAAACAGAAACTGAAGCCAAGCATGGTGAGAAAAGCAGATTAACCACATGACCAAGGAAATCACAAAGTAACCCTCTTTGGAATGGACATGGACATTAGAAATGACCATTTCTGGGAATCACCCCTTGTCTGGATGCCCCGCTCTTATTCCCTTAGTGGGCAGTGGACAGAAGTGGTGAGAAGTCAGTTACCAGGGAGAGGAGCTGGTCAAGGCAGCACTCAGAGGATGAGCTTTGCATTGAAAATGAAGGAAACTCTGGAGGCACAAATCTGCATATACACACCCTCCCCCATCACCATCAGAAAGGAAGGGCAGACCTTCCCCTATTTCTGCCACCTCCCTCCGCCACCCCATTCTGGGGCAGAAGGGGCCTGGTACTCCTTTCCCTTCACAGAGGCAATCTAGTGGCTCCCTGAGCCCAGTTTTCTCCCCTGCTCAGACTTGGTGGAATCTAGACCAAGGAAGTGCCCAGGATGAAGCCCCTGAAAGACCCTTTAAGCCCAGGAGGAGAGACCAGGGGGCCACCACACTAAAAATGATCTGGTTCCTCCAGGTGTCCCAGGGACCAGTGGGTCTCGTGGGGACACATTCTGAAAGGCATCAGGAGGGCACTGCCAGGGAGAACGACTCAAAGGTTTTTGTACATCTTGAGATCAAATATGTATTCTTGGGGCAAGATATCTTCCACTCAATTGGGTCTTTTTTTTAAATCCTTAAAAAAAAAAAATCCCAAATAACATAAGGTGGGAGAAATAAGTGTTCTTCCTGTAAAACAAGTGAAAGAAAGTTGTCCACCAAAACCCCTCTCTCCATCTCATCACGCCCAGGGAGGACACCCTCGCATCTGAGGGGACTCTGAGCCGACTTCCCTGCGGGCACTTCTTGGGGACTGTCAGTGCAGGAATAGTGTGGGGAGAGAGTCCCAGGTGGCTCAGCAGTAAAGAATCACCTTGCCAATGCAGGAGACGTGGGTTCGATCCCCAGTTGGGAAGATCCCCTGGGGAAGGAAATGGCAACTCACTCCAGTGTTCTTGCCTGGAGAACCCCGTGGACAGAGGAGCCTGGCGGGCTACAGTCCATGAGGTCACAGAGAGTCGGACATGACTTGGTGACTAAACAACAGCCACACCAGGGGTCCCCACAGAGCCCACTGCCCCTGTCCAGGCCATCGGGGCAGATGTCCTCTGAGCAGAGGTCTGAGTTTTCATTCTGGATCCCACGTAAGAGGCCTGTGTTAACTGCCCCATACTAAGGTCTGTCCCAGGTTCTTAGAGAACAGAAGCTGTGAGGAGATGTTCCTACAAACACTTCCAGGAGGCTCGTTTATGTCACCTTCCTTCTTTTTCCTCTGGAGTGTCAGTAAGGTAGGATCAGTTAGAACGGCATGGGCCATGATTTTATTCTTCAGGAAAAACCGAGGCAAGGGAGCAGAAAGTATATGAGCATTGACATTCCCTATTGGGGCTTCTCTTGTGGCGCAGATGGTAAAGAATCTGCCTTTAATGCCAGAGACCCCAGTTGGAACCCTGGGTTTGGAAGATCTCCTGGAGAAGGGAATGGCAACCCACTCTAGTTTTCTTGCTTAGAGAATTCCACGGACAGACCATGGGCTCTCGAAGAGTCGGGCACAACTGAGTGACTAACATACACAGCCCTCAGTTTGGATCCTGGACTAGCTGTATGAGAAGTTACTCAACTTCTCACGGCCTTAATTTCTGTATCAGTATAATACTGTTGCTGTAAGCAATGAATGAAATACATACCTGATGTTCCATCTAACCAGTGCTCATCAACACAGGTTCCCCTCTCCTCCTCTTTTCTACCTTTGCCCCCACCCTCACCCCCACCATGGGTGGCCCAGACGGGCTCTGATCTTTTGACAAAGTCAGAGGAGAAAGGCAAAGAGCTGAATCTGATCCTGTGAAAATCAGAGGGAAAGTCACCTCCACGGCCAGCATGATCTGAGCTACCCACACAAACCAGTGACTCTTGATCTTTAATTCTTAGGGGAATCACCTGGGGGCTTGCTTAAATTCAGATTCCTGGACTCATCTCCAGAACTTTTGATCCAGTGGTTCTGGATGGAGCCCAACACCTGCATATTTAACAATCCCCTCATCCCCCGCTCCTCAGGGATCCTGATGTAGATGGTGGTCCGTGGTCCACACTTGGAGAACCACTGAAACAACCGGGGAAACAAGAAAGGGTGCAGGCATTGACTTGGTTACAGGAGAAAACGTTTACCATGACATTGAATCATGCCCACCAAAAGAGAGAAGAAGCCTTACAGGAATCACCCCAATACAATACAATTACAAACCACCAATAATAAAAACCTGGGAGGATTAGCCTCAGTCTTTCCATCCTGACCGCTACATGGTTGAGGGATGCTCTGGGAACATACAATCTCTCAGATCAAGTGAGGGGACTCCCAGAGCCCCAGCCCCACTCCCTCTGCTGCCCCCTCAGTGCTGATGGGCCATGAATAGTCCGTTGTCCGAGGGCAAAGAAAGCACAAGGGTACATCCATGCCCTGCCGCCTGCTACCTGGGCCCCTGCCCAGAGGGCCTGGCACATGGTCAGTTCTTAGTAAATGTCTACTAACCTGAAATTAGGGAAGAAAATGACTAAGCAGTTTATATCAAAAAATCTTTACATCTTTTCTTGGACCACAGGGAGGGGGGAGAATCAATGGAGGTGACAAGAATGCCAAACCCAGGGTTGACACTCAGAGAGTAAACCATAACTCCAGTGAGAAGGAACCTGGAGAGTTAGTTTTGGCTCCCCAGTAAGGGACAATCACTAAACTGACATTTGGGCCTGAGACAGAAAAGCTTTCCCTGTGGCCCACTTTCTACCCTGGCCCCCTCAGACACCATCTGTCCAGAGTCCTAACCCCCACTATGCAAACCTCACAGATCTCGCACTGGAACAGAATCCCCCTACCGAGGGGGAGCAAAGAGCACTGCTGCTGATGGCCGGGCCACCCAGGCCACGAGGGACGGTGGAACCAAGGTCCCCGCAGATCACGCCACCCTGGGAATGGCTCACACCTGTAAGGAGACACCAACTCAGAATTCTCTCCATCTCAGACATGGCATGACCCAGAATTTTTCTAGAACCAATGATTAACTCTCTTTAAACACTGAGGGACTAGTGACATGTATCCTTTTAATCTACAGGAAAATCTAAACCCATTGCCATCTTCCTGAAGGAGTATGGTTAGTAAGTTGGACACAGAACTCTACTTGACTACATTGCAATGTTGAAATCTTTAGGCAAAAACTGATTGAGCACAGAATCATCTAGAAATAATGCTGCTGGAAGGGGGAGGGGAACGGATGACATCTAGGCTAGAGGCGGCATACACGTCGAATTGTTAAAGATGCAGATTTAAGAGATAGTTTCAGTAACCCCACGGTTGGTTGGTTTGTTTTCTCATAAAACATTGTACTACCTGAGGAGTATTCTGTGTGGCTGAAAGACTTGGGTGATTTTTAAAGAACCAATTAGCAGGTCCGAATCTGCCACAGGCATAAGCTTCAGCTTCGTGGATGCTCCAGACGGGTCCACATTTGGGTGGTGGTCAGCTATCTGGGGCTATCCATGTCTCTCAGCTCCTATCTCCCTCACTCAGTGTACTATGGACAGAGGCTCAGTCCCCTATCACAAGCAACTTACGAAGCAGTCCATGAAGACCATAGATACCCAAAGAAGCATGCCCACCCATACCCTCAAACTCACAGATGTTGATGGAGCCCACACCTTCACACAACCTGCAGGGGAGAGGAGAGGAGGCAGTTAGAACCTGGTTGCTCTGCTCTCGCAGCATGCCTGCTCTCCATCCTGAAGGCAGGCAGGAGAGATGAGGGGCAGGGCCTTCTGCAGAGGCATCCATGCTAGCACTGTTCCCTGGGATCCCAAAAGGACAGGGGGAGGTTACTTTGCAGGATCCAAAAGGCCACTTTATTCCCTGTTTGCTTCTAGGCTATGGAAACTTGGGATACTGAAAAGTAGGGGTGGGGTGACCCTTCTTGTCCCTCTGCTAAAATTCCAGCAAAGCCGAAAAATAGGTGATGGGGGCGGCTACTGCCTAACTGGGCACCTCTGGGTGGGAAAAAGCTTGCCTAGCATCCGGATGGACCCATTTTCATCTCACACTTTTAAAAGCTACCCCAGACATGCACCTGACTTGACAAACTCAGAGAGAGGCGGGAGGGTATGTAGTTAAGAGCCTTGACCCTAGAGCCAGTTACTAGCTGGATGACCTTGGGCAAGTCACCTCCCCTTTCCAAGCCTGTTTCCTCAGCTCTAACAAGACTGCTATAAGTTCTGTGTGTAAAGTGTCTGTCTGCAGACAGAGCCTGGCACACAGTAAACCCGATGTAAGGGTTTTCGGTACCCTTTGCTGAACACTATAAACAACTCGTTATGATGAGTCATTATACCAGGACCTTGCATGCTTCATAAACACCTGTACTTTCTGTTCTGTGTCTCCCTCATTAAACTCCCAACTTCAGAACTTTTTCTCCAGGAATGTTCTACTCTGATTCATTCTGCCTGACTCAGAACCATTCCCCACTCCTCGTCTTCTCAGGGGATATATGCTTCCAGCTCACCTTCCTGCTACGTGAACCTGGCTTTGCTACAGTCTCAGAATTGTGCCCTTCCAGAAGATTCTAGCCAATGCCCATCAGCAGCTATCTCCAAATTGAGTAATTAGGCCTGCTTTTCTTATTTTC
The DNA here is from genome assembly GCF_014754425.2 of Oryx dammah. Taxonomy (NCBI): domain Eukaryota; kingdom Metazoa; phylum Chordata; class Mammalia; order Artiodactyla; family Bovidae; genus Oryx; species Oryx dammah. Next base: position 89,664,245 of record NW_024070213.1, on the reverse strand, counting down.
TGTGATTTCTGCAATGAATGAGCATATAATCTAATTACATATGTTATATGTAAGAGGAAAGTGAAAGTGCTAGTCGGTCAGTCATGTCTGACTCTTTGCAACCCCATGGACTGTACCTCACCAGGCCCCTCTGTCCTGGGAATTCTCCAAGCAAGAATACTGGAATGGGCTGCGATTCCCTTCTCCAGAGGATCTTTCCAACCCAGGGATTGAACCTGGGCCTCTCACATTGCAGGCGGGTTCTTTACCATCTGAGCTATCAAGGAAGCCCCATATGTAAGGGAAGAAAGTCCATCAAAAGGGCAATGGCCACCATATGCAAACACACTAAACAACCTTTTAAAAGCTCACGTGTAAGGAACAGTGCCTTGTTTTTTACGACTGAGTTGTCAACACACTAATGATGGTTGATGGTTACCATAATGAAAGTAAGTTTCCCATTGCACGTTGAGTGCCAGCAAGTGGGTTAGGGACTGCAGGAGGTGATAGCACAGTTGGCTTCACCCAAAGGCCTGAGAAATGGACAGGAAATTTACCAGCTTTGGTCAGGCACGGCCAGATGCCTTGGGTGCCACTCTTGTCAGATTTCTAACACTAACAGTGTTAATACGGAATCTCGCCATGGGTGCAGCCCTGTCAGTCCAGCCCACCACAGAGTTATTCTAATTCTGATAATAACTTCTTCCTGCACAAACTTACTACGTTCCATTACCTGTTGAATCTTTGCGATAGCCTGAAGCAGTGGATTTTATGATTCTCTGTTTTACAGGTTAGGACATTATTTTGAAGCTAGTACGTGTAGTGCCGGGATCCAAACCTGGGTGATCTGGCTCACAGCCTGTTATCGTAATCTCTACACTCTGTTCCCCAGTCTGGCCTACTCCGCACGATGGGACCCAGCTCAGAGGCAAATGGTGGCCATCTCAAGGCTAGAGACCCTTGTACCACCTGAGAAGTAAACCTGCATTGCTCCCTCCCATGCTGATATCCCCTGGCCCTAATTCTTGGCTCAAACTGTCAGCACTGCCTAAGGTGACCTATCCTTTTCCCGGCCCCGTCGGCTCCTCTGCCTCCTCCCCTGAGAAGCCTGTGACAGTCTTCCTGGGACACTAAGCCCGGTCACCTAGAGAACGGGTGGATCCATGCCTGCGCTTGTCTTCTCTGCTGGGCAAGGACACAGTGCTGCTTCTGTCTATTCGCCGTTCTAAACACCAGACTCTCTGGGCTAAGAGAATTCCTTGCCTTCTGTGCATCCCAAATTGAGTGGAATGGCCTTTAACAAAGCTTCTGAATGATTCCAGCTTTCACAACCCCCTGAGATATGACTTGGAGAAGGGAATGGCAACCCACTCCAGAGTTGTTGCCTGGAGAATCCCAAGGACAGAGGAGCCTGGTGGGCTGCCGTCTATGGGGTCGCACAGAGTCGGACACGACTGAAGCAACTTAGCAGCAGCAGCAGCAGCAGCAGAGATATGACTGCAAAAACATGCTTTCAGCCAGCAGGGTAAAGTAGTTGCCTGGGAATGAGCTGTAGGTGCACTGGAGGGACAGCGCAGGAAGGGAGGGAGTGCCAGCCAGGAGGCTAGTGTAGTTCTAGCTTAGCCATTAACTAGCTGCAATCTGATGCTGAAGCTGAAGCTCCAATACTTTGGTCATTAGAGAAAACCCTGATGCTGGGAAAGACTGAAGGCAGGAGGAGAGGGGATGATGGAGGATGAGACGGTTGGATGACGTCACCGACTCAATGGACATGAGTTTGAGCAAACTCCGGGAGATGGTAAAGGACAGGAAAGCCTGGTGTACTGCAGTCCATGGGGTCACAAAGAGTCAGACACGACTGAGAAACTCAACAACAACAAACTATGGTCTTGGACAAGCCATTCTCCTCTCTGAGCTTCAGTTTCCCTATCTGGGAATAGGGCAATGGCTGGCCTCTCTAGGTCTCTAGAGACTTGGCCAGTTTGAACACTCTCTGCCTGGAGGTGAGTTAGTGAGACACTCTTCTAGCCCTACGTGGGGATATGAAGTGGCCCTGGGCCCGTCCTCACCGGCTCTCCTCGCCCTCCAGCAGTTTGCGATAAGTGGCGATCTCCACGTCCAGGCCCAGCTTGGAGTTCATCACCTCCTGGTACTCCTTGAGCAGGCAGGCCATGTCCTGCTTGGCCTTCTGCAGGGCCTCCTCCAGCCCAGCCAGCTTGCACTTGGCGTCGTTCTGGGCCGCCTCGCCCTGCTGCTCCGCCTCGGCCAGGGCAGCCTCCAGCTTGCAGCGCTGGGGGAGGAAAGGAGAAAAGGGCCTAAGAAGAGTGCAGGCTGTGGGGACTCTGGGTCTCTGTCAGGACTAAGGTCTCCCGTGGCCTTGGTCATCCTAGTTTACCTCCATTCAAAATGGTCAATTTTTAAATTAACTAGGCAGGGAAATCACAGCCATTTGGAGCTTTCTCCCTTCATTTTTTAAAACTATCTTGTAAGACTCAAGTCCATGGTGAGCTGTTAGGGGAAGGAAATGTTAGCACTAGAATCAGACTAATGCTAATATTAGATAATTGTCTCACATTTTTATACTGCTATTAGTTTACAAGTCACTTTCACAGATGGTATCTAATTTGACCTTGAAGTTACTCCTGAGCTTGTCAGAACAGGTGTGGTTATTTCCATTATTCAGATGAAGACATTGAACCTTAGTCGGAGAGGCTGTGACTTGCTCCGAGCTACCCGATTCGTGAGGGCCAAGCCCAGATTTTCCGGAGAAGGCAATGGCAACCCACTCCGATACTCTTGCCTGGAAAATCCCATGGATGGAGGAGCCTAGTGGGCTGCAGTCCATGGGGTTGCTACGAGTTGGACATGACTGAGCGACTTCTCTTTCACTTTTCACTTTCGTGCATTGGAGAAGGAAATGGCAACCCACTCCAGTGTTCTTGCCTGAAGAATCCCAGGGATGGCGGAGCCTGGTGGGCTGCCGTCTTTGGGGTTGCACAGAGTCGGACACGACTGAAGCAGCAGCCCAGATGTTCAGAGGCTGCTGTATGGGAATCTCATTCTTTGGTCCCCTGAGATCAGCATGCTGGAAGAAGCTCCCGTTCCAGTGCTTTTGTCCACTAACTATAGCACCTTCCTTTTGTCCAACTTAAGAAGGTATAAGGAACTTCTACAACTCAATAGCAGAAAACAAAATTAACCCAATTTTTTAAATGGGCTAAGGACATAAAGAGACATCTCTCCAGACAAGACTAATAAATACATGAAAAAGACATTCAACATCACCCATCATCAAGGAAATGCAAACCAGTCCACAGTGAGAATCACCTCACACCAGTCAGTTTGGCTATTATCAGAAAAGCAAGACAAGTGTTAATGAGGATGCGGAGAAACTGAACCTCTGGTACACTTTAGGTGGGAATGCAAAATAGTGTAGCTGCTCTGGAAAACAGTTTAAAGGTTCCTCAAAAACTTTAAAAACCAAGATTATCATATGATCCAGCAATTGCGCTTCTGGGTATTTTATCCCAAAGAGTCTAAAGCAGGATCTCAAAGAGATATTAGCTCTCCCATGTTTGTATTATTCACAATAGCCAAGAATGAAAACAGTGTAATGTCCATCAACAGGTGAATGGATAAAGAAATCGTGGTATACACATACAATGGAATATTTTTGAGCCTTTTAAAAGAAGGAAATTCTCCAATGTGTGACAATGTGGATAAACCCTGAGGACATTACGCTAAGTGTAATGAGCCCCGAAGAATTGATGCTTTTGAACTGTAGTGTTGGAGAAGACTCTTGAGAGTCCCTTGGACTGCAAGAAGATCCAACCAGTCCATCCTAAAGGAGATCAGTCCTGAGTGTTCATTGGAATGACTGATGTTGAAGCTGAAACTCCAATACTTTGGCCACCTGATGTGAAGAAATGACTCATTTGCAAAGACCCTGATGCTGGGACAGATTGAGGGCAGAAGGAGAAGGGGACGATAGAGGATGAGATGGCTGGATGGCATCACCGACTCAATGGACATGAGTTTGGGTGGACTCTGGGAGTTGGTGATGGACAAGGAGGCCTGGTGTGCTGCAGTTCATGGGGTCACAAAGAGTCGGATGCAACTGAGCGACTGAACTGAACTGAATAAGCCAGACACAGAAAGACAAACACTGTACAATTCAGCTTATATGATGTATCTAAAATAGTCAAAATCATAGAATTAGAGTGGAGTGGGGATTTCCCTGGTGGTCTAGGGGTTAAGAATCCACCTTATAATGCAAAGGGAGCGAGTTCAATCCCTTGTTGGGAAACTAAGATCCCAGCTGTCTCGAGCAACTAAGCCTGGAGAGTCCATGCAGCTCAAGTAAAGACTCTGAATGAGGCAACAAAGATTCCACATGTGGCAACTAAGGCCTGAAGCAATCAAATAAATACATATTAAAAAGAAAAGAAAAGAAAGAGTGGAGTGACGGTTGCCAGGGGCTAGGAGGAGGAGGAAATAGGGAGTTACAAATCAGTGGGCATAGAAAGCAATCACACCCCACTCCAGTACTCTTGCCTGGAAAATCCCATGGAAGGAGGAGCCTGGAAGGCTGCAGTCCATGGGGTCGCTGAGGGTCGGACACGACTGAACGACTTCACTTTCACTTTTCACTTTCATGCATTGGAGAAGGAAATGGCAACCCACTCCAGTGTTCTTGCCTGGAGAATCCCAGGGATGGGGGAGCCTGGTAGGCTGCTGTCTATGGGGTCGTACAGAGTCAGACACGACTGAAGTGACTTAGCAGTAGCAGGGCATAAAGCAGGACAAATAAGCTCTAGAGATCCATTATAAAACATTGTACCTAGAATCAACAATAATGTATTGCACACTTTAAAATATTGTTAAGAGGATATATCTCATGTTAAGTGTTCTTGTTGTTAGTCACTCAGCCATGTCCAATTCTTATGACCCCATGGACTGTAGCTCACCAGGCTCCTCTGTCCATGGAACTCTCCAGGCAGGAATACTGGAGTGGGTGGCCATTCCCTTCTCCAGGGGATTTTCCCCACCCAGGAGTCAAGATAGGGTCTCCCACATATCAGGTGATTCTTTACCATCTAAGCCTTCAGGAAACCTATAAGTTTTTATTCTAACCACATTAAAATAAATTTTTTTAAAAGCATATCAGAATGCAAGTGAGGAAAACTTCTAACTTTCTCTAATTTCACTTCTGGAAAGTAAATCATTCTCATATTCCATTATTTGGCTATTAATAGTAACAAATTACTTCGGATACCTCTTAAACAGTGGCTGAGAACAGCTAAAGCAAGGGGAAAGGACAGAATTTAAACCAGGTATATGTGGAAACTCAGTATTATGATACAGGTGATATCACAAATCAGTGAGTAAAGAAATGGATTACATAACATGTTCTTACTATATGTAGAGAAATTTAATTAAAAACATACTCCTTGTATATACCAAAAATAAAGGTCAGATGGATTAAAGACCTAAATCTGAGAGGCAAAAGTATAACATAAGTAGAAGACAAAATTGTAACAGCAGATCTCTATGACCTCAAACCTTTGTAAGTATTAACTGTTAAAGCAAAAGTGATAGATTTGGCTACATCCAGTTTAAAGATTTCTATTCAGTGAAGGAAATCAGAGCAAAACAGACAAGTGACAGATTGAGAGAAGATTAACTGCAAGGTGTATAAATATAAAGGGTTTAAGTCTACATAGAATGGGCAAGGAAATACTGGAAATCACTGAGAAAAAAAAAAAAGAATCACAATTTTAAAAATGGGCAGATGATCTGAACAGGCAGCTCTCAGAAAGGAAAATGCAAATGAGTAGTAAGTGAACGAAGAGACAGTCATTCTAGTTAATGACAGAAATGAAAATTATAGTAACAGTTAGATTCCATTTACACGTTATTAGGTCCACAAGAGTTCCAAAGTCTGGTAACAGCAAATGCTGAAACAGAAGTCCTTGCTTGCCCATACTGGGAGCACACTCTGGCCCAAAACTCCGAGGGCACTTATGGAAAGTAAATTAGTGACTATCTTACAACTCAACAATTCCATTTCTTGCTTTATATCTTCAAAACATCCCTCATGTGGTTACACATGGAAACCTGTAGAGATGTGTATTAAATGTTCATGATACAACTGATTGTAACAGCAAAGTCTTGGAGGCAAACTAAGCAAGCATCCATCATAAGGGAATGGATAGGAAACCTTGGTTTATAAATAGGACGGAAATAATGGAACAGACAATTTAGAGTCAGACACAACTGAAACGACTTAGCAGCAGCAGCAGCAGCAGCATGGATTTCAAAGACTTCCAACTGGCAAGGGGCAGAATCTGAATGAGGTTTATGGTGTAATAACATTTTGTAAACTTAAAACACTAAGAGGTTTAAATGAATCTAATATACATATGAAATATATGATGAAAGAGAGACTATAAAGAACTGTATTAAATGCATGAGAGTGAGTGCTGAGATGAAGGGGAATGGAACTGAAGATGAAGGATGGACAGTTTTAAATGAGAGGAATGCACAGAGGGTGGTAGTGCTCCATTTGAACAGAGTTCACTAGTTCAGGCCTGTGCACCCCAAGTCCAACAAGAGAAGCGGGGAGAGAGAGAAAGCAGGAGACAAGCACAGCACTGGACTGTGTTGTCTGAGGTGTGTTTCGAGGAGAGGAGCTGCGAAGGGATACAGAGGGCAATGAGAACAGAATTCGGAGGAGGGAGACCAAGCATCCTCTCTTTTAGTGTCTTGTGCACTCTTGGTCGTTCAGATGCAGGTTGTTAAAACACAAGCCTCTTCAAAAGGGAACACTCCTGCACTGTTGGTGGGAATGTAAGTTGGTGCAGCCATTATGGAAAACAGTATGCAAGGTGAAAGTTGCTCAGTTGTGTCCAGCTCTTTGCAACCCGCGGACTAAACAGTCCATGGAATTCTCCTGGCCAGAATACTGGAGTGGGTAGCCATTCCCTTCTCCAGGGGATCTTCCCAACCCAGAGATCGAACCCAGGTCCCCTGCATTGCAGGCAGATTCTTTACCAGCTGAGCCATCAGGGAAGCCCAAAACCGTGTGCAGATTCCTTTAAAAAACTAAACATGGAGTTACCATACGATCCAGCAATCCCAGTCCTGGGCAGATATCTGGAGAAAACCCTAATCTGAAAAGATACATGCACCCCAGTGTTCATTGCAGCACTGTTTACAATTACCGAGACATGGAAGGAGCCTCAATGTCCATCAACAGATGAGTGGATAAAGATGTGACATACACAGAGGGGGGGGGGGTGGAATATTACTCAGCCATAAAAAAGAGTAAAATAATACCTGTAGCAACATGAATGGACTTAGAGGCTATGTACTGAGCGAAGTCAGTCAGACAAAAACAAATACCTTATGATATCCCTTACATGCGGAATCAAAGATACGGCACAAGGGAACTTATCTACAAAAGAGTCACAGACATAGAGAACAAACTACGGTCACCAAAAAAAGGAAGAGGATGGGGAAGGGGATAAATTAGGAGTTTGGGATTAGCAGATATAAATAACTATATATAAAATAGATAGACACCAAGGTCCTACCATATAGTGCAGGAAACTCAATATTCTTTAATAAACCATAATGGAAATGAAATATATATGCTTGTGCATGTGAGCTAAATTGCTTCAGTTCAACTCTTTTGCAACCCTATGGACTGTAGCCTGCCAGGCTCCTCTGTCCATGGGATTCTCCAGGCAAGGATACTGGAGTGGGTTTCCATGCCCTCCTCCAGGGGATCTTAACAACCCAGGGATCGAGCCCATATCTCTTATGTCTCCTGCTTTGGCAGGTGAGTTCTTTACCACTAGTGCCACCTGGAAAGCCTATATATAGGCTTATGCCCCTCCAAAGTTAGCAGGAGCCGGAGGAAAGCAGAGAGCAGACCCCAGCAGCAGCCCACCGACCTGCTGCTTGGCATTCTCCACCTCAGCTGCCAGCCTCTGGATCACGCGGTTCAGCTCATTGATCTCCTCCTTGGTTCTGCGGAGGTTCTCACCCTGCTGTGTTACCATGACCTTTATCTCCTCGCACTGCAGGTTGGAAGACAGGAAGAAAGGACCAATGACTGCAAGGTGGCTGCAGGTACTGAGATGTTGTCATGCAGAGTCAACCCACATTTCTTCTTGGATTATCCCACCTCCTGCCCTGCTCTGCATGGACCTCCACCATAGCCCCTCTGAGTGCATGGATGCATTTTCCAGGGAAGGTCCAGCTCCAGTGGTCCTCTCTCCCCAGTGGGGCAGTCTGCCCTCCAGCTCACCTTGGTTTGGTACCAGGACTCAACCTCTGCCCGGCTGCGGCTGGCGATGCCATCATACTGAGCCTTGATCTCAGCCACAACCGAGTCCATGTTGAGCTCCCGGCTGTTGTCCATCTTGACCACCACTGAGGTGTCAGAGATTTGCGACTGAAGAAGGTAGATTTCCTGTAGGAGACAACAGTCAGTGCCCTCATCTCCAAAGCCCTCTCTGATTCGCCTCTCCACAGGTAATTCAAAACACAAACACAAACCCCAACTCTGAAATTTTAGAAAATTAATTAGAAAACTTCTGACAAGTCAGGAAAAAAATTTTTAAGTGCTGCTTTAAGAATAAAAGGCTAGAATTTGTATCATAATATCAAGGCAGTGAGTAAGGTGGAATTTTATTAATGCCTGGATCAAAGAGGTAGATTTCTGTGGATAAGAGTCAAATTGGGTCACTCCACTTGGGTCCTCAACTACGCAGATCAGCTGTGACTGTACAAACCTAATCCACCAGATAACAGATAGGTTCAGAGTCCTGAATTTTCTGATTGGGCTTTCACACTATTTGAATTAATAAAATATGATTATTATATTCATATACCTAAACTTACAGTGTCAAATCTCCATGTTATGCTGTGTAGATAGGCAATGAATCACAGTCTTTCAAATTATTTTTTGCTTATCTTTTTAAATTGCAGTATAGTTCATCTACAATGTTATGATCACTTCATATGTAGAACAAACTGGTTCAGTTATACATACATATATATCTTTTTTCAGATTTTTTTTATTATAGGTTATTACAAAATGTTGAGTTTAGTTCTGTGCTCTACGGTAGGTCTTTGTTGGTTATCTATTTTAGATATAGTAGTGTATATCTGTTCACTCCAAAAAGGAAGGGCATTACTCATTTCTATTTTGAAAGATCTGAGCAAGAGAAAAATCTCTTGTCATAAAAGGAAAGGATGTTGAGGCCCTAGAAGAATAAGGAATGCGTAACTTTTCCTAGAACCGAGGAACCGCGACAGAAAACCTAGAAAACCCTCCTCCGCCCTCTGCTTCCCTTGCCCTTCTGGAGATGGGAAGAGGCTCACCTCATCGTACAGGGACTGCAGGAAGCTCATCTCCTCCCGCAGGGCCTCCACGTTGGCCTCCAGGTCAGCCTTGCGCAGATAGGCACAGTCAGTGTCCTGATGGAGACACACAGGAGGGTAGGACAGGAGAGTGGGCCTGGGGAGCCTTCAGCCTCTGTGGAAGCCCTGAGGCCATCTCCCAGCCCACCCCTTGCCCATCACATAAACATCAGTGGGACCCCCTGGGATAGAAGTGGGGAAGAGTCAGACTCCTAGAGACTTCTTTCCACTTCCTCCAGAACTAGGGATCCTGCAGAAGCAGGTAACCTAAGATGACAACCCAACATGCCAGGCTGCAGCCGCCAAGCCAAACTGGTCCACAGAGCATGGCCGTGTGGTGAGCACAGAGCCAGGAGTGGTCCAGGCACCACTCAACACCCTAGCAGCTAGCTCTCCATCTGAAAACCAAGGCCACACCTGTCCTGGCAGATTTTCTACCAGCTCTCTCTCCATTCCATGATTACTAACAAATTAGGTGTGTATGGTAAGCACAGTATTTATGAAGAGCATTAGCATACACTTCAACTCACCAATTTGAAATCAAAAAGAAATCATTAATCGTTTTCTCCCCCGATTTTTCCACTGTCTCCACTTGCACTGAATAAGATCCACAGCTCCCACAGTCACTAGCAAGCTGAGAACTAATACCTCCCAATCTGGGAAACAAAGGCCATAGGAGAGTGAAACTGATTTGAAAGCGACCATTTCAGCTTTCGGGAAGCTTACAAAAAGCCAAACAGCAGCATGATGAGGTCTCTTTTTAAGAAGCTTCCATCAGCACAGGCTGGGTTCCTGCACGGCACCAAGATGGCTTTGGCAGCCTGACCCACCGACAAGCCTCTGTTTGCCGAGGAACCTGGTCTGACCACCACAACTGGACTGACTCGAAATTAGCAAGATGCCCAGTCTCGGAGCATGCCGCATCCAATATTTAATTCCTCTCCATGTGCAACGAGTCACTCACCTTCTTCAGCACCACAAACTCATTCTCGGCCGTAGTCTTGAGAGCCGCCTCTTCTTCATACCTGAGGAGAGACAGCACAGTTGGAGAGGCCCCACCCAAGGGGTAAGGGCCTCGGGCTAGCCAGCCGTGTCCTAGGTTATCAAAACTCCTTGGTCCTGCCCTGGACTTTCTGTGTGTCTTAGGAGAAGCATCTTGGCCTCCCTATACTTCTGTTTCTCAGCCACAAAGAACCCACCAAAGGACACCGGATATGGAGTCCAGATACCTGATTTGTGGTCCAAGTTTGGGCTGAAGTCGCTGCAAAACCTCAGGCAAGTCACTGAATCTCTCTGCATCTCGGGTTAAATTGCCTGGTGTGTGATCAGGTACTCAGTAATTATTTGTTCATTTCAAATGAATGAAAGATGCTCCAGGGGGCCTTTCAACTCTAAAACTGTAAAAAAATGTAGCAACCCAGGAAGCCATTCCCTCCCCACTCCCCCAATATCCAAGACCTGGAAATCAGAGAAGCCACCTATGGTGCCCAGATTTCTGGGAGCATTTCCACAGCCTTCCTCTGCCAGCTTGGTCTAGTCTCTCTCTCTTGCCTGTGAGGTTTATCACTGGAGCAGTCCTGCCCCAACCTGACAAGGAGCACCAGAGTTCCCAGAACATGGTTTTCACAACTTTTTAATGACAGGGTAATTGGGACTGCTATAAACTCTGAGCCCTATAATTACCGGCCCTCACACCCCCAGAGCGGGAGACAGACCCTGACACCTGCAAACACAATTGTGTCTGCATTTGCATCCCCCAGGCAAAGTTTAAAAACCCATTGCTGGATCCATCTGGATGGTAGAGCCTGATCTTCCAAGACCAGAATTTCAACTACTTCCCAGTGAAATTACCAGCACCGATTATGTCAAAATCACCCATCACTCGGTCCATATCTACCAAGTAAAGAAGAGCAAGTTAACAGTGACCCAGTAAGTTTAAACAAGGTAATGGCCAGACTAAATAAATCAAATTAAAACAAAAGATGTACATGGACCTTTGAATTGTGGAGCCTGGCAGAACAAGAGCCTGATAACTTATCTGTCGAGTAAATAGAAGAATGATCCAAGTTCATCAGACACTTGGATGGTATCTGCCAAGTCATCGTCAAGGTAACTCCCCAGAGACCTCTCCTTTCCTCCACCCTGGCGCTGACTGCTCCCAAGTGTCTGTTCTCCATCCTCCTGCTTCCTTTGTTCCTCCCTCTCCATCTCTCTTGGGCTTCCCTGGTGGCTCAGATGGTAAGGAATCTGTCTGCAACGCAGAAGGCCGGGGTTCAATCCCTGGGTCAGGAAGATCCCCTGGAGAAAGGAATGGCTACCAGGATTCTTGCTTGAAGAATTCCATGGACAGAGAATCCTGGTGGGCTACAGCCCAGGGGTCACACAGAGTTGGACATGACTGAGTGACTAACCCTTTCACTGTCACTTTCTCCATCTCTGGGTCAGTCTGTACTCTGGATGTGTGCCCACCTCTCCCGGGCTGGGAGCTCTTCTTCCCTGCAAAGCTTTCCCCCTTTCCCAGAATGGGGCTGCAAGTGTTGAGAGCTAAGATAAGACAGAGCAGACTAATAAAGCAGAACCATCTTGGTAAGTAGGCTGGGATGACCCTAATCTTCAGCCACCTCCATCTCCGGGAAGGTTGTATGAACTCAGTCAAGACCCACTGCACACCTATAACCACTCCCAGCCTGGCCACACTCACTTCTTCTTGTAGCCCTCCAGAACTTCCTCCACGTGGTTGAGCTCTGAGGCCAGCCTCCCACTGTCAGCCTCTACACACTCAGCCTCCCGCCTCAGCGTCTCGATGTAGCCATTGAACAGGGGCTCGAGGTTGCTCTCGCAGCACTGGCGGTTCTGGTAGAACTGTAGCTTGGTCTCCAGCAGCTTGTTCTGCTGCTCCAGGAAGCGCACCTGCCATCCAGAGTGGAAGAAAGAGACTTAGGAGGAGCCCCGGGAGGTAACTGGTCCCCTAGAGCTCTCTCTGCCCTTGAGGATGATCCCTGACCTTCCCCCAGACGCCGAATGATCTGGCCAAGTCAGAAAATGCAAGATACAATTGTTCCCCCCCAAAACTTCCCTTCACTCCTTCCAGAAAGAATACACAATTTATTTGTGGCTTATTTATTCTGCATAGAATGAAATAACTTCTCATCCTGCAAAAATATCCCAGACCTCATGTGGCAAGACAAAAATGGCCCCTCAAAGATGTTTATGTCTCAATCCTCAGAACCTGTAAATAGGTCACATTACATGCAAGAGGACCTTGTGGGTGGAGTTAAGGTTACGAAACTAAAGGTCAAGAAATTAGCCTGAATTATCCAGGTTGGCCCCAAGATAGTCACACGGGCCTGTTAAACTGGAAGGCAGAAGAGTAAAAGATACACTCAAAAGAAGGAAGCAGAGGAGAGATTTGAACCATGAGAAGCTCTGGACCACTATCATTTTTGAAGATCGAGATCAGGCCTTGAGTCAAGGAATATGGCTACCCCTAGACACTGAGACCAATCTCTGGCAGCCAGCCAGCAAGGAACAGGGACTCCAGCCTGCAGTCACAGACCTCAATTCTGTACAACGTCTGCATGGCCTAAAAGTAAGTTTTCCCAGGACCTCCAGAGGAAGTACAACCCTGCTGACCCCTTGATTTTGGCCTCATTAGGTAATAGGTTTGTGTTCTTTTAAGCTGCTAAGTTTGCGGGCATTTTTATGGCAGTGATTCAAAAATGCACCCACCATGACTCTCCTTCACTCTGACCCCAAGGCAAGGGGTCCCGAGGGACTGGGCTAGGAATTTGAAGATTTCTCATTGCCTAACTCTGCCACTCACCATGTCATTGTGCCTCATTTTCTCTGAGCCTCAATTTATTTTTTTTATTTTTATTTATTTATTTATGGCTGCCTTCAGTCTTCGCTGCTGCTCGAGGACTTTCTCTAGCTGTGGTGAGCAGAGGCTCCTTTCTAGTTGTGGTGTGTGGGTTTCTCCTTGTGGTGGCTTCTCCTGTTGCAAAGCATGGGCTCCACAGTCTGAGCTCAGTAGTTATGGCACACAGGCTTAGTTGTGCTGAGGCATGTGAAATTTTCCTGGACCAGGGATCGAACCTTTGTCCCCAGGACTGGCAGGCGGGTTCTTAAACACTGGATCACCAGGGAAGTCCTCTGAGCCTCATTTTAAACTGAGGCAGAGAGAACACATCAGCAATGGCACACTGGCAGCCCCCAGGTGCGATCTGGCCCAGAGGCATGTTTTATTTGGCCTTCACACTGTTTTATAAAACTTCGATTCATCGCCAGCATCTAATAAGAGAGTGATTTGGGTCAAGAATCTGGCTTTCCCTCACCTTAACAAGCCTGAAACTTGGATGATGCTGGGTATGAGCTGGATTTCAACCTCGCCCAACCCCTGGTGGGTGGCCTTGAGCAAGGAGTCACCTTCATTTTGCCGATGTGAGGGAAGAATGGTTTGGACAGCCAACAGCATGTTAAGAATGGGTGTCCAGCACTTTTGCTTACAGGCATGCCTATTCCTGGTGAGAGCATTTGCCTAAGAACAAAGTTTCCACCCCTCCCACCCCCATCCCCTTGGAACGCACCTTACTACAAAGTCCAAGGTGCAGATGTGCACAGGAATCACCCTGGAAAGGGAGGCTTTCCCCCAATGAACATGGGTGGCTGTCCTTCCCAGAGCCATCAGACTCACAGAGGGAGCTTCACTGGAACACGGGAAACCAGAGCTATATATCCAACCAGAAGGCTGGCTTGGAGACTGCAACATCGGAACAGCACCGTGCTACATCCCCCAACCCGGGCCCTGTGGCTCTCCTGTTCCTCACCTCACTGTCTAATCCGTGTATGTTTTGAGTAGGGGAGTGCACCAGGGCCTGCAGTCCTAGAATTTCCCAGCCTTCCCACCAGGTGCCCACCAGACAGGAGCAGCACAGGAGCTTCTGGCCTCTCTCTCTGTCGTGGCTCCCCTGTCCACGAGGGAGATGGCAGCATCTCCTCTAGGAGAGGGTGAGACACCAGCCTCAGGAGAGGGGCCCACCCCACCCAACCCCCTTGATGGCTGAGATCCAGAATATGGGACCGCAGACACACAACGAGCTCCTGCTGGGCAAGGTGAGCAGCAGCAATAAACCTTCCTTTTCTGACTGGTAGTTTCACATCCATGATTACACTGGAGTCTCACAGCAACATTTGAAAACTGAGACCCTGATTCAGTCGTGTTCTCAGGGCCATGTGCTAATTCGGAACAGGGCAGTCCCCAGGTATTTGAACCCAGTCTGTCACCAGGTTCCAAGTACCTTTCCCTTCCTAAGCCGCAGCCCAGGGGACAACCCAGACACCCACCTTGTCGATGAAGGCAGCGAACCTGTTGTTGAGACACTTGATCTGCTCCTTCTCCTCATGCTTCACGCACTGCGCCTTGGGGTCGATCTCCAGGTTGAGGGGCGTGAGGAGACTCTCGTTGACCGATACGGTGGTGATACAGGGTAGGGTAGGCCTGCAGAGGCCCCCTACCCGGTAGCCAAAGCTGCCCCCGTCTCGGATCGCATAACTCACTGCGATCCTCGGGGACCCCACTGCACACAGGCTCTGGCTGCCAAAGCCCCCGAGACGCCGGTAGCTTGGGCCCCTGGGGCTGCCCCTGTGGAAGGCCAGGCCGTTGGCAAAGCCATGCACCCCAGGCTTGGGCACAATGGCTGAGCAGGAGCTGAAGTCCCTGACCCTGTAGCTGGAGCTGTTGCGGTAGGAATGGCTCGCCATGCCTCTGCTCACCAGGCCAGAGCTAGGACGGGGAGGTGGGGAGAATCCAAGGATGCCAGGACCCGCTAGCCCTCCTGCCTTTTATCAGGCGGACAGCAGGCCTCCAGACAATGTAATAGTCAGGAGAAAGTCATTAACATCATTTATGAGCGTGGGAATCTCCCGCTAGGCAGGCTGAGAGGAAAGCTGAAACTTGCCTCCCTTAATAGATGTATCAAGGAGACCCTGCATCACAGTAAACCTGCCCCTGCCTTTTCAGCCCCACAGGCCTAGACACATCCATGAAGCCCCTAATTCCCCTGCAGCCCTGGGATCAGACCTGACATCATGATCCCACATGGGGCGAGTGGAGGCCTGTACCAGTGCATTCTTGAGACTCAAAGGGTCCCATGTCCCACTGAGGTCCCTGGGCCTGTCCTTCCCAGCAGAGCACACGATGCCTGGAGCATCCTTCCGGGTGAGCGTGGGTGAGAGTTCATCTTCGAGCTTTTCCCTGGCATGGATGAAAGTGAAAGTCTCTCAGTCATGTCCGAATCTTTGTGACCCCATGGACTATACAGTCCATGGAATCCTCCAGGCCAGAATACTGGAGTGGATAGCCATTCCCTTCTCCAGATCTTCCCAACTTAGCGAGATCGAACTCAGGTCTCCTGCACTGCAGGTGGATTCTTTACCAGCTGAGCCACCAGGGAAGCCCGGCATGGATGAAGGTGATGGCCTCTCTTCTTACATGCTGCAGGCTGGCCAGCCACTAATCCCTTCCATTGGCACAAGGAAGACAACTGTGGGGTCATGCAGGTCATCCAGTGCACAACAACATCCCGTCTTATAGTAGAGTTACTGAAGCTAGTAGTGGCCTCTCGATTCAGAAACATGCCGTATCCACTTTTATAGCCTTCATGGCAACCAGCACATACTAGTCCTCAGGAAGCATTGCTTGAATAGCACAGACACAAGAGGGAAGGGCCAATGTGTGGAGAGCTCCTCCATCTAGTCCACAGCCACTGGCTGACCCTCCACTGTGTGCCAAGCCTGGGAGCCAGCCTGGAGGAAGTGCCTTCATTCTTGGGGGTGAGTGCTGATGTCCCACCTGAGCAGGACCCTGGTCTAGATGCTGTGGGAAATAAGGAGAGTAGATAGAGTTTGCCTTGAGGAACCTCATTTCCATGGGAAGACCAGACAGAGGCAGGAAAGACCGACGGCAAGAGAGGGAAAGATGACCAATCAGGCAAAGGGGGTGCTCCTGGCGTTCTGAGGAGGACCATTTACTTAGGGTAGGCTGGGGTGGGGTGGGGGGATCACAAAGGAGGTGGCAACCAAGGCAGGTCCTGGAAGACAGTAAGATTTGGCAGAGAGAACAGAGGCAGGGGTGCCAGGCAGAGGCACTGGGCAAGCCAGACACCCAGAGAAATTGCCCAGTACTTGAGGCCCCTCGACAAACCAAGGCCCTCAGCCCTGGCCTCCCACCCATACCTCATAAGATGCCACCTCCCAGAAGAACAGGGGGGAAATGGGCCCAGTGGGGAAGTGCCTGCCTCTTGGATCAAGTGCCATCGGCGGCCCTGACTGCTATGATGCCAAAGCCCTCAGCTCGCCAGGGTCTTGAGTAAAACACTCATTACAAGAATCTCTACGCACAAAGCCAAGAACAAGGACTAACCTTCCAGAACGCCCTCTGCCCAAAGCAGGCTTGGGGAAGGGGCATAAGAGAAACAGGACAAGGAGAATAAGCGGGGAGTCCTCTCTGCTCTCTCTTTTTCTCTCCCCCACCCCTCTCTCTCACAGACACACACGCCCCGCCGCCCACAGCAGGAAGCAGAGTCCTACTCTTTGTGGGGAGCACAGGGATCTATCCAGAGGGAGCAGTTCGTGCCCCAGGAGCAAAGGTGCAGGGTCCCCAGGTGAACCCAGTCAGTGATGGGATAAGGAGACCCTGCAAACTGAATTCCTACAGAAACAACCGACTCCAGTCTTTTGCTCTTGTGGTCACAAGACTGCCTCCCCTTCCCCACTTGCTGGCACAGTTCCCACACCAACCCTGACTGGTGGCAGGAGACTTGCCTGGGCCAGAAGGCCAGGCTGCTCCTCCACATGGACTCGCTGATTAAGCGAAACAAAATAGAAACTGCAATACAACACGGATGCTCTGGAAGGATCTCATGCTGGTCTCTGAATGTTTCTCACATTCAACAAGAATTTATTGAGCACAAGTGCCAGTCACCATTCTTTGAACTTGGGTTACACCCGTGAATAAAGCACACAACAACGTGTATTTTTTTAAAGTTTCCATTCTGTGGAAAGAGATTGACAATAAACTTGGTGGCTCAGATGGTAAAGAATCTGCCTGCAATGTGGGGGACCCGGGTTGAATCCCTGGGTCGGAAAGATCCCCCGGAGAAAGGAATAGCAACCCACTGCAGTATTCTTACCTAAAGAAGTCCATGAACAGAGGAGCCTGGTGGGGCACAGTTCATAGGGTTGCAGAGTCAGACACGACGGAATGAGTACCCTAGATGATAAGTCTTATGGAAAGAATAAACAGAACAAGACAAAAGGAATCAGCAGAGTAGGGAGAAAGGGCCGTTCGTAGCAGAGCCGTCTGGGTGGGCTGCACCAAGAAGGTGACTTTGAGCCAAGGTTTTGAGGAGGTAAGGGGATGAGCCACGAGGGCAGAGAAAGAGCCAGGGCAGCTGCTCAAGGCGCAAACAGGCCTGGCTGGTTCCCTCCAGGAACAAGGAGGCCAGTGTGATTTGAGGAGCAGGAGCAAGTTCTGAGTGTGGGCAAGTCTAGGAGACAGAGGGAGTGGAGGGTTCCACTCCAATCATGGAGCCGGTGGGCTCCCACTGAGGGCAGTGTGGGGCCAGGGGGCTTGATGGACATGAGCTGAAGTGTTAGATGACCTCCATGACATGACGGCAGCCTGGAAAACAGACTGCAGAGGGAGGCAACGGAGGAAGCAGGGCGAAGGGTCAGTGGGAACCCCGGGAGACAGCAGAGCCTCGTGCCAGGGAGGAAGCCCCGGAGGGTGTGCAAGTGGCCAGCTTTGGGTGGAATCTGAAGAAAGAGCCAACCACATTTCTTGACAGATTGGATTCAGGATGTGAGAGAAAGGGAAGAGTCAAGGATGTCTCCATGTTTTCGGGTGGGGTAAACCTGTCCCTGGGCTTCCCCTGTGGCTAAGCAGTAAAGAATCTGCCCACAGTGTAGGAGACGTGGATTTGATTCCTCGGTCAGGAAGAGCCTGTGGAGGAGGGCATGGCATCCCACTCCTATATTCTTGCCTGGAGAATCCCAAGGACAGAGGAACCAGGCAGCCTACAGTCTATAGGTTCGCAAAGAGTCAGACACGACTGAGGTGACTGAGCTCATGTGCATGCAAACCGGTCTCCACAACAAAGAAAAGCAGTGAAGCAGTGAGAAAAATGCCAAGATCAATGCCCCAGACACTCATCCTGGCTTTGCTGATGCTATAGCCTGGCACAAGTCACCCACCCTATCTGGTCCCCCGCATTCCCAACAGAGCATGCCAGGGTCAGACTGGATGGCCTTCAACATTTCCTAGGGAAGCCATGGGATCTCAGTTTTGTTGGGAATCCATTAGAGTTCATCATTCCACAGGGCCCGTGCTAAGTACACTGGATAGATGATAGATAAATAGGTAGATAATGAATACTTAGAGATAGGTATATGATAGACAGATAGATAGACAGATGCTGAACTCTCTTCTCCAGCCAATAGGCCTATTTCTCGCTGTGTCCCATCCCTTACTGTGTGAACGTGAGCTGCTTCTGGTCCCAGGCGTTGCTTGGGAGAAACAAGAGCAAACCTGCTTTGTTGTCTTTGGAACTGAAACCATGTGACCTGCCCTTAAACCCTTGTGAAGCTAATCTTTTAAATTCTAAGTTTCATCTGAAATGATCACAGTATTGTTTGTTAATCGGCTGTACCTCAATACAAAATAAAAAGTGTTTCTTTGAAAAACAGCTGATCTCATGCACAAAATAAATAATACAAACATGAAAAAATCTGAGTTAAAATACCTCTCTCTTTAGCGACACTGATTTCTTTGAATGCCTAGCTCTGTCTCTTTTCATTAACATTATTTGCAACAATATTGTCAGAATTTCATTTTATATTCCTTCTTAGGGCTCTGAGTATGTATTCATACCAATAATTTCTTGAAATTTAATTTTACAATATACTTTTCTAGAGCCTTGTTAAATGATGAGTGTGTTTTTAAAAAAAAAGTCCTTCCATTGCTATCATGGACTGGTAAGGGACAAGATCTCTTCCTGCTAGCTTTGTTCACTCACAAACCAGGGCTTCCCAGACCAAGAAAACTAAGCCTTATGGTTTCCTCTACCCTCTGGAGACAGAACTGTTGAGGAGGGACCCCAAAAATCACAGACTCTCTGATCTTAGCATCTGTGTTCATGCACCTGGCTGGTGTCCAACACATGAAATTCTTCACTCAACAATATTCAAGTCTTACCATCTGTGTTTTTAAAGCATCATCTCCACCATTTGAGGAAATGTCTGGTTCCATCCAGCTTTGCTTCTTCTCCTCTTTCCTTTTCACTGAAATACATCCTTCCTTAACTCCAAGGAGTTTTTTAATGCTTTATGCACAGTGTGACTTCCTCCCTTTACATTAAAGGTGTTTCTTCCATATAAAGTCAACTGCCCTTTAAGTCCTGAATTCCATCCCAACAATTGGTGAACTCACAATTATCTCCTTTTGTTAACATTCCGTCTATCTGTATCTGTTGTGCTTGTTCAGGATTTAAGGAAAATGCGTGTCCTGGCGGTCTGGGCAATGGTGGCTTCCTAGGAGCACGTTAGAGGGGGACAGGCTGCACGTCAGCAGTGGTACCGAGTCGCTCCGGGGTGTGCAGGGACTTGGGGCAGAAGGCTTCCCACTGTTCAGGACCAGTGGTGACCCAGGCGTGATGGCATCTCAGAAGTGGTCCCTGCTGCCTTCTCTCAGGGGGCCTCATTCGTTTACTCTCAAAGGTAGAGAAGATTAGGCTAATTCATCAGCATCTCACATGCAGCATCCCTTGGGTGGAGTTTCTTGTGGAGCCTGGCTTGCTCCCTGATATATGATACCTTTGGCCCAATTACAAATTCTGACCTAATCTTGTTAATCTTGCAGCCAAAGGACACAAAGATGAGCCTTCTTGCCCCAGAAGGACCTAAGGGCAGGGAAGGCAGAACTTCCAGGATTACTGGGTGCATTCCTGTATTCCTGTATTGTAAAGAAGGTTAGCTTCCGGGGCTGAAGGGAAATGTGTGTAATCATGCCAGTGATGTGTCCCCAAGGTGGGGGGTGGGGGGCGGTGAGTGGCAGCAGTGTACTCTGGTGGGGAAGAGTATTTTGTCACTGACATTGTTTAGAATTGCTCACGCTTGGTGATAATAAGAACAAACTGATTTTTACTCAATTTTACTATTGGTTTTTAATATCCTTACCAAAAAATGCACCCCTATGGCCTACCAGGGGACATCAGTCTCATTGTATCCTTCACCCCACCCCATACATCACCAAGTGGCTCAAATACAGTAAGAGTTGATTCCTTGATCGCTTAGCACCATTGAGGGTATAAACCGGTCAGTAGGATAGCCATCCACACAGGAATTCAGAGACCCAGGCTCTGATCAGTGTTGTAGTTCTCGCCTGGCTGAGACATGTGGGTGTTGGAGGCTGGATTAATCACCAAGGAATACAGTCACTAGTCACTCCTGCTGCCTGATGTGAAATGAGGTGGCCTGACCTCACAGCCTGGAGGGGGCTGGCATTTCCAGTTCCATCTTGGCCTTGGGCTGGGGTCAACCTCACATCACCTTAGACAGACTTTAATGTAACAGACTTAGAAATCCTTCCATACATGCAGAAGCTTTGGGTCAACCCTCAAGTATTTAGAGTTTTACTAAGTGTAACACCTCCTTCCCTCACAATCCCAGATCAGCAGAAGGTTCCTGCCTGCGGATTAGATCCCTAGTTCTAAGAGGCTTTCAAGCTAAGTGAGACGTGCTAAGATGGGGTGACGACAGGCAGACGGGCACAGAATAAGAGCCTGGAGCCAGGACAAGAAGGGCAAGGCCCGCTTGTGCCCTAGGCAGGTGGAAGGCAGAAGCAGGGTTTCTGAGGTGCGGGGTTATCAGAAGAACATCATATCACTGGGGAAAACAGGAGCGGACCTGGGGGGACAGCTTTGAGTCTCCTGTATCTGATGCCAGAGGGAGAAAGAGGCTGTTCTGATTTCTGGGGTGAAATAGCTGCTAAAAAACTATGATTCAGATGTACAAAAACCTAAGTTATCCATTATGGTTTTGCATGAAGAATGGAGATTCAGGAGATTTTTCCAGAGACCCCAGAATAGCAACCAAGTCCCAAAGCTCAGCACCAAAGGATGTTAGTCCCCAAGGTCTAAGAGAGCCACATATTGAACCTGCCTGTTACTCCTCATGGTCATAGGCCCCAGAGATGTTCTGGGAGAAAGCTGAGGTGGAAGGACCACAGTCTTGCCAGTGCCCAGCAGCATGGAAGGCAAAATGTGGCCAAATGTTTTCAGGCAGCACCAGTATTGGGGGACCTCACAGGAATCAACCTTCAACGAGCTTGTGGGACTGCTACTCAACTGTAGGCAACCATGGAGCCCGCACCCCCACCAGCTGTCACCTAGGCAGAGGCCTGCTCAACAATGCTTCCCCTTGATGCAACACACATTGAAAATATCCTCAAAAAGGTGGTGGAGGTGTGTTATGAGAGACCTGGCCCACCCAGCCAAGCCTTTATAGCTGTAAGCAGACCGGCTGGGCCCTGGGGAGGTGGTTTAAAAGTGGGGTGAGAGAATAGGTTTAAGCAGAGCTTAAAACTGAAATCTTAAAATGAATTTAAAATGTCTTAAATTCTGAAATGAGATGATTCTAACAAAGAGTGGTTGCAAATTACGGAATCCAGCCAGTGTAGTAAATCACCCCAAAACAAAGCAGCTTTTTAAAAAACTTTCTATTTTGTGTTGAGGTATAGCCAGTTAACAAGCAATGTTGTGATAGTTTCAGTTGAACAGCAAAGGGATTCAGCCTTACTTATATTAATACCTATATCCATTCTCCCCAAAACTCCCCTCCCATCTAGGCTGCCACTTAACGTTGAGCAAAGTTCACGTGCTATACAGTAGGTCCCTGCTGGGTTTCCATTTTAAATATAGCAGTGTGTACATGTCCATCCCAAACTCCCTACCCATCCCTTCCACCATCCTCCCCACCCCCAACAACCATAAGCTTGTACACAAAGTCAGCGGGTCTAACACACAGCAGTTTTAAAAGCCAACATTTGTTTTACTTATGAATCTGTGGTCTGGGCAGTAATCAGCAGGGTCAGCTCACATTCTGCCTCAAGGAGCTCCCGAATTCTCAGGCAGCACCCACGGATGCTCTGAGCCCAAAGTGGCAGCCATCCTTGCCCTCTGCTGCTCAAACCACACAGGAGGAAGAGTGCCCAGTCTCAGCCCCCTCGCTGCTTCTGGAGGAATAGTGGTGGTCAAGACAGCAGCCCATGGGGGTCGAGGGCAACTGAGGAGTCCTGGAGAAGAGGTTTGGTGTCTGTGTTGTGGTGAGGGAAAGTTGATGGGGACATGAGAGGCAGCTGTACCCACAAATGCTGTCAAGCTGCTAGGGGACAGGACTGATGCTTTGGTTCCCAAAGAGGTGAGGACACCCAGGGGGCTGCAGTGACAGGGGACTCAGCTTCGGGTTCCACTTAGGGGTCCCTTCCAGGGTTGCTCAGGCTGGCCATGAGAGAGGGAGGCAGCTAGCTACCTGGAGGGTGTGGTGGGACTCAGTGTCCTCCGGAGTTCCCCAACCCCAACAGCTCAGGAGGCTTGCCAGAGGAGAAACAGGAGCTAAACAGAAAAAAAAAAAAAAAAAAAAATTGGCCCAGAAACACTTATAACTAGCGCTTTCCTATCTAGCTCCAGGCTCTCATCCAGCTGCATCATATTAGCCTGATGTGCAATCCACTTCACAGCTCCGAGCTCTGTGGTCCAGACCATCCGACAGAGATGCATGAGTCCCACCCTTGGACCTGAGATGCCTTAGAGAAGATGCTCCTGGACTGCCGGCATTGCAATGCTTCCCCACTAGAGGGCATCCTAGTCTGGCTACCAAACGCACCCAACGCCATGATTGGGGAAAAACCATTTTCCTCCATGAAGCCTTCAAAGGTTGATGGGCATAAAGCGCAGCTTCCCTGACTCTTCCCAGCCTGGATTGTTTTCACTCTCCCAGAAGCTTCCCTCTGAGTGCTCAGTACCTCATGGTATAACCTCCTTGGACAACCCACAGTCATCACCCCTACATGTTAACTTTCTAACAGATCTTGTGTACCAGGCCTCCTTCCTCTGGTCCTTCCTATGCCTTGTCAATTTCAGCCCCTTAAAAATCTGCTTTCAAGACACATCTGCCTAGGCACCAAAGGCTCAGCAGAAGATGTCTGAAGGCTCCTCAGCCCAGCTCAGGTTGACCCCAAGGAAGCTCTCTTTCTCATCTCCTAGGTCTTTCCCACTTTCTTTGCTTCATTTCTGGTCTTTCTTTTAGACCACTTGGCCAGGGTTGAGTCCATCACACTTCCCAGTTCTTGGCACCGTGTCTTCACCAACCCATAGAAGGCTCTTCCCTCCTTTACTCATCTGTTCCACCTCATTTCTTATCCCTCCTCTCACTCTCCTCACCAAAGGCACCGACTATAATGCATGTGATGATGTCTCCAAATTATATAAAGTATTATAGCCTTATTAGTGTAAAGTAGGGCTTTCCTGGTGGCTCAGATTATAAAGAATCTGCCTGTGTGGCCAGAGACGGGTTTGCTCCTTGAGTTGGGAAGATCCCCTGGAGAAGGGAATGGCTACCCTCTCCAGTATTCTTGCCTAGAGAATCCCATGGACAGAGGAGCCTGGTGGGCTACAGTCCATGGGGTCGCAAAGAGTTGGACATGACTGAGCAACTGAGCATACACACACACATTGTGAAGTAAGTAGCAATGCTTTTGGACAGTGTATATTTTATTTACATAAACGGTATGGTTTTGACACTGTTTAACTCAACACTGTGTTGTCTGTAAGTACATCAGTTCTGTTGCTTCTAACTTCCATAATACACCTTTATCACCTTTTATGTTATCTAGGCTGACTTCCACTTCCCTCTGCTACAAACAAGGCCACCATGAATTGTCTGGTGCTGGCAGAGGCGCTGCTCTCAGATGTGGGGCTGGACTTCCCTCAGAAGTGGGGTTGCTGGGTCCTGGGCTTTACACATGCCTAAATACATGTGCAACGCTACCCTGCTTTCCAGAATGCCTGCACCAGCTCTTATTCCACCCCCAGTGCCCGAGGGTCCCCATTCTCCCAACTCTCCACTCATTGCTGGTAGTGCCTACTTTTTAACCCTTGCCATTCTGATGGTAGAAGGATAACTCATGGTTCTGGTCTGCATCCTCTAAGGACTGGCAGGAGCATCCTCAAAGCCATTTGGTCTTTACCTTTGGGGGGCTGTCTGTGCAGACTCTGGCTAGCTTTCCACTGGATTTCCTGTCCTTCACTTGTTGTTCTGTAGGGCTCCTTATATATTGCAGATATTAAGCTTTTCCCAGGCTCTCCACTTTTTCTCTATAGTCTTTCATTGAAGTAGAATTCTTAATTTTGATGTGATTATGTCAATCTATCTTTTTCCTGTTGTTTTGATTTTTTCTTTTTGTGTGTGTGATTTTGACTTCTAAAGTTTGCTTAAGAAGTCTTTTCCCACCCCTAAGTTACAAGGATTTTCTTTTATATCTTCTGTTTGCTTTATACTTGCATGTTTCATGTCCATGGCATATGCTACAAACTGGACACCAGCTCTATGCTTTCCATGTAGTGGGTCTATTTTTCCTTATCTCACCAGCTGAATAAATAACTCTTGTTGCCACCATCATCAAATACCAAATTTATCTTACATTAAAGGGCCTGTTTTGAGCTCTCTCTTCTGTTCCAGTGGCATTTACCTGCCCCTACACAGGTACTAGGCTTCTTAATTACTGTGACTCTCTATCCTCAGATATTCTCTTTGCTTTCCTTTTTTCACAACCAACTTTACTGTAAAGGGACTTTATTCTTTTGTATAAAAATTAGATTGATTTTATCAAGCCCCTCAAAAGAAATTCAGCTGGAATTATATTGCATTATACTTAAAATTAATTTAGAGAGAATTGATATCTTTAAAATATTAGGTCAGATTATTTCTGAATATGATATAATTCTACTTAGATTTTCTCGTATTCTTTTATAAGAATCTAACCTCTTCCATAAAGATTGTATGAATAGTTTATTGACTACTGCACTGTTTTGATCACTCTTAAGAATGGTATCTTTATTTTTCTATTTATTTTCTCATTGGTGACACTGATATAGCAACACACTTTTAATTTTTGTAAGTTGATCTTGTAACCAGCAGCACTGCTCAATATATCCTGTCATTTCTAGAGTTTCTTGGTTGATTTTTGTTGAGTTTTCTACGCAGCTGATCCCACTGTCTACAGATAATACCAGTCTTTTCTCTTCTACATTAATTGCATATATTTATTTTCTTGGCCAGGAACTCCAGTATGTGAAGCAAGCATGGTTTTGAGAGCACATGTCTTTGTCTTGTTCCCAACCTTCATTGGAATAAGCCCAAAGTTCACCCTTTAGGTATGACACCCTTTGAGATCCACCAATGCTCTTTGAATATTTCTGTGCTGTTCTGCCCTTTTCTACCATTCTGACTTCCCCAAGCCCTACCCACCCTTCAAAACCCAGCTCAAGTCTGGCCTTTCCCACAGAGCCTCCCTGATTGCACCAGCCTACAGTGAGCTCAATCCCTGAAACAGACGCACTTTATCAGGCAATTGACAATTAAGCATAATCAATCGCAAACTGCCTTAGAAAAAGGACTATATCTACTATCTTTAACATGTACTTGTTTCCAAACTTACCTGATTAAACAGTCAGCTTTTGGAAGACAGGGAAGTATGGAAAATGTCTCCTCATCTCTTACAGGACATAGTACTCGCTGAATAAACAGTTGTGGAGTATGTGACAGTGCCAGGATTTATCAGCTCCAGCCGCTGTGCCTCAGTGTATTGCAAGTTCAAGGCCGAAGGCAAAACTGGAGGCGGCAAGATTGGAGAACAAAGTAGGCAAAGGGGAGGGGACTCAGTTCCCTCCTGGATCGCAGGCAATGCAGGCTTAGCCTCAGGGGCTTTCACATAGACTGTCTTGTTTCATCCTTAGGGAGGCCTATGAGGCCATTGTTCCAATCCTCACTTTACAGACGAAGAAACAAGGCACACAGAGATGGCCTTACTTGTCACACAGCTAGTCAGAGGCAGAAATGGGATTTGTATCCACATCTCTGGACTCTCACATCCTCTCACAGGCTTCACTGAAACAGCCTCGTCTCTTCCAGACAGGCAGCACACAGGCACAGCCCGAGCCAGGGTGGTCCTCTTGCACCTAATGATTTTACCTAAAGTAAAAAGAATTAAAGGAATCATGGGTATAAAGGCAAGAAGAAATAACCAAAGTCAGGGCACCCATGGGTCAAATACCAGGCAGACAGGCAAGTGACCACCAGAAAACTGCAGTTATGAATAAGGCTGGGTGACGCTAGGCATCCCAGGGGGTAGGCAGGAATCAGAGCTACAGGGTGAGCTGCAGTTCCAGACAGCAGAGGCAGATCAGTCCCCAGGCGGACCCAGGCCAGCTGTGTGAAGGAGAGACACAGGGCACAGGCCTTGGCGACCAAACCATCCTGGGACTCGGCCAGAACCTTTATAGCCCAGGATGAGGGCGGGGCCCAATCCAGCCTGGAGCCCAGGTGGAAGCCGCCTGGCAGAACGCTGCTGTCCCTTTGTCAGCTTCCTCTCTAAGGGGATCACCAGGGCTCAGTTCTCTTTGTTCTGGACCACTTACACATAAGTGCTTTAATTAAAGCTTGCTGAGGTGGCCTTGATTGCCTCATAAAGCTGCCTGGCTATTTTCTGCTCACACAAGGATGACACTTCACAGCCAATGCTCACTGACCCTTTGCAAGGTCCTGCTGGCCCCTGTTAGTATACAGTGTAGGGGGGAGCACCTCCTGCCTCCAGGGTAGGGGAGAACACCTCCTGCCTCCAGGCATGCTCCTCATCCTCCCAACATTCCAGCAAAGTCTGGATTGCATTCATATTTTACAGATAAGGAATCTGGGGAAGCATAACTTATCACAGGTCACAAAGCAGTAAGTGGCAGAGCCGAGCTGCCAACCGTGCTTTTCATCTCCAGAGTCTATGCTCCCATCAGGACCGGGACCTGGGTACACTCATGGCTCCCCCAACCCAAGGAGATGGGTGTGTCTACACAGAGACCCTCAATGGAGAGTCCAATTTGGATACTGAGCCCATTGGATCCAGGTAGATGAGCAGGACCAGAGGACAGAGGCAATTAGGAGTGTGGCGACAGACCGAGGGTCCACCGTCTTCCATCCCTCAGCATTTGACCAAGAATTACTCTCACATAACCATTGGACATACAGTGAGAAACTTCCAGAAGCTCACCAGTTCCAGCTGAGACAAGAGGAGAGAAATATCTGGTTCTCTCTTGGCAGATGTTTGAGCCAGCAAGGGCTGAGCAAGAAAGTACCAACCAGCACACCTCCCACAGAATCACCCCCAAAAGTCCCACTGGCTATTCAGCTGGACTCAGTCACCCCCAGACTCCCAGGCTGCCTCCTGTGTGTCTCTCACAGCAGATTCCCCTATCCTACAGAGCCCACTCCAGGCACAGGAGTCTGTGGAAATCTGTGCCTAGGGCTCAAGAGGAGGGACTGGGAAGGTCTGTTTTCAGCTCCATGTGTATGTTGCCCAGCTCCCTGCCAGATCTCCACAGTTCACCCATTCCCTGCCCTCCCAGAAAAGACGGCCCCTCCCTCACCCTGAGACATAACTGACCACTCACCTGAGAGGTGGTAGGGAGGGCAAAAGGTGAGGCTCTGGGAGGATGCTTGGAAGGCTATTTTTAGCCCAGACTGGGTCAGCATTTGGTGGCAGTGGGTCAGGAAACAGGTTCATCAGAGGAGTCATCCTCAAGTACAAAGGTGCTCAAGAGACATACGCTTGGAAGGGTTTATAGGCTCAAAGTCTCAGATTAGGGAAACCTCCTGGCTTAGTCCCATCGTCCACCCATCAAAGTCATCAGTGGCCCAGGTTCAAAAGGAGGGGGGCAAAATAAGGGAATTTGGCTTTCAGGACAGCCATATGAACCCCCACCTCTGCTCACCCAAGGATCCTCTGAGGGAGGAAGTGACACCACTTCAGGACTCTGGTGACCTCCCCTACCTCCAACACCTTTCACTCTTCCGAGTGGGCACATACACACCGACAGTCATCACTCAGCTTCCCTGCTAGGAAACCGCAGGACTTCCACCCCACCAACATCTGACCCCAGCTCAACCTGGGCATCAGGGGCTTCCTCCTACCTGTGACCTCTCCCCTTCCCACAGTGGACAAGCCTTGGCATCCCTGTGTCCACGCCAACCCTCTCCTACCTCCAAATACCTCCAGTCTCTGCTGGATTCCCAGGACCTAGCAAGGTGCATGGTTGGCACTGGATAAGAATGTACCGAATGAAAGAAAGAATTAGTGATGGCACAGTTTCCAAATCAGAACTGAACTCCTTCCTTGTCTCCCACCAACCCTACCCTTACCCCACCCTGGTCCTCCTTAAACACACCTCCAAGGATGCTCCCCGGATTAATCCTGCAGCTCTGGGGTGTTCTACTCTCACTCCTGCCCCCTGGCCCACCAGTGTGTGCTCAGTTGCTTCAGTCGTATCCAACTCTTTGTGACCCTTTGGACGCTATGGACCCGCCAAGCTCCTCTGTCCACGGGGCTTCTCCAGGCAAGAACACTGGAGTGGGTTGCCATTCCCTTCTCCAGGGGAGCTTCCTGGCCCAGCAATCAAACCTGCATCTCTTGAGTCTCCTGCATCGGCAGGCAGGTTCTCTACCACTAGCGCTTCCTGTGAAGCCCACCAGTAGTGGTGCCTAGAACTCTGAAGAACAACCTTGGTTCTCTCCTGAACTCTCTGACTCAGGTTCTCACATGTCCCAGTGGATGCCCCATGTCTCCTGCCCTCCTAGGAATATCCAAAGTGCAGGGGCCATGCTCTCCCCCAAATCTCTCCCCAAACCCCATCACTGAATAGGCTCTGGGTAGGAATAGCTTAAGAGAAGCTCATTTTGACGGTGAAGAACGGGACATACTTTAAGAGATAAAGGCAAAGAGGCCCATAACGAGAGGTTGTTCGGGACAAGCCAACCCCCCCATGGGACAGGCCAACCACTCTACCCCAAGGCCAGGTCATAGGTCCAGGGCCCATAGTCCAGCCCTGTGCCTTCCAGAAAAGGATTTGGGGAGCAGGCTCTACCCCAAGTCACTGCAACTATCGCCTGCACTCAGAGCATGGAGTCCAACTAGATACTTCTAGGAGGTCTCCACTTCCATTAGCAATGGGAGGAGGAGAGGCCATGAGGAAGCTCATAAACGGCTTTGAAGATGAAACAGGCCTGAGGCCGAGATTGTTGACATAGCTCTACTGAATAGGCAAACAGTTGGCTCTTAAGAGGCCAGGGTGATGCCAAGCCAATAAAATGCAGCTATTGTCTCTTTGCTGCCCCTTTTACTGCCAGCTGCCCTGGTGCATAAAAAGGCCTGCCACAGCTCAGGGAGCACAGGCCTTTGGCTCAGTCCTCTGCCAGCTTCTCCACTGTTCAGACACCTCCTTGTCTCCAACATGACCTGTGGCTTCAGCACTGTGGGCTCTGGATTCGGCAGTCGCGCCTTCAGCTGCGTCTCCGCCTGCGGACCCCGGCCTGGCCGCTGCTGCATCACGGCCGCCCCCTACCGCGGCATCTCCTGCTACCGCGGCCTCACCGGGGGCTTCGGCAGCCGCAGCATCTGCGGGGGCTTCCTTGCTGGCTCCTTCGGCCGCAGCTTCGGGTACCGCTCCGGTGGCGTGGGCGGCCTGAGCCCTCCCTGCATCACCACCGTGTCAGTCAATGAGAGCCTCCTCACGCCCCTCAACCTGGAGATCGACCCCAATGCGCAGTGCGTGAAGCAAGAAGAGAAGGAGCAGATCAAGTGTCTCAACAACAGGTTCGCTGCCTTCATCGACAAGGTGAGTCTCCTTGATCATGCCTTTCCTGAATCCCACCCATGCTCAGGACCCCAGCTGGGCACTGAGGAAGGAGTCAGAGAGATGCCCACAGAAACCCTCAGGCCAAAAGGAGAGGAAGTCATACCTCTTGAACACAGACAGACAAAAATATTCTCAGACGCTGCCCAGTCTAATGGGGGAGACAAACTGAAGACACAGAAACATGACTAAGGGCAGAAACTCTAGTGCTGAGAGATAACATCTTGTGAGCAAAGGGCTGCTGTGTGGGTGTTCGATGCATTTGAGGACCAGCAGCTGCTTACATGGCAAGGAGGTACTCTCCATGTCCAAGCAGGGCTGGTGACTGCAATACTGGAAGACTGCCCAGAAGGAATCTCCTGGTTCACACAGAGCCCTTGATATAACAGTGGTTACTTGGCCACTGAGCAGGGCCCAGAATGGCTTGTCCATGCCTCGGTGCCCGGGATCCAGGGGTGAGCAACAGACTTGGTCCCCACTCTCCTTGGCCTTGTGGAGAGGAAGGTAGTATGTGGTCTGGTTGAAACCATCTGCAGATGTCAGTATCCAGCTCAAGTCTTCTCCACCACATCCAGGCAACTGCCATGAGGCAGCGGTTCAAGGGGCCAGGGAAGAAGGCTTCATTGAGGAAAAAGTTCTGGGGCCAGGGAAAGTTATCCAGAACCAAACTTGTGAGAATTCATGCTACAGAGATACCCACCAGGAAGGGCCAAAAGGATTTGGAGCTCTTAAGAGCATGAGAGACCAAGAGTAGCACAAGAAAGGACTTACCAGGGATGTGGCAAAGTTATTACACAAAAGGATCTCAATGGGGTGGTGGGCCAACCTCATGGGAGAAGAACGGATGTGAAATTTCTCTTGGGCACAATTGTCAGCAATTATTGTAGTAAGAGAAGCAAGCTCCCCCTACCACACCCCCACCCCGCAGGGCAGAAGATCAAAGTTTGAATTCTTCTGCCACTGTGAGATCTCAGGCAGTTAGGGAACCTCTCAATCCTATAAGACTTCCTCATCTGTAAAACAAGGGGGTTGGCACACCCCACTTCCCTGCACTAATAGTCCAGGTGACTATTATTCTAATTGCATTGTTGTCGTAGGATTTTGATTATTGGCACATACTTTATTTGTTAACTTTTACAGTTGGTTTTTCTAAAAAGGTTGACCTGTTCATTTGCACGCTGACAGTTACACCTGTCTTGGAATAGTAGACATTCTGCATTCGGGTGCTCTTCTGCAACAGGGCTCATTAAACTCTTAGCAAGGCAGGCACTCAGGACAAGGGTTAAGTGCTGGGCCCAAGGACACATTATTAACAAGAGCAGCAGGGTCTGGACTCTGCATGGCTTTAGTGCTTTCCATGACAGTAGGTATACTGCCTTAGAAGAGACTGACATTAGCTCCAAGGAAGGACTTCCAGGAGAGCCACTGAAGCCCTAACATGGTTTAAAGAGAGGGGACATAATGCTTCTGAGGACTCTTGGTCAGAGAGTTAGGGATCCTGGGTCTTGGTGCTGGGACCCTCCTGCCTCTTGCCCTCTGGTCCTACAAGAAGAGGTTCTCAGGCTCTGCCTCTGTGCGGCAGGTGCGCTTCCTGGAGCAGCAGAACAAACTACTGGAGACCAAGCTGCAGTTCTACCAGAACCGCC
Source organism: Oryx dammah (assembly GCF_014754425.2). Taxonomy (NCBI): domain Eukaryota; kingdom Metazoa; phylum Chordata; class Mammalia; order Artiodactyla; family Bovidae; genus Oryx; species Oryx dammah. Next base: position 89,632,177 of record NW_024070213.1, on the reverse strand, counting down.
AATGCTGCGAGAGCAACCTCGAGCCCCTGTTCGAGGGCTACATCGAGACACTGAGGCGGGAGGCCGAGTGCGTGGAGGCTGACAGTGGGAGGCTGTCCTCGGAGCTCAACCACGTGCAGGAGGTGCTGGAGGGCTACAAGAAGAAGTGAGTGTGGGAAGGCACCGGTTCCGGGAAGGGCTTGAAGGTGGCTCCAGGCACAGGGGAGCATCCAGACCTGTGGCTGGGTCTCTGCCTGATGATCAGGAAGAGCGTGTGCCCTCTGCCCCTCCTCGAGGCACATGGGTTCCATGGGTGGGTCCTGGCCCCCTGGGGACGGAGCTCAGCCTGACTTCCTACCAGCAGGTCAGGGAAATGATGTTCTCTCCCTTTCTTCTACCCATAAATCCTTCTCTAGGACCCCAGAAAAACTAACATTGCTGATCCTTTTGAGTCTAGCTTTCAAAGTCTTGGACCTTCTTTTGGAGTTCACCCCTTCACTCAGCTAATACTTTCTGAGCACCTACCAGGCACCAGGCAGATCTGGACAGGGTGATAGCAATCCAGGGGTGAATGATAGACCCAGCTCATGTTTCTGTGGGGCTTGCAGTCCCCTGGTAGGCAGAGATGGCAGAGTCCCAGACAGAGACCTCCGATGACAAAGAGTGACACAGAATACGAAGGCGCACATGGGTACTGCCAGGCCACCGTGCTCCCTGCCTCTGGCTCTGAGCAGGCCTGCCCACAGAGCAGGAGGAAGCAGCAGGCTCCACATCTCTGGGCTGAGCCAGGAGGATGCAGAGGGGAGATCCTACCGCCTGTAGCCCGGGGCAAGGGGAGGAGTCAGAGGAAAGGGAAATACAGACCTGGGTGAGAAAAGAAGGCACCTCCCAGCCCCAGCCACACACACGCACACGTGCACACACGCATATGCACACGCACAGCTTCTAGATCCTGCCCCAGCCCCCCCCTCCACCCCCACCCCACTGAGGAGCCCAGAGGTGTTGTGAAGGTGGGTGTTTCAATAGTCCCGTGTATCCCAGGAGGCCTGCACCAACCACCTGATTCCTCCCTGGTCCCACCCCATTTCTTTTGGAGGTGGAGAAACGAGTGGAGGGGGGAGCTAGGAATCAGGCTTGTTTGCTTACATGCTTCATGATCAAGTCTAGAGTTGCTCAGAAGGGGCCTTGTTTTCCCCATACCCCTCAGGTATGAAGAAGAAGTTGCTCTTCGGGCCACAGCGGAGAACGAGTTTGTGGCTCTAAAGAAGGTAAGCGCGTGAGCCAAGCCCCTCCCTGAGCCCCTGGCCACCCTGTCCTCTCTGTCCTGTGACACTGCAGCCAAGCCCGCAGAGTGACCCTGAATCTCACGGCCCCTTGAACCCCACACAGGATGTGGACTGCGCCTACGTCCGCAAGTCAGACCTAGAGGCCAACTCGGAGGCCCTGATCCAGGAGATCGATTTCCTGCGGCGGTTGTATGAGGAGGTGAGAGGGTTCTTGGTCCTGGTAGGCATCCCTGAGCCCCTGTCCAGCCCTCCCGCTGGCCGGCTGATGCGGGAATACAGGCTGAGATTGAAGGGTTAGGCAGAGGAATGGAGAAGCAAAACGGGACAGAATTAGTAAGGGGCACGGAATTAATAAGGGTGACGACCTCTAGGACAGCTGTGCCTCGGGAAACCAAAGCCCAGGCAAGCACCTTGACCGCATTTTCTCTAGCTCAGATTTTCTCTGGCTCAGATTTTCTCTGGCAGCCAGGAGCCTGTGGCTGGTCCATGAGAACAAGACATGGGTCTCCACACAGGGGCCTGGACCCCAAGGAAGTGTCCCCAGCATGCTGGCTGCAGGGACAAGATTTACAGGGGCCTGAATAATCCCCAAAGCAAACATTCGAGAAGTAATTGCATTTTTTTTCTAAATGGGATTTCTTATCTGTATGGAAAGCAATGCAACTTCATCAGGGAATTGTCTGCTCCAAACGAGACTTTGGCTCCAGACGGACCTAAGAGATTACAGCCATTGGAGGGTGAGGAAAAGCTCAGATAACTTGCTTATACTTCATCTTTCCTGACTCCTGATCCACAGGAGATCCGTGTTCTCCAAGCCAACATCTCGGACACCTCGGTCATCGTCAAGATGGACAACAGCCGGGACCTGAACATGGACAACATTGTGGCTGAGATCAAGGCCCAGTATGATGACATTGCCAGCCGCAGCCGGGCCGAGGCTGAGAGCTGGTACCGCAGCAAGGTGAGTGGTCCAGGACACCTGCCTCCTAGACACAGCAGTGGTAGGGACTTGAGGTATACATAATTAGAAAACCCTTTTTTTCCCCAGGGATTCTGATCCCTAGAGCTGATAACAGAAGGGCAGATGGTTCTCAGGTTACAGTGGCAGGACAGAGTTGCCATGTATGGTTGCACAGACTGAGCACTGTACACCTGCAAATCATCCACGTTGGCTTCAGTGGGTGGAATGTCATATGCTGAGCTTCACGAGCCTTTCTGCTTCCCTCCAGTGTGAGGAGATCAAGGCCACGGTGATCCGGCATGGGGAGACCCTGCGCCGCACCAAGGAGGAGATCAATGAGCTGAACCGTGTGATCCAGAGGCTGACAGCTGAGGTTGAGAATGCCAAGTGCCAGGTAAGGAGTGTTTGAGGCCCACCCAGGGTCCCACCAGCAGTGTGTGTGCCCAGCTGGATCTCACCATTCACTCTCCAGTCCATCTGGATGACTTGAGTCCTTGGTTATGGCCATGGAGAGGTCTGTTCTTGGGGTGATCTCATCTGGGTGGAGAGACTGGACACATCCAGGAAATGGACACAGAGACCCAGAGGCCATAACCCACCTTGTTCTCTCCTGGGCCCTTAGAACTCCAAGCTGGAGGCCGCAGTGACCCAGGCTGAGCAGCAGGGCGAGGTGGCCCTTAACGATGCCCGCTGCAAGCTGGCCGGGCTGGAGGAGGCCCTGCAGAAGGCCAAGCAGGACATGGCCTGCCTGCTCAAGGAGTACCAGGAGGTGATGAACTCCAAGCTGGGCCTGGACATCGAGATCGCCACCTACAGGCGCCTGCTGGAGGGCGAGGAGCAGAGGTGAGGATCTTCTCGGTTACCGCACGAGTTCCACTTGCATAGATCTGCCCACTTCTCATTTTTCCTCATCCTAGTCTCAGTCCTAAGAAGTGGTCCCAAGCCAGACTCTGAGGTCTTTGAAACCTGTATCTCAAAGGACTAGAACATGGTCAATAGCATACAGAGAGGAAATGAGGGCCAGAGCCACTGCAATGCCCAGAGTCCCAGAGAGCCCAGGGCCTTCCTAGATTTAGAACCTAGGTGCCCTACCTCCCAGTTCAGAACATCCTCAAATTATTCCATCCTCAGCTCTTGCAAGATCCACTCCCTGCCAGGTTTCTTGGCAGTCATCCTGCCCTAGGGTGGAGATGCTGGCCAAACTCTGATCCTGGCCTCATGTGACTTCCCAAAAGAAACTTCCTCTTCCGAAAGCTGAGCCCAGCCAGGTATGTCAGGTATTGTTGCTCCAGCTGTGCACTGCACAAAAGCAGCCAACTGAGGAGCAAGTGAGGATGAAATTCAATATATACTCTGTTTGCTAAATAGTGTGCCCTGGCATTGCTGCAACTGCCAGAACATCACTTTATAAAAGTTAACACAGGGGCATAAATATAGGCCAGAAATAGCCCATTTGACCCATCCTGGCACCCAGGGGAAACTTGAGGATCTTATTCTAACCTGTTTTCTCTTTCCCTTATTCACCTTTTCCCCACTCAGGCTGTGTGAAGGCGTTGGAGCTGTGAATGTCTGTAAGTATTCTGAGCCATGAATAGGAAAATTCTAGATTGGGCAATAAGAGTGTCCTGGCTATGAGTGTATAGAGATACCAGGAGGAGTGTTTCAAATAAATCCCTCAGTAAATGGGAGTAGGTTAGTCATACAGTAGGAGAGACTGAGGTTAGCTAACAGGAAGAACTTCACAGCATGAATGAGATTGGAAAAAGATCACCGCAGGAAGGGACCTCAGATGTAACACTGTACAACCCTCACCTTGTATAGTGAGGACACTAAGGCCCAGAGCAAGGAAGGGACTTGCCCAAGGCCACAAAGGAGATCCAGGGCCAGAAGCCAGGGCTCCTGATTTGCAGGCGGAGTTTCCATCCACACCTTCAGAACACCAACTGAAGGCCTTTTGTGTCCTTCCTGGGAGGGCTGAACAGATAAGAGAGGCCAGAGGAAGGTGGCCAGATGCGGTGGCCACTAGCAGGCCTCCTGACACGGCCCTCGTCCCCGCAGGTGTCAGCAGCTCCCGCGGCGGGGTCGTCTGCGGAGACCTCTGCGTGTCGGGCTCCCGGCCGGTGACGGGCAGCGTCTGCAGCGCCCCCTGCAGCGGGAACCTGGCGGTGAGCACCGGCCTGTGCGCGCCCTGTGGCCAGCTCAACACCACCTGCGGAGGGGGTTCCTGCAGCCTGGGGAGGTGCTAGGCGGCCCCCAGGGAGAGCCAGAGAGGCCCCTCGGCCTGCCAGAAGTGCCACCGCCCCCACTGCTGGCTGAGAACAGCAGCGCCTCGGTAGCTGGCCCCCTCGTGTTCTGAGAATACACCACGCCCTCCTTCCCCTCAGCCTCTGCTCTGCTCTTCTTGTCGCACCTGAAGGGGATGCAGCCTGGGGAGGGACTCCTCCCTTCCGCTGTCTTGGCCTCTGGCCTCGCCCAGGAAGAAGAGCGCTCCTTCCCATGTCCCCTAACTCTCTGGCCTCTTGTCCCCGCCGTTTCTCCAATAAACTGAGGGACCCGCTTTCTGTGCTGTGATGTCTGGCTTTCTGGGAGTGAGCCCCATGCACCGACTGGTGAGCACCCCAGCCCAGGGAGAAGGCCTGAGGACTGGAGTGCTTCTGGCCTGCCCTCAGCCTATGCTCCTGCAGGGCCTGTCCTCGAACACTGCCGGCCTCTCCCTGGCCAGGCAGTGCTGACCTTCCTCCTCAGTCGCACCTCTGGGTCTGGGGTAGCTGGGGACTTATTCCTCTGACTGGTTTTAGAGGGACCCAAAGGAGGGCACAGGAATCCGCTGGAAGGCTATGTATGTGTGTTAGTGTGTGTGTGCGCGCACACTTGTGTGCACACTTTTAGCCCCCTTCCCACCCACCGTGCTTGCTGGGCACACCTTCACTCTGCTGTCCCACCTCCACCACACAATGCACCATAGCAGTAACATCACAAGTGCCAACAGCCACCTCAGGGGGCCACCCTGCGTCAGCCCAGACCCCACCCCACCTCATCCCCACTGCTGCCCATCAAACAAGGGGAGATGAGACCCTTGACACTGGCCCCTCCCCCATACGCACCCCTCCCCAGCACCTGGAACAGCCTCCCAGCAAAGCCCTGTAGCTGGTAAGGGGATACTGGCTACTGACTCTCCCAACCGCCCCACTCACTGCCCTCACCCCCACATACCTCAGAGCTTCAATCGGAGACTAAGATGGCTCCCCTGCCCCCTGTGTGGCCTGACCTTGCATGTCCTCTGTTCAGGAAATGTCTGGGAGGTCTTAGGAGGAAGCCCTTGAGGAGCCCCAGCCCCATTCTGGAAGCACCAGGCCTGTAGTAACCCCTCTCCTGTGTCACCCGTTTCCCTCCCACTGGCCCTGTCCTTGTCTGCCTTTGCCTTGCCTTATCCCAGAGCCCAGTGCTGGTCCTTCCCCAGGCCCTGACCTTTCTACCCAGCTTACCACACTATCCCTGGAGGACCCAGGACCTTCCTCAATCCCTCCTGGAGTCTAGGGGCCCCTTGGCTCCTCACCCAAGCCCCTTCTGCTCCCCATCACCCTCACCCCCTTCCCCTCTCTTGAACTCTGAGTCTCTGGCCTTTCACTTCCTTGCTCTGCAGGCCAGGCTCTCAGCTCTTCCCTGGCTCACTTCCCTCACCCAGGCAAACTCACCCTCAAGCATGAAAATGCCTCAGGGCCCTTCCCTCACCACTCTGAGCACACTCCCTGGACAATTACCTCCACCCCTTGCCTTCCATTACCACCACGGTTAACATCCTCCCAGGTTCAAATCCTTCAGCCCAAGTCCCCGTGACTCTCCCCTGCCCTGACCTCACTCCCCAGCTTCAGACCCACTCGCCCCAGCTCCTCTAAGACCTCTCCACTTGGCTGTCCTGGAGATTCTTCCAACCCAACAGACCTTCCGGCTGAACTCACTATTCCCTGCACTGGGGTCTCCACCTGCCTCACCTGTCAAGACCATCATCACAGCTGCCCGAATCTGAGCTTCTGTGATCTGTCCAGGCCTGAACTCTCCCCTTCAAAACCAAATAACCCCTAAGTGCTCTCCTTTTTCCTCCTAAGTATTCCTCTCATCCATCTTTTTCCTCTCTCTGCTGCTGCTACCATCCACATTTTGGCCGCCACCATCTTGGTTGGAGACCTGCTGGTCTTCCCTTCCAATCTACACTGTGCGGCAGCCAGAGTCATCTTTCCAAAACACAGATCTGACAGTGGATGAAGTCAAGACTTTTGACCATGACATGCCAGTCCTGTGTATCTGGCTATGACCCATCTCTCAGTGTCTCTCATCACTCCCCTGCTCTGACTTGGGAGCCCTGAACACCTCTTAACTGAGAGCTGGCTAATGAAAAGCCAACCCTCAGAATAGGAGAAAATATTTGCAGATGAAGTACTAACAAAGAATTAATCTCCAAAACATATAAGCAGCCCATGTAGTTCAATATAAAAAAAAGTAGACAACCCAATTAAAAAATGGGTGGAAGAACCACATAGACATTTACCCAAAGAAGACATTCATATGGCCAACAAAAACACATGGAAAGATGCTCAACATTATTAATCATTAGAGAAATGCAAATCAAACCTGCAATGAGGTATCACCTCAAACGGGTCAGAAAGGCCATCATTTAAAAATCTACAAACAATAAATGCTGGACAGGAGGTAGAGAAGAGGGAATGCTCCTATACTGTTGGTGGGAATGTAAGTTCATACAGACACTATAGAAAACAATATGGCGGCCCCTTAACAAAATTAAAAATAGAGCTACCATATGACCTAGCAATCCCACCACTGGGCATATAAGCAGAGAAAACAGCAACTCAAAATGACACGTGCACCTCAGTGTCCGTAGCAGTGCTGTTTATAATGGCCAGAACATGGAGACAGCCTAGATGCCCACCAACAGAGACATGGATAAAGATACAGCACAAATATATCACGGAATATTACTCAGCCATAAAAAGGAACAAAATTGGCTCATTTCTAGAGGCATGAATGGGCCTTTCAGTTCAGTCTCTCAGTCATATCCGACTCTTTGCAACCCTATGGACTGCAGCACGCCAGGCCTCCCTGTCCATCACCAAGTCCCAGAGCTTGCTCAAACTCATGTCCATCGAGTCAGTAATGCCATCCAACTATCTCGTCCTCTGTCTTCCCATTCTACTCCTGCCTTCAATATTCCCCAACATCAGGGTCTTTTCCAATGAGTCAGTTCTTTGCATCAGGTGGCCAAAGTATTGGAGCTTCAACTTCAGCATCAGTCCTTCCAATGAATATTCAGGAGTGAATTCCTTTTGGATTGACTGGTTGGATCTCTTTGCAGTCCAAGGGACTCTCAAGAGTCTTCTCCAACACCACAGTTCAAAAGCATCATTTCTTCAGCGCTCAGCTTTCTTTATGGCCCAACTCTCACATCCATACATGACTACTGGAAAAACCATAGCTTTGACTAGACAGACCTTTGTTGGCAAAGTAATGTCTCTGCTTTTTAATATGCTGTCTAGGTTGGTCATAGCTTTTCTTCCAAGGAGCAAGTATCTTTTAATTTCATGGCTGCAGTCACCATCTGCAGTGATTTTAGAGACCAAGAAAATAAAATCTGTCACTGTTTCCATTGTTTCCCCATCTATTTCCCATGAAGTGGTGGGACTGGATGCCATGATCTTCATTTTTTGAATGTTATGTTTTAAGCCAACTTTTTCACTCTCCTCTTTCACTTTTATCAAGAGGCTCTTTAGTTCCTCTTCGCTTTCTGCCATAAGGGTTGTATCATCTGCGTATCTGAGGTTATTGATATTTCTCCCAGCAACCTTGATTCCAGCTTGGGTTTCACCCAGCCCAGAATTTTGCATGATGTACTCTGCATAGAAGTTAAATAAGCAGGGTGACAATATACAGCCTTGACGTACTCCTTTCCCGATTTGGAACCAGTCCATTGTTCCATGTCCCGTTCTAGCTGTTGCTGCTTGACCTGCATACAGATTTCTCAGGAGGCAGGTAAGGCTGTCTGGTACTCCCATCTCTTTAAAACTTTTCCATAGTTTGTTTTGATTCACAGAGTCAAAGGCTTTGGCATAGACAATGAAGCAGAAGTAGATGTTTTTCTGAAATTCTTTTGCTTTTTCTATGATCCAGTGGATGTTGGCAATTTGATCTCTGGTTCCTCTGCCTTTTCTAAATCCAACTTGAACATCTAGAAGTTCACAGTTCACGTACTGTTGAAGCCTAGCTTGGAGACTTTTGAGCATTACTTCACAGGAGTGTGAGATCAGTGCAACTGTGCGGTAATTTGAACATATTTTGGCATTGCCTTTCTTTGGGACTGGAATGAAAACTGACCTTTTCCAGACCTGTGGCCACTGCTGTGGCCAATTTGCTGGCATATTGAGTGTAAGACTCATCATCTTTTAGGATGAACCTAAAGACTGTCATACAGAGTGAAGTAAGCCAAAAAGAGAAAAACAAATATTGTACATCAATGCATGCAAGTGGATCTAAAAAAGTGGTTTAGATAATCTTATTTGCAAAGCAGAAATAGAGACACAGATGTAGACAACAAATGAATGGCTTCCAAGGGGGAAAGAGGTTGGATGGGAGGAGCCGAGAGATTGGATTGACACAGATACACTATTGATACTGTGTATGAAATAGACAACTGATGGGAACATACTGTATAGCACAGGGAACCCCACTCCGTGCATTGTAATGTCCCAAATGGGAGGAAAATCTAAAAGGGACGACATATATGTATGTATTACGTGTGGCTGATTCATGTTCCTCTTCACTAGAAGCGAATACAACATTGTAAGACAACTATACTGCCATAAAAATCAATATTTAAAAATTGAGGCCCGCCCAGAGGCTCTACAAGGGCCTTTTCAGTTCTGACCTTTTGGGGAAGTGACTCTGGACTCTGCTCTGGGATTGTAACACCTCCTTCCCAGGGACTTAGCAAGGATTCTGTAATAACCTTGGGAGGTTGTCCAGGTGCCACCTGGGGGAGCCCAGGGACACCCCCACGCCTCTGGAGGTGATGTACTTGCCTTCCAGCTACCAGCTCAAGGGACCAAACAGGATTAACACTGTATACTCAACTTCTGTAAGAGCTTCATGTCCTGAGGCCCTGAGCCCCACCTCACACCTTACAAAAAATTTTTAAAGAATTATGGCAGATCTAACTACAAGGAACAGAAACCATTCAAAGTGAAAAGAGGCCTCTGGGCTCCTAACCTCCTACAGACAAGAAGCAGGCTAAGAACACATGGGCTGTTTATCACGGAAAAGAAAGGATGATACAAAAGGTGAAGCCAAGATTCCAAAGGATAGAGACAAGGGTAGAGGAGAACCAATTCCAGGGAGCAAAACTAGGCACTAATCAGATACACTCCCAGTCTCTGCAACAGGAGAAATTAGCAATGAGTGCCTGACTGTATTTAGAACTGTTATGAATCAGGGACTTCTCACTGTGTCAAATTTTTCCTCTTTCTAAACAGAAGTGCAGATTGTGGCTATTCTACCCCAGAAGCTCTACAAAGGGCCTTTTCAGTTCTGACCTTTTGGGGAAGTGATTCTGGACTCTGCTCTGGGATTGTAACACCTCCTTCCCAGGGACTTAGGATTCTGTAATAACTGAATGCAATGGTGATTGCATGATAGGTGTGGTGGACATAAATAATTGTCATTTAATTCACAAGACTTCCGTCTGAGGTAGATAATAATGGAGGAGCTACAATAAAAGAACCATATCCCAAGAGTCTCATGTGTTAATGGATCTAATCCAACCAGTGAGATCCTGAATTTCCAGCTGATATAATAATGGGATGAAATTTGGAGGGATCTTTGCAGGAGTTAGCACAGGCTGTTTGTGGAAGGGACATGAATTGTTGTGACCAGAGGGCATACTGTGGGGTCTGGTATCCACAAGAAGACTTGGCCATTCTGTTCTTCTGTCCACATATAAGCCAGAACAAGGTGGAGTCTGCTTCCCCTCCCCTTGAGCCTGAGCTGGCCCTGTGGCTGCTCTGGCCAGTAGAATATGGTGGAAGTGAACTTCTGAGCTCAAGCCTGAAGAGGCCTGGGCTGCTTCTGCTCCCTACCTTCCTTCTTAGAACCCAGCCACCAAGCAGCTATATGAGAAAGGCTCATATGGAGGAGAACCAAGTCCCTGGACTCCAGTTATCAATGCATTGTCTGTCAGCTCCAGATTCACCTGTCATGGCCTGCTCTGTGAAAATTTAGAGGGGCCCTTTAAATACTTTCCTTTGTTTACTGGAACAAGATTGAGCTTTGTCAGTAGAGGGTGATGGAGAGAGAGTGCAAGAGGAAGGGGCGTTCCTTCCTGGCTCCAGGTTCCTCCTGGCAGACTCCTGCAGCACCCACAGTTTCTCCAGAACCTCTCCTGTGTTGCCATGGCTTTACTGCTGCAGTGCACAATGGTCAGCAGTACACTGTGGCCAGCAGTTTCCAGTATCCCCCTCAGGTGGTTTTGAGGTAAAGACACGTCTTCACAAACAGGTCTCCCTAGTTTTCCCTGGATCTGAGGTCTGGATCTTGGCATTGGGGTCCACTTCCTTGGGTGCGCTCCCTTAGGTCTAGAGGTAGGGGCTGCTCCTTATAACTGCAGCCCCTGTATGCTTAGATTTCTTGCTTCTTACTAGCCAAACTCTCATGACTCAATCACCTAGTACAGTTAATAATTCTTTATATTAAACCTCATCTGTTCAAATGATTGTCTCCTGACTGATATGTCCTGGCCAACAGCTCCAGCTGAACTCCTAGCTAGTCATTCAGTCGTGTCCGACTCTGTGTGACCCCATAGACTGTAGCCTGCCAAGCTCCTCTGTCCATGACATCCAGCACCAAATCCACCCATGTGAAATGAGGCCATTTTGGACCTTCCAGACATCTTAGCATCCCAAACAACATCACATAAAGTAGAAGAACTGCCCAGTAAGCCTATTGAATCATTAGAAAAAATAAAGCATTATGGTTCAAGCCTCTAAATTTTGGAGTGGTATGTTATGTGCAATAGATACCTTAAACCTCCCTACAACCCAGTAGGTCTCATTATTCCATTTTACAGATGAATAAACTATAAAGCTCAGTGACAATCAGTGTCTTGCTGACAATTACAGAACTAGGAAACGGCTGAACCAACATTCAAACATAGGCTTGTATTAACCAAACTCCTTTAAATACACAATCTCACTTAGGGAGCCAGAAGGAGCCTTAGGAATAGTGTCCACCATCCCTCATTCTCTAGCCAAAGAAACTGAGGCTCAGAGGACAGAAGTGACTTGCCCAAAGTCACCCAGTTAGGAAATGGCAGAGTCAGGACTCTGAATTAGAAGACTGGTTCTCCTGACCCTCAACCTGGAGCTCTTCCTCTCCCTCTCACTGTTGTCCCTCATGCCTTCCTTTCATTCTTGCCCTCACCCATGTACTTTTCCCCTCCAGGAATGTCCTTGGCAGGTTGACAGAAGGATCACCCTGGTTGAGAAGCCGTAGGGCACATCTGGCCACGTCTAGGGACAGCTTAGGTTGTCACAGCTGAGGGAGGGTGGACCACTACTGCCATGTAGTGGATAGAGGCCAGTGGGCAAGTCACTGATCCTCACTAAATTTTAGCTTCTTCATCTGTAAAGTGGAATAATGATACCTATTGGATTACAGGGAGGTTTCAGCTGTCTATTGCCCTTCTGGCTCCCTAAGTAAAATGATGTATTAAAGAGTTGGTTAAACCTATGTTTGAATGTTGATTCAGTCATTTACTAGTTCAGTAACTGTGAGCAAATCACTGATCCTCCAAGGCACAGGATACTTGCTCCCCAATAAGGAAGTCTCTAGCCCAAAATGTCAGTAGTGTTGAAGTCAAGAATCCTTGGTCTAGAGAAACCCATGACCACACAAGGCAAGGAGGGATTCTCCATCCTCATGGGTCTTCTCTCGTTTTCTCAAGGCTCTGGTGGCTCAAGGTCAGGTGGGCAGCTTCTACCACATCGTTTTCACCTAACGAAAAATAACTGGTGCATGAGAGGTCCTGAGGACATCTCTGGCAGGGAGCACCTATCTCAGGAGGGCCCTGGCATTTATGAGGCTCTGAGGCACCAGGTCTGATTAGCCACAATTAGTTTATTGGAAACAAAGAGTGAGACAAAGACAAAAGAGCTTGCAGGCAGTTGACTCATTGGCTTCGTAGAAGCCTTCGCGGGCATCCTTGAAAGGTGATGGTCTCCCCTCCCACAGGGCAGGGCCCTCAAAGAGTTACAGGAAAACCACCACCAGTGCTCCCCACGTCCATGCCGCAGGCACCAGCACCCTCACAAATTCCCCAGGATGGGCAGATCCGGAGATTCGGGGGCCTGTCCCCCGTTCCTCCAAGATTAGGGGAAGGGGGTCAGGCAGGCCAATGAATCCAGCAAAACCCAGAAGGCAGAAGAAGGCATGAATCGTCAAGACAGCAAAACGACTACTAGGAAAGGCTACAGAAAGAGGTCAGGGTGCACCCCACCCTCCCGGGGGCTCAGGTGCCTGGCAGATGGCACGCAAAGGAAGCAGAGAGGGAGCAGGGAAGGCGGACCCTGCAGGCCCGCGGGCGGCCCGGGGGCGGGGGTGCAACGGAAGGGGCGTTCCAGTGGAGCGAGGTCCTGGCTGGGCCGGAAGGCGACCTTAGCACTTCTTACAGCCCAGGATGCTGCCGCCCACCCTAGAGCAGGGGCCGCAGGCGTCAGAGGTGCCCACCACCACGTTGCCGCTGCAGGGGGCGCTGCAGACGCTGGTGGTGACAGCAGGGGCAGCACCGGAGGCGCAGAGATCGCCACAGACGACGCCACCGCGGGAGCTGCTGACGCCTGAATGCGGGGAGAACAGAGACGCGGTCAGACACTGCCCCAGCCAGGCGGCGTGGGGCGGCGAACGTGCCCCCTCCCTAAAGGCATTGTGACCACCCGGCTGGAGAATGGGGAGGGGCGGGCTACTTACAGACATTCACAGCCCCGACGCCCTCGCACAGCCTGCGGGGAAAGGAAAAGAAAGGTCAGCGCCCTGAAAAGCCGCTGGTCCACACAGCCAAGGCGAAAGGTGATGTCCCCCGCCCTCATTCTGAGCACTTGCCCCGGAAAGGCGCCATTAAGCGGTAGCCCCGGGTCACTGTATGGGTTCTCTCTAGCGCTTATTAGCTGAGCAACCTCGGATTTAGGGGCTTCCCAGGTGGTGCTAGTAGTAAATTACCTGCCTGCCAACGCAAGAGACATAAGAGCTGCGGGTTCGATCCCTAAGTCGGGAAGATGCCCTGAAGCAGGGCATGGCCATCCACTCCAGTATTCTTGCCTGGAGAATCCCATGGACAGAGAAGCCTGGCAGGCTACAGTCCATTGGGTCGGAAAGAGTCGGACAGGACTGAAGCAACTTAGCACACACACAGCCAGCCTCCTGGGGAAAACCTACTTCCTGAACTTTGCGAGGATGAACTCAAACTGTGCCTGTAAGTGCCTGATTTATGCCATCAGGAAGGGCAGTGCTTCGGAAATGGTAGCTCCTACTGTTTCTTTCCGTTCTGGTTGACTTGTAAATGTATCCGAGGAGCAGCAGATTTAAATTCCTGAATCTGGTCTGCCTGGTATCACTAAAGCATGGGCTTCCAGAGGACAGAATTTTTCTGTCTATCCTTTTTCCCGCTGCAGAATCGACAGTGCCCCCAGATGATGCTTGGCTCAATAAATAACTTGCATGAATGAATGGGATGGTAGAACACATTGAGAGCAGACTCTGAGATTAGCTACATCTAGTCTCTCACTTAACAAATGGATAAACTGAGGCCCAGAAAGAGGAAATAACCAGTGCCACTCCAGCCACCTAACTCCAGCCAGCCTGGGTTTCCTTCCTACGCAATGCTGTCTCCTTAAGAAAAACAAAGTCCCTCTGAGAGACCAAAGCAAAGGGTTGTCTTAATCAGCTTCAGAAACAAGGACAGTCTGCACCTCACAATCTACCTTCCCAGGCCCATGTTTCCTAGGGAATCCACAGCAAAGCTCCTGAGTTCATTCCAAGAGTGTTTGGGGCAGAGGGATGGACCCATCTGTTTCCAGGGGAAGAACCAAAGGGCGCAGCCTGTGACTGTTGTCCTCCCAGAAGCGGTTCAGCCACCCTCCACCTGAACATAGATGGCTAATGACCAGTGGGTCTCCCTTTGCGCTCAAAAGAAGTGACAAGAAAAATGCCCAGAGCAGGCTACAGCTGCTTCAAGGGACCAGTCCCTGTTATCTGTCTACCTTAATTTCACTTGCTGCAATGAACAAACACTTAGGCAAAGGCACTATATAGTTAGAATATATAAGTGTGTGTTGATAAAATCATCTATTAAAGCTGTCATTGGGAGGAAATCTGAACTCCCGGGGCTGGAGCCAAGGCCAAGTTTGAGAATAGAGTTGGAACCCTGAGGGGCGTGTGCAGTGAGGGCCAGGAGAGAAGAATCACTTTTGAAGGAAGGCGACCTAGCTCAGACAGGGCTCCTCAGGAACAGCAGGTACTATGACCTTGACTCTGGGCTGTGAGAAACAAATTTGCAAAGGCATCAATCCCAGATCAGCACCTAAGTGGGCATGAGAAACTGAAATGGGGCTAGAAACATACCTAAAGAAATTACTCAAATTACCTGTCCAGTTGCAGGATGGGGAGCTTTGTCAAGTAGGAAAGTCAGGGACACCACATGATGAGAAACCAGGCAGGGCTGGGAGAGAAATTTGACTACAGTACCCACCTCTGCTCCTCGCCCTCCAGCAGGCGCCTGTAGGTGGCGATCTCGATGTCCAGGCCCAGCTTGGAGTTCATCACCTCCTGGTACTCCTTGAGCAGGCAGGCCATGTCCTGCTTGGCCTTCTGCAGGGCCTCCTCCAGCCCGGCCAGCTTGCATTTGGCATCATTGAGGGCCGCCTCGCCCTGCTGCTCAGCCTGGGTCACTGCAGCCTCCAGCTTGGAGTTCTAAGGGCCCAGGAGAGAACAAGATGGGTTATGGTCTCTCCACACAGCAGGAATCACCCCAGGAACAGGCCTCTCCCCTTCATCACCTGGGGCTCCCTGAGTAACCACAAACTGGGTCTCAAGTCATGCAAGTGGACTGGAGAATGAATGGTAAGATCCAATTGGGCACACACACTGCCTGTGGGACCCTGGTGGGCCTCAAAAAAACCCTACCTGGCACTTGGCATTCTCGACCTCAGCCGTCAGCCTCTGGATCATGCGGTTCAGCTCATTGATCTCCTCTTTGGTGCGACGCAGGGTCTCCCCGTGCCGGATCACTGTGGCCTTGATCTCCTCACACTGGTGGGAAGCAGAGAGGCTCATGTAACTCAGGATAGGATGTACCACCCACTCAGAACAACATGGATGATTTTCAGGTTGCCCAGTGCACAGCCTGTGAAACCATAATGGCAGCCCTGTCCTGCCACTATAACCTGAGAGCTGTCTGTACTTCTTTCACCACCTCTAGGAATCAGAATCCCCAGACCAAAGGAATTTTGCTAATGTATACCTCCATCCCTTCCATAATGTCTAGAAGGCAGGTGTCCTGGACCACTCACCTTGCTGCGGTACCAGCTCTCAGCCTCGGCCCGGCTGCGGCTGGCAATGTCATCATACTGAGCCTTGATCTCAGCCACAATGTTGTCCATGTTCAGATCCCGGCTGTTGTCCATCTTGACGATGACCGAGGTGTCTGAGATGTGGGCTTGGAGAACTCGGATCTCCTGCAGATGGTGGGGCGGGAGGGTGGAAGGGTCTTGTTTACATCTTGGCTTCCCCCACCACAGCGTGTACCTGCCTTCTCAGCCCTTCCTGGTCTCCAGCCCTGGCCCCCTCTGACAGCCTCATGGACTGTAGCTCCTGCCCCAACCCCTGTCCAACTCTGATCACAAAGCAATGCCTTCTCTTCCAGGCCAGCTGCTGCTTTCTGCCTGGACCACAATCACTCACCTCCTCATACAGTCGCCGAAGGAAGTCGGTCTCCTGAATCAGGGCCTCCACGTTGGCCTCAAGGTCTGATTTGCGGAGGTAGGCACAGTCCACATCCTGGGAACATGGGGAGTCTTTGAGCAAAGAGGTCCCCTGGTAATCATCACCTGAATTCCGCTCTCTCCTCACACAGTACATGGAGGTGAGGGGGAAAGAATTCCCTGTGTTCCTCTTCTTGTCTTATCTCCATGCTGCCCTTCCCTGGAGGCATCTCACAACCTCCTCCCCTTTTAAGAACAAATGCCTTGTGCCTTGGAGGTGGACCACTAGCCTTTCACTCCACCTACCTGAGATCTCTTACCTCCCATGTCTCCTTTTTACCCTAAGCTTCCCAGACTGGCTCCCTCGCTCAACCACCTTGACCCTTCCCTGTTTTCCCTACAGTCCTCCAAAACTCCACCTGGCCACTGTTGGCTCTGCTCCATCCTCCCCCTAGACCCTGGGACTGTGCTCCCCGTCTTAACCAGACTCCTGAGACACTAGACAGGACACCATCCCTCAAGAGAGAGACTGAAGCTTACAATGCCTCCATGGGACCCCAGCCACAGACTATCGACTCTGAAGCAGCACAGAAGATCCAGAGATCAGTTCAGTCATACCCCTGCATCAGGTTGGGGTGCTAGTGAATTTTACAAGGTTACTGCCCTTGTCAAAGCCTTGGATGTGCCTTTGATGACCTGGTCTATGGGAATTTCCCATCCTGACTCGGCAAGGTCACTGCACCCCACAGGGAGGTTGAGAACATAGATCTCCCCAACAGGAGCCTGTCATTCTGATATCCCTCATGTCTAGCTTCCCAATCCCATGTTACTCACCTTCTTCAGAGCCACAAACTCATTCTCGGCTGTTGCTCTCAGAGCAACTTCCTCCTCGTACCTGGGGAAAGAGGACAGAGGGAGGTCACCACCTTACAGGAGTGAAGGGGACAACACTAGGGACCTCCCCACACAGCCAGATCCCTGGCAGCCCTGCTGGGTCCTCTCTGGTTGGACTTGAAGTGTGTCTGTGATTCTCTCTCCACTTGGAATTGAGGGATCCAGGGGGTGACTCTTCTGGAACCTCACAGCCCTGCTGCCCAAACTGCTCTGAGGTCACCTCTGGAGGAAAATAAGGACTCAGCACTGGCCAGGAGTGGACAGCATCCCCTCTGGGGCACTGCAGCCCCAGCCTCTCCCCACCTGGGTGTCCAACCTACCTCAGCTGGGGGAGGGCCTATGAATCTCAGAGGCCATCAGCATTAGAGCAACCTAGACAGTGGGAAACCCAGACACAGCACCTGGCAGCCCTGAGAAACATTGAGACTCATATCCCATCCAAGGGCTACAGGTGGGAGCCTGAAAGGCCAGGCCTGGGAGAATGCAGAAGCCTCCTCCCCACAGAGCACAGGGCACTGTTGCTGGGTGATCAGGCTTCCAGAAGAGAAGCCTGAAGGAGGAGAGAGAGACTTCCTAGAGAATCATGGCCCTACTCATAGGCATCTGAGCAATGACTGCCTGATGGGAAGATCCTGCTGCATACCACCAACTTGCCCTGCATGGTCACATCCCCTTTGAAATTTTCCAGTCTCATCCAGTGGGTTGAATCCATGTCCAGTTCCTGTGCCCAACATCACCCCCAGCCACACTCACCTCTTCTTGTAGCCCTCCAGCACCTCCTGCAGGCTGTTGAGCTCTGAGGACAGCCTCCCGCTGTCAGCCTCTACACACTCAGCCTCCCGCCTCAGCGTCTCGATGTAGCCATTGAACAGGGGTTCGAGGTTGCTCTCGCAGCACTGGCGGTTCTGGTAGAACCGTAGCTTGGTCTCCAGCAGCTTGTTCTGCTGCTCCAGGAAGCGCACCTGCCATTTGGGGTGGGAGGAGGGGTCAGACAGCTCCTACTGCCCCAAAGCCTATTTGGGGGATGGAGGGGCTTGGTGAGGGTCCTGATCGCTTCAAGGTAAACTCCAAAACCATTATTTTTTCTGACAAAGGTCCATATAGTCAAAGCTAAGGTTTTTCCAGTCATCATGTATAGATGTGAGAGTTGGACCTTAAAGAAGTCTGAGTGCCAAAGAATTGATGCGTTCTAACTCTGGAGATGGAGACTCTTGAGAGTCCCTTGGACTGCAAGGAGAGCAAACCAGTCAATCCTAAAGGAAATCAACCCTGAATATTTATTGGAATGACTGATGCTGAAGCTGAAGCTCCAATACTTTGGCCACTTATTGTGAAGAGTTGACTCATTGGAAAAGACCCTGATGCTGGGAAAGACTGAGGGCAAGAGGAGAAGGAGGAGACAAAAGATGAGATGGTCGGATTGCATCACTGACTCAATGGACATGGGTTTGAGCAAGCTCTGGGAGATGATTAAGGATAGGGAAGCTGGTGTGCTACAGTCCATGGAGTCGCAAAGAGTTGGACAGGACTGAGTGACTGAACAACAACCCAAACCAAGAGCTCAGCAGAGATTAGACAGAGGGGACTGTGAAAGACAAGGCAACTTCTGGATTTCAAGACAGTAATCATATTTGGATTTCCCATATTAGGGTGAGAGCAAGGAGTTGGGAAAGATCATTTCCTCCTCAAGTCAACTGAGTTATCCTGACCTGCTGAGTCTAGATGGCATGTGGTCGGGAGCCAAGTAGAGCTCTTTTTGCATTTGACTGTCCCATCAGTGCCCAGTCCAAGTTTAGTATTGGGTGGGTCCAGGAAAGGTGTGATCAAGGACTCCCACTCAAAGGCTGAACTGTGGTCCTGTTCCTATATCTTGTGTGCATTTCTTGAGTCTTGTTTGCATGTATGCTTTCTTCTCTGACATGTGGCTCCAAGCCTTGTCCTTGTCTGTGTGTAGGGACCCTGCCTGTCTGGACAGAGGTTGTAAATAATAAGGGCTCTAATCAGGAGCCCCTGCTCTAGATTCATCTCTCTGGTCTCTCTGTGCACTGGATGTGTGTCCATCTCCTCCATCAGCCTGGGGGCTCACCTGGCCCACATCTCTCCTGCCCCCCTTGACTAACCCTTGAGTGCCCACCCAGGAAGGGAAGGTTCAGGAAGGGTGTGATCAAGGAGACTCACCTTGTCGATGAAGGCAGCGAACCTGTTGTTGAGACACTTGATCTGCTCCTTCTCTTCTTGCTTCACGCACTGCGCATTGGGGTCGATCTCCAGGTTGAGGGGCGTGAGGAGGCTCTCATTGACTGACACGGTGGTGATGCAGGGAGGGCTGAGGCCGCCCACGCCGCCGGAGCGGTACCCGAAGCTGCGGCCGCAGTAGCCGGCACGGAAACCGCCGCAGATGCTGCGGCTGCCGAAGCCCCCGGTGAGGCCGCGGTAGCAGGAGATGCCGCGGTAGGGGGCGGCCGTGATACAGCAGCGGCCGGGCCGGGGTCCGCAGGCGGAGACGCAGCTGAATGCTGGGAGAGCACGGTAAGATCCACAAGTCATGGCGCTTCTTTGGGGCACGGGAGGCTCTCAGGAGGCAGATGGCCTAATGGAGGGCTAGTGGACGAGGTGTTCACTTCTTGGACATCATTGGGCCTTTATATATGTTTGGAGCCTGATGTATCCACGTGTTAGCAGCAATTAGACATGTTTATGGGCTTGGGTTGTTTAGCTGCTGTTGCTCCTTCTTTAATGTGCTTAATTGGGTGCCAGATGCTGCCAGATGTTTATGGCCTTTTACCCTAAACTGCACAATTTTTGTCCTCAAAGGGCCAGCTCACCTCTCCTCACCCCACCCCAACCTCCTCATACACAGGTGGCGAAAGATTTTTGAGGATAGGGGAGCGGTGACTCACGCTGGAAAGGAGGGCGGGGGAAGGCGGGGCTGCGGCTTCTTTCGTACCACCCATTTGATGTGCTCGTGCCTCTGTCCGTGGTGCTGATCACATCGGCACTGCAACACTGGGAGAGCGTAAGATCAACAGACGGGGAACTTGGGATCGCTCCGTGATTTCCTTCACAGGGATGGCTGTTTTTACAGCAGCAAAGCCTCACACACCTGCTCCCAGATTCCTCACCTGCACCCATCAGCCAACTCTCTGTATCTTGTCTCTCTCTCTGTTTCTCTCTCACACACACATGTACACGCACACATGCTGGATTTCCCATCAACAATCTCACAGATACTCATACGTGCTCATACACACATACATCCACCTCCACTTGCCCCTGACAAGTCCACTTCTTAGGCCTTATTTGTCAGCCTGTGCTGAGAGGAGGCAAGCCCTCCCACAGAATCTTCCATGAGGCCTAAGGGGGCACACCTTGGCTCAGTGGTCTCAAGAATGCCCAACCATTTCCAACAAGGCCCCAAGCAAGGATAGCCTGTCTCGATTTCACCTCCAGGCTCCATGATTTCTCCAGGGCCCAGAAGGACTGGGGTAGACACAGCTATTATAAGTCTTTATAGCTTTTGGCTCAGAATACAAGGGAATCTTTCTAGACAGAACCTTATAGGGGGAGCATCCAGCCCCCTGCCATCACCCCCCGATCCTGAATTGCTTTCCATGTTCTAACAACCCTGCAACATCCTTCCCTTTACAGCAATTTGTCAATAGCATTGGAAGATGCTAATCCATATTGTCAGAACAAATCCATATTGGTGTGTGCCATCCATCCAACATAGTTAGATTGGTCCTTGAACCCTAAAAGGCTGGGTAGGAACCAGGGCTCTTCCCTGATTAGCTCTATGTGATCTAGGGGGGCAAGGTAGTTCATTCCTCCGGGAAATGGATTAAGCATCTTCTTCCCAGGGCTGCCTTGGAGAATTACAGAGATGTGCATGCACTCAATAAACTCCAGAGCACTGTGCAGATGTGCTTTGTTGTAATCATTAAGAAGCAAGAGGCTCTGGGACTGCATTTTCTCAGAGTTCACATCATGACCCACAAATAGAAGCAACCAGAGTTTTAATAAAACAGGTTAGGACAAAATCAAGTAGAGCAGAATATAGTAGAAAACATCAGAGTGTAGCATGCATAATGAAAACATTTCAGGATCTTTTATTTCAATAGTATGTGATATGTACATATGTGTGTGCTTAATCACTATGAAAAATTATTTCTTACTATAATTGGAACTAAAAAGTTTAAATACATGGCTTATCAGTTAAGAACACAGACCCAGAGTCCAAACTGCCTAGTTTCAAAGCCTACCTTTGCCAGTTTCTAGCTATGTAACTTCAGGCAATTTCTTAACCTCTCCCTATCTCATTTCATGATTTGTAAAACAGGGGTAATGCTACCTACCTCATATAGTTTTTATAAGGATTAAAAGAATTAATCCATGTCAAGCAGTTAAAATAGAGCCTGACACACTCTTAAGGATGTAATCATATTAGTGGTAGGTGTTGCTGCTGCTGCAGTTATAATGTCAGGTTTGATGGAGAGGTAGAGATATGTGTTGTTATTGTTGTTGCTACTGCTGCTGCTGTGGATATATCAGCAGGTTTGATGGAATATACCTACCTACATTACTAAACCACATATGTAAAATACCCACTAATGATGCCTATCTTAAAGGAATAATGAAGTGAAATGAAGTGAAAGTCGCTCAGTCATGTCCTACTCTTTGTGACCCCATGGTCTATACAGCCCATGGAATTCTCCAGGCCAGAATACTGGAGTAGGTAGCCTTTCCCTTCTCCAGGGGATCTTCCCACCCCAGGGATCAAACCTAGCTCTCTCACATTGCAGGCAGAATAGACAGATTAAATTTTAAAATACATGGATAATTCTTAACAGCTGGCACATAGCAAGTGCTCAGTAAATGTTATCAACTCTTACTCTATCATGGGGTTAGTCTTAGGGGCAAGTAGAACTGGAGACCTTTCCTTTATCCTGAAAAAGAACACAAAATCAAAGGTCCATCCTCAAGCCCAACTACCCGAGGGAAGGCCCAATGAGAATCTCTCTTCTTAGGCAAAGAGAAAGTGTCACCAATCCTCAGGTTACTACACTACTGGGTGAAAAGAAAAGCTTGTACAGTCCAAAAAGTCTGTTATCTGTTATAATTGATACATTTGTGTTCCTTATTTGGCCTTAACAGACCATCAGAAATCTTTAGCCACAAATCAATGACATGCTCATTCACCTTGCCTAATGGTGATTTTTTTTTTTTTTTTTTGCGTAATTCCAAAACCTCCTGATTGATCAGTAGCCCAGGGATATCATGGGGTTGAGGTTGACAATCCATCCAAGTATGATGGAACTCTAAAGACAGCAGGACTTCCACTGTGGCTGGACAGATGGAAGTTGGATTTGAAGAAAAACTTGCCAGAAGGTGGGCAAATAGTCATGCCTTCCTAAGGAGCTTTGCATTATGTCTCCCATTTAGGGGAGCTTTATGTAAAAGAGAAACATTCTTTATTCTGGAATGGCCGTCATGTTTGTGGAGACAGGGTGAACCAAAAGACCTTTATATCTGGAAATCAGAGCCTCTTCTTTTAGCTCAAGTAGATCTTGCTTCAAGGGATGCCTGGAGAGAAGGGGTAAATCAGGTAATTTTCACATTGAGAAGTTCTTTTTCAAGACTTCCTCTAGCCCATCCTGCTCCTGTGAAGGATGTTGCAAAGCAGATGCCCCAAGATGGACGGTGGGTTAGACAAGGTAACATCTTGTTGTTAGATTCAAGAATTTTGTGATTGATGTATCTCTGCAATATGATGAACCCTATCTTAAATTTGGAAGGAGAGAGGAAAGCACTAAGAGGAGGAAGGAAATATGGATTCTGGAACTCCTGATTTGACAGGGAAGACAGACCCAGAAGTTCATGAGAAAAGGCAGAAGGCTGAAGAGAGTTTGTTTATAGCTATACCATCAGATCCTCAGGAGCTCAATGCCTATTGACAGTGCCCATTCTGGGACAGTGTGAAATAGTTAGTCTGATGAGAAAGGTATGAACGGATCCCTAGAAAGGGTGAGGACAGGCTTCATAAAGCAGCAGGAGGGACAGTATTGGTAAAAAGATGTTCATGGAGGTATTTCAGAGAGTAGACAGCGGGGGCAATCTGAGGGCCCTGCAGAAGAGGAAGGGATCGTGAGATGCTGTGACAGTGGAGAACCAGTGGAGACAGAGACCTCCGAAGCAGGGCCCATGTCATTCTGCTGCGTGGCTGCAGAATGGGAAGCAGCCTGTGAACTCTACATCTGGAAGATACCAAAGCTCTAGGCTTGCAGGTATCCAAGAGGTGTGCCAGAGCTCTGCCCCTCAGCCAAGACAGCTTGGGACAGTGACCAATTGTCCATGAGAGCTCACCAGAGGAGGGAGGGCCAAAGGCAGTCCTGGAGAATCTGGCAGAGGAGGAAGCCTGACTCAGGAGCTGCATCCTTGGTGAGGGCCATTCCCACCAACCAGACTGAGCCTCTGCACCTCCTCCAGCCCATGTCCATGCCCCATAAGGGCTCATTTCTTTAGAGCTGGAGCCTACCCTTTAGGTAGGTCTAGACCTGTGCCCCTTCCCCCATGAACCTCCTTTGCTCTTCCACTGTGGAGTGTCCCTCCACTATTCTCCCATGGTCTTGACCTTCTTTTTCCTCCACTGTCCTCCACTTCCTTCCTCTCCCCTCTGTCTCCCCCAGTCTCCCTTCCATACCATTCTCCTCACCCAAGTCAGTCTCCATCCTTCTTCCAAGTGGCCCTGGAGAGTAATAATCTAAAAGCAAGCATCTTTCTTCCTCCTTTCCTCTAGAAAACTACCTTCCATCCACTTCTCTCTCCTCAACCCTACCCCATCTCTACTGTGGCTCATGGCCTTCAGAATTCTTGCCTTGTTGTCTGCCTTTCCCTTCCACTCCCATCATCACTCAGGTTGAGGAGTTTGCTTTGGTAAAGGACACATCCACTCACTTCATCTTTCCTTCAGGCCCCAGCCAAGAACCTCTCCCCACCCCACCCCCACCCTTAGGAATGGCCGCCATCCGGTCTGCTTCATCTGGTCCCCACCCCATCTTACCAGAACAAGCTTTGCATAATTAACCATCAAGCTTTGATGGCTCCATTACTCAGCACCTAATGTGCATCTGGGATTCATTTCATTCATGCAACAAATATTTACTGAGCACCTACTGTGTGCCAAGTCCTTGGAATATAGCCATGAACCAAATGTTTGTACCCATTGGTATGCTGCAGGGTTTGCATTTTTGTTCATGATCTGGGTATATGAATAGCTTTTCTCTTGGAATTGGAAGCTCACAACAAATAAGAGTGAGCTCTCCTCATCCTCTGGTCCTGCACCCTGAGAGCATGCTGAAGGACCCAAAAGAGGTACTGGAGGGAGAGGAATCGTGAGCGTGTGTGAATGTACCATGTACCATGTGATGCTTTAGTGATGGAAGACAGTGGATGGACAAGACTACGATCAAGCTTTTCCATTGCGATCAAATACACCAGGCTATGAGTGCCAGCTCTGCCTCTAACTACAACCTGAGCAAATCTCTTGACCCTCTAGTCCTCAGTGTCCTCATCTGTAAAACAAGAATAATAACACTAGCATCAAAGGACAATTCGTAAAAATTAAATGCGTTAATGCAAGTTGGGCAGTCAGTATAGTATCTATTATGAAATAAGTTGAACATCAACA
This sequence comes from Oryx dammah, assembly GCF_014754425.2. Taxonomy (NCBI): domain Eukaryota; kingdom Metazoa; phylum Chordata; class Mammalia; order Artiodactyla; family Bovidae; genus Oryx; species Oryx dammah. The sequence continues at coordinate 89,607,340 of NW_024070213.1, read as the reverse complement.
GACGTTGTTATGTTTGGAAGACTGTTCATAAAATAGGTTTCTGTACTAAGTGTATGCTACCTGAATAATTTTTTTTAAATAACCACATACCCTAGAAAAACTTGTACAGATATACCAGAAGACATGGGAAATAATGTTCATGGCAGATCTGTTCATAATACACTCTGGGAGCAGCCACAAGGCCTTGGAGGTGGAAAGATGAATAAACCGTGACATATTCCTACAGAGAGTACAATCCACAGTGAACATGAGCACAATACAGCTACGAGAAGCAACTTTGAACAAAGGAACACACACAATGTGCTTGTTCAAAAACTGGAATATACGGTTTAGAGATGCATTCCTTGGTCCTTAAACTAAAGAAAAGCAAAGGAATCATTCAACACAAAATCCCAGAGAACCATCCTGGTTCAGGAAGGAAGGGGGTGCAGTGAAAATGAGGTTCAGAGAAAGTTCCTAAGTTATACATATGTTCTATTTCTTTCCACAGGTGGTAGGCATACCACCTATACATTCTTTTGTAGGGGTGGTATATTTCACAATAAAAGCAATGTTAACTTTCCTGATGGCTCAGCGGGTAAAGAATCGGTCTGCAGTTTGGGAGATGCAGGAGATATGGGTTCAATCCCTGGGTCAGGGAGATCTGCTGAAGAAGGGAATGGCAACCCACTCAAGTATTCTTGCCTGAAAAAATTCCATGGACAGAGGAGCCTGGCGGACTACAGTCCAAAAGGTCAAAATCTCCTGTTGCCAGAGCCAAGACCACACAGTAGTCATTCTGCCAATCCTTCCCCCTCCCCTCTCCCCTTCCCTCACCAAGAGCTGTTTTCACTCCAAGAAAACCTACAGATACAATGTCTTTTTAGGTCTTCAAAATTAGCAGCCATTAGTAATACCTGAGTTAAATGAAATGGTGTCACATTTGAATTTTTTCATATCCTGGTTTAAATTGCTTCTTTCAAATTGCTTAGCAAAGACCAGCCATTAGTAATTAGCTTATGTTTATGCGTGTCATTTTTATAGGGAGTTACACTAGTAGAAAAGGCAAAGTGTGTGAGAGCTGCACTCTGACTCACAGGGCTTCTCCTTGGAATACCCAGCCAGCTGGCTGGCTGGAAGCACCACAACTCCATTGTGGGCAGTGCCCAGAGTGGTGGATGAGGGCATAAAGGGCCTCAGAAGAGCCGGCCCAGGTCCCCAAACACATAAAGTGACATCAGGAGCCACACCCTCCTCTGGGATGGCCAGATTGCCGACATGGTCCATGACCCCATGTCCATCCTATTGCAAGTCCCCATTCCTGAATATTCTACATGGACATACTATTTTCTTCTCCTCCCTCCTCTTTCCTACCAACCCCCTCACCTCTTGCCCTAAGCTGGTTTGCCTGCCCTTTGCCCCTACAGCACACCAGCTACCAGGGGCTGCCAGCTACAGTGTTTCTCTTCTCTTTTCTTCCCATCCATTTAAAACAAACCCCTGTACTTTTATGGGATCATTTTTCTAGTCTTGCTCTATTGGAATGGGGTGTTTCATGTATGTAGAATACAGTATCATCTTATCAAGGTACTTACAATAGACCAGACGCAAGCAAATAGCTAAAACTGCTATTCTCCATCCCTTTCCTTCAATTCTCAGCCACAGGGTCCTGCAGGTCTCCTCTCCTCTGCCTCTCATTGCCCTGTGTCCCACGCATGCCCATTGGCCCTCCTGGTTCCAACCATTCCAACACCCCCTGACTCTGCCCATTTTTCTTTGACTCTCCTCAATCCTATATCCACAGATTGCTGTTGTTATTTAATTGCTAAGTCATTTTCGATTCTTTTGTGACGCCATGAACTCTAACTTGTCAGGGCTCCTCTGTCCCTTGGATTTTGCAGTCAGGAAAACTGGAGTAAGTTGCCAGTTCCTTCTTCAGGGGATCTTCCTGACCCAGGAATTGAGCCCAAGTCTCCTGCCTTGGCAGGAGGATTCTTTACCACTGAGCCACAAGAGGAGCCCTATAGCCCCAGAACCCTCTCCCAATAAGTTTCTCCACCCTCTTGAAAGTCGCCAAGGACTAGGAAATCCAAGGGCTGTCATAACCTATCGGTGGGAAGGCTTGGCATCTCCTCAGTTCCACTTCTTAATAGCTGGGAGGTTTGGGGCAAGTTATTTAACCTCTCCAAGCCTCAGTTTCCTCATCTGTAAAATAGGGATAATGATACCTACTTCATATGGTGGACTTGAGAATTAGAAATCATTTACAGCATATAGTGTTGCTAACAGAGTAGGTGGCCAGTAAAAAGAAAACATAACCTATATTGCCCTACAGAGATCTTTCTAATTGTAAAAGGGGAAAACATACTCAAGTGATCTGATTTAGCATCACCAGTAACAGGACAACTTGATTGTGCTTTCTGGGGTGATACAGTAAGAGTTATAAAGCATTGTTTATGATGTATGCTGCCCAAAAATGTTTCAGTTAAACACAATCAAGCCTCCAGACCAGCACTATCCGAAAGACACTGGTGTGATGGTGGAAATGTTCTATTTCTATGCTGTCGATAATGTAGCTTCTAGTCATGCATGGCATGTGACTGAAAGCCTAGATTTTTAATTTATTTAATTTTAACTAATTTAAATTTAAATAGCCACATGTGTCTGTTGGCTACCATGTTGAACAGCCCAGCTCAAGAGTTAATTTTCAGTGTATAGAAAATACAAGAGATAGAGCCATAAGTTAAATCAAGAAAACCTATTTTTAAAAATCATAGGACAGTTAGGAAATTTTAATATGAATGGATAGTAAATGATTTTTTGGAATTATTCTTCTTGCATGTGAAAAATGGCACTGTCTCTATTCTTAAGAAATGCATGCTAAAGTATTTAAGGGTTCCATGCTATGCTTTCTCTAATCATCAAATAACTGGGCAAATGTGAAGGCAAATATGGCACAATGTTAATAACTCTTGAATGTGGGTACCTGGGTGGAACACATCAGGGTGTTTGTTATACAGGTACCATTTCTTCAACTTTCCTAATTTTGAAAATTCTCATAATAAAAGTGAAAGAAAACATAAAATACAAATATTTAATAATCTGCTGACTGCTGTCATGGCAGGAAAAGTCAGATGTTTTTCAGCAGCCAACTGGACTCGCTGGAGATTGGGAAAATACAGCTTTATGTAACAGTAGAGCCTTGCCCACTACTGAGATGGAAACTTCCAGAAGTTATTTGCTAGCACCCCAGTCTCTCTAGGCCCCCCACTCACACCTGCACACACACAGGTCACCTGCTTCTACCACTTCTGGTTTCCGTTCTCCTCCCTCCACTCTCCTGCCCTGCCCTTCTCTTTCCAGTCTCCTCAGATGACTGCATGCCCAGCTGGCAAGGCACTTTGAAGATGAAACATGCTGAGTCCCTTACAGCCCAGGGACTGGCATCTTTTACACAGAGGAGGGTGCGGGCCACTATTAAAGCACATTCTAGAGAGGCGTTGACCTCAGCTAGCCACACAAGCCCATAAAGCACACACTGCCACAACCGCATCTGCATAGCCAAGCCCCTTCCGACCTGAGCATAAATAGGACCCCGGCTCTCTGAGGAGGACATTGGAGTTTCCACAAGACTCCAGCTCACCTCTCCTGTACTCTGCAACCTACACGTCCAGAAGGATCATGACCTGCGGATCAGGATTCCGTGGCCGCGCCTTCAGCTGCGTCTCCGCCTGCGGACCCCGGCCCGGCCGCTGCTG
>NW_024070213.1:89516294-89598603 GCF_014754425.2 Oryx dammah | reverse complement strand
GAGATCGCCACCTACAGGCGCCTGCTGGAGGGCGAGGAGCAGAGGTGAGGACCATCCCAGCTTGGCCCTGACTACCCATTCCCACCATTTACACAAATACTTCCCTTGATCCTGGCTGAGCAATGGCCAGGTCTGGGGCAAACCTATCATTTATCACTTTGAGGTGGGGTATTCTGAGGACTCTTCCTTCTGACACTCTGCTCCTTCTTACCACTCGTGGACCCCACTCCAATAAGTTATGGAGTTCTGTTTGCCGCTCTGATTCAGTCACTAATGTTGCCTTTTTCTTTTTCCCTCTCAGACTGTGTGAAGGCGTTGGGTCCGTGAATGTCTGTGAGTATCCTAGGCCCTGTGTGGATGGGTTCACTTGCTTCCTGTAAAGGATAGAAGGAGTGTTTTCTCTGACACCTAAATATGAGTGGGCTGGCATCACAGGAAGAGGGATTTGGAGTCAGACAGCAGGAAGGACCACTTCTTTTGGACTACAGTTGTTAAGATGCTTGGAGAGGGTCATAGTCGGAGAGGCAGCACCCTCGGTCCCCCAGAATTTTGACTCAGTCTTTGGGGTTCGCAGGTGTCAGCAGCTCCCGCGGCGGGGTCGTCTGCGGGGACCTCTGCGTGTCGGGCTCGCGGCCGGTGACGGGCAGCGTCTGCAGCGCCCCCTGCAGTGGGAACCTGGCGGTGAGCACCGGCCTGTGCGCGCCCTGCGGCCCCTGCAATTCCGTCACGTCTTGCGGCCTGGGCGCGGGCGGCGTGGGCTCCTGCGGCATCAGCTCCTGCGGCGTGGGTTCCTGCGCCAGCGTCTGTCGCAAATGTTAGGCCTCCCAACTCAGGCCCCGCCCGGGCATCTCTCCCGCGCAGCCCGGCAGGGCCCTCCCTGCATCGCCCCGCCCCCTCCGCCGCCACCCCAGCTCTGGGTGGAGCAAGCCCTAGGCTTCCTCTCTCGTGCTTCGAAAGGTCCGTGCCACTCCTGGCCTCTCACGCCTGTGCGTAATGCCCTCTTCCTGGGTTCTGCCGCCCGCTCGGGGAAAGGCTACCCTAGAAAAAAGTCCCTTTGGCCACCACAGGAAGGGACCCCAGGGCAGGGAGGACCAAGACCCCACTCTGGGTTGTCGTGGGGCCAATGGCCAGAGTCCCCACCCTGTCCCAGCATCTCCCTTCCTTCTCTGCTGTGTTCATCTCTTCCAAGATCTGTGTTTCCAATAAACCAATGTAGCCAACCCTGAGCCTTGTCTGTACTTATGTTATCCTCCTCAGGGTCGAGGTTTGGGAGAGTCCCCAGACATGAAGCAGAGAAAACCCCAGACCTGGGGTCTCCACTAGAGTGCTCTTTCCCTGGGCTCACAGCAGTCTCGGGTTTAGCCAAGGACGGTGCTAGGCCACTATATCCTGTAATTTTATCCACACCACATTCACGTGATGTCTTGCAGAGGAAGAAACTAGAGCTCAGGGATCCACAGTAGCCGGGGCCAGGCTCTACCCTGAGTTCAGTGGCACACAGCTGGGGTTTGAACCTCGTGTTCGTGTTTAGTGGTCATGTCACTAAACCACAGCTGCCTCCCAGAAATCACCTCTGTGCACATGTGTAAACTTATGAATAGATTCACCAGTCACTCAGAGCTTAAGGAAACATCACTCTTGGCTTTGGTGGAGAAGACTCATACCTGAGTAATTCATGAGAATTCTTTAAGGGGTGAATATAAGAACATGACTTAAGCTTTCAAAAAGCCTTTGATATGACTGCCTTTTTTTTAAATGGAGTCCTTTTGGGGTTTGGAGACCTGCCATCACTGATAAGTTACCTCAAAGCTAGACAACAACAAGAAGCAAAAAGATCATGTGGCCCAGAGGTGAGTACACAGACCCTGGATCCAGACTGCATGGGTCCAAAACTGGGCTCTGTTCGTAGCTGAGTGACTTTGAGCAGTTTACTTACCCTCTCTGTGCCTCAGTTTCCATACGTCTAAAGTGAAATGATAAAAAGAGCACCTCTCTTTCACCTCCTAGGGTTGGTTATTGGCAGGATGAAAGAATTTAATATATGTAAAATAATTAGTGCTTGCCACAAAATAACCGCAACATGTGCTTATTGTCAGTAGTGTTCTTTTGCAGAATATAAAATAGAAATCCTTCCTGGGATAAGAGCCATGGCCTGCCTATCATTACACTTATATCTGTGATCAGAGACGCAAGCATAGAGAGAAATCCCCACATCTGCTGGGCCATCAAGCTCCTCCCTGCAGTAAACCGTCCCCCTTACACTGATGATGATATTACAAGTGCTGGTGTGAGTGGGACGATGGCCCCCCAGCTTCACTAGAGACTGAACTGAATACCTGAATATACGTGTATGCAGCACAGTGAATCTGAAAACTTCTGGATCCGGGCCCAGGAAGCTAACAGAAATGGAAGTCCCCATTCCATCACTAAGGGCAATAGAAATAATTGAGACCAGAAGTGAGAGGTCTGGAAAGACACAGGTTCTTTTAAAGGACAAGATTAATCCTAGGTCTTCTGATCACCAATGTGTCCCCTCCACCCTCCAATGGAATTCTGAGGACAGAGCCCTTGGAGAGTTCCAGAATCCACAACTGTTCTAACCAGCCCTCTGTGCTGTGACAACATACAGCTCAGAAATAGACCTTGTCTGGAGTCCAGATCCAAGGCCCCAGTATCAGCTTCATCTCCCACCCCCAGTTCAGGAGCCACCGGTCCTGAGAGACAGCTCCTTCAACTGACCCCTCCCTCTGCATCTCACTAGTCTCTTCAGCCCAGCTGGACCTTGATGACCTGTCATACTTCACTCTCTCACCCTCCCTCTGGCTCTGACCTCTTACTTACTCCAGCTCCACAATCCTCACCTCCCTATAGGTTCCCAGTCCTAGACAGGCTCAGGCAGAGGCACGAGGGTGACTGAATCACATACATATTGCCCATGATGCAGGATGGTAAAGAAAATGAAACATCTTGCTGTGTGACATTCAGCAAGTCACTTCTCCTTTCTGGGCTTCAGTGTATTCACTAGTGGGAAAAAAAAAAATGCTTGGACCAGATAGACGCTAAGGTCCCTTAGCCATTTAAAGTTCTATTTTTTTTAATTGAAATATAGTTGATTTACAATGTTGTGTTAGTTTCAGGTACTCAGCAAAGTGATTCAGTATATATATAGATAGAGAGATATTATTTTTCAGATTCTTTTACATTTTAGGTTATTATAGGTTATCTAATATAGTTCCCTATGCTATACAGTAGGACCTGTTGTTTATTTTATATATAGTAGTTTGAATCTCTTAAACCCGAGCTCCTAACTTATCCCTCCCCCTGATCTTTCCCCTTTGGCTAACTGCAAGTTTGTTTCTAACTCTGTGAGTCTAATTCTGTTTTGTAAATAAGTTCATTCAGTTCAATTCAGTCGCTCAGTCATGTCCGACTCTTTGTGACCCCATGAATCGCAGCACGCCAGGCCTCCCTGTCCATCACCATCTCCCGGAGTTCACTCAAACTCTCGTCCTTCAAGTCGGTGATGCCATCCAGCCATCTCATCCTCGGTCGTCCCCTTCTCTTCCTGCCCCCAATCCCTCCCAGCATCAGAGTCTTTTCCAATGAGTCAACTCTTCGCATGAGGTGGCCAAAGTACTGGAGTTTCAGCTTTAGCATCATTCCTTCCAAAGAAATCCCAGGGCTGATCTCCTTCAGAATGGATTGGTTGGATCTCCTTGCAGTCCAGGGGACTCTCAAGAGTCTTCTCCAACACCACAGTTCAAAAGCATCAATTCTTCGGCGCTCAGCCTTCTCCACAGTCCAACTCTCACATCCATACATGACCACTGGAAAAACCATAGCCTTGACTAGACGGCCCTTAGGATCACTTTCTTAGACTCCACATATAAGTGGTATCATATCTGTCTTTCTCTATCTTCCTTCGCTTAGTGTGATAATCTCTGGGTCCATCCATGTTGCTGCAAATGGCATTACTTCATTCTTTTTTATGGCTGAGTAATATTCTAGTATATATATGCCACATCCTCTTAATCCATCCGTCGATGGACATTTAGGTTGCTCCTGTAATCAGTGAAAGCTCTATTATTCTTTAGTAGACATGGGACGGGACGAGGAGCTGGAGGGAAGTAGGGAGCCACGGTGCCGTGCACTGTGCTTCATCCCTCACAGCTCACTGTCTGTAGCTTTCTGTCTGTGAGTGGGACAGAATGATTGCATCCAGTTACATGTACATGTCTGGGCATCTGTGTGGAAACATGTACGTGTGTGAATATGTGTATACCTGTGTATATGTGCTGAAGAGATGACATTTGGGGGTACATGAGGGTATGACTGCAGTGTGGGTGCACAAGCGGACTGGTTCGGGTGAGACGGGGTCACATGTGAAGAACTGGGCTCCGCACTGTGGTGGGAGTGGTGATAGGCAGGTGCTGCTGGGGGTCATGCTGGGGAGGTGCCCTCTGACTGGGGACCCCTAGCTCTAACTTGGGCTCCTCTACCTACCCCTCTTGCCCTGCAATTACTGCAGCTCCAGCCAGGACAGAGGGAGACCAGCTGGCCTTCTTGAAGTTGGACAGCCTTCTTCAAAGATACTCAAAGCTTTTCCCAAGAACTCCAATAAGTGCAATATTGATTATATTCATAGAATTCCTACTATGTTTTCAGCTCTTTACATATAGTAATATATTTAATTCTGAAACATCCCTGTGTTAGGTACTATTCTTATTTTACAAATCAACAGTAGAGAGATTAATTAGGGAGGAAAAATACAAGGGATAAATGAATCTTCATTAGGTGTAGAGAGAGCAGGAATGAGGCTCAGAAACAGTAAAAGCAAGATTGGGAACAGAATCTGGGCCCTTTCTTCTTATTCCAAGCTTGACTGGTTGATATACTGTAGCTAGAATCACATCAAGAAGGGCACATCAAGAGACTCCCAAGGAGGTCCCTAGGGTTAATAGTGGAAGAACAGGGCCCGATTCATCCAAGGACAGAGTGGACCACACAGGACCACAGGGCTTCAGCCCATTCATATCTACTACATGGCAGACTCTGGAGATGGATGGATGAGGTAGGTCACGGTCCTCAAGGGATGCTATGAAGTTGCATCCAACACTCCAAACGCTGCTATCAAGTGTGAGGCAGGTGTGGGCGCAGATGGGGGCTGACCCCTCAGGATCTCTTTCAATGAGAAGCAACTGGTGACACCTTTCCTCCCTTCAGAAGTCACTCGACTCACAAAGCTTTGTAAATAGTTGAGGACTGACTCTCCATAAATGCCCCAGGCTGGAATGTGGCCCTTGGCCAGGAAAGCCACTCAGAAAATTGATCCCCAGACCACAGCATTGGCCTGGGCCCAACAAGTGACTAAAATCTGACCCCATGGCCCTTGGGGTCTCTAGCCTGACATCAGGCTTGGGATTTGGAAAGAAAACCTGTGGTCTGCAACCAGTCCTCAGTGATACTGGTTGCAGCATGCTCACCATCAATCCTGCCTGTAGCTCCTGGGGTGCATGGGGTGGGGGGGTGGGGGCAGGGAGGGGCATAGCTCTTCCTTCTGCACTTCCCATAATCTTCCTTCATTGACATGATCAGCATGGCAGAAGGTGGAAAAACCTGACTTTGAATATCAGAAAATCTCATCACTTCCTAGCAAAATGCAGGGAACATAAAATCCACCTGAAAAAGTGTGTTGAGGAGCGGCTCTGCTTTCAGGCAGCTGCTTTGCATTGGGCGTGTTGGTCAGAATGTTTATACCATTGGTGTCGGGCAGAAAGGATTAAGGGGGCTGATCGTCAGTCCAATGGGGCCCCATTCCCTGTCCCTCAGGTGATGGCAGGCTGCCAGCAAGCTCTAGTCCCATTCCTCTTGCATGAGACTGCTCTGTTTATCCAGGAGGTAGGCCTTTTGGGTACCTGTTCTCTGGGCAGGAACTCAGAAAACACAGCAGACCTTCTGGTACTAGCAAACCTTAAAAGGTAAACCTGGGCCTCTGGCCAGTGACTCACCTTAGCCCCACCCAGGGACATAGAAAGCAGGGACCACTGTCTGCCAGATAGGTCAGTAATGTAATCCTTTGTGCAACAGAAAAGAATGTGAGCTCCTTGATTGGAGGCTTCTCTCAGGCCTGTGTGGCAAGGAAAGAACCCAGAAACCCGCCTTTCTCAGGCCACCCCCACTGCCACAAACTGGCTTACCTTCTGCACCCTCTCTCAAAGGTGCCTTGTGAAAATGCAGACCAAACTACACCAGAGACCTGGAAGTAGCCAAACTGGAATTTCTGATTCCAAAGTTCATGTTTTCCTCCTCTGTGGTATGTTGTTCCCAGCCCACGGTCAGATGATTTGTTCATTTAAAGCCTGGACCACCCAACTGTGTCCATGTCCTCCAGCCCTAATCTGCCAGGGTCATTTTCCCCTGGCCGTGTCCCCAAGTGCTCACACCAGGGCGGTAGAGTGAGGCTCACCTTCAACCCCATCACTGTATTTCTTTCTGCTCCATTTCCTTGTTTAAGGCCTGCCCCCACCCACCATCACCAGACCATTGCCTGGGACTAGAGTGCCTTGCCCACCAAGCACTATGCCTGACCCTCAGTGGCCATTCTGCACTTATAGACTGAGTGGATCAATGAATGCAGTTCTCAGCAACTCTGGCAAGATTAGCTGCCTGTGGACCCCAGGATGGGAATCAGTCCACCATCATGCATGAATCAAACCCTTCTTTCCCTTTCACTGGGTTTTCCTGGCAGCTCCAGGGGCCCTCACACACACGGGCACACACACAGCACACAGAACATCCCCAACCCTCAAGATCCCGGTCCTCTGATATCACCATCAACTGAAGTCATATGGACCCACACACCCAAAGTGGGGGTGCTTCCTGGTAATGTGTCCCCTTTTCTTTTCCCTCCCCCAAATCCAGCCAGCTTTGTCTTTGCTCTGAGGATAGAGAGCCTGAGGAATCTAGGCACAAACAGCAGGAAGGCTCCAACTGCTACATAAATTTTTATTGCAGAGGAAGAGTCCCAGGAAAAGAAGGGGATGGGGCAGTTCAGAGGGGAGGGGTGCTGGATCCAGGGAAGACAAATACCATGCTTCCCAGTGGCACGGCGTCCAGCCTATGCCCACACTGGGGACGGCTCTACCATGGTCCAGTAAACCACATTCAAAGACTTTATACCCTAGGGTTGGGGACAAGAGGGAGAGGTAAGACGAGGGTCGGAACCGTGGGAGCGGGCATCTGAGACACAGGTCCAAGTCACTGGGGAGGAAGCTGGGGTTCCTTGACTTCTCCGGAGTAGGGCAGGAAGGATTCAGCATCCGCATGAGCCGCTGCAGCATAAACCCCCGACACAGCCGGGGGAGCCGCAGAGCGCACAGCCGCCGCCAGGGGCGCTCGTCTCTACGGCGCTGGGACCCGCTCTGAGCGGCCGCAGTGCCTCAGGGCCCGAGGTTGAGCCCGGCAGGCCGGTGGGAGCCCTTCCGAGGGCTGAGCGGAGAGCCGCTGTTAGAAGAAAAAACTCCAAGTCTCCCCTGCCCTTTCCGCCCCAGAAGACAGACATACAGATATACAGATGCACAGACACCTCCCCCTACCAGGAGACAGAGGTGCAAACTCCTCAAAGTGACAGATACACAGACCCCCATCCCCTAAGAAACAAACTCCGGAATGTCCCCTCCCTGGAGTCAGCCCCAGATTCTCCCCCACGCGAGAATAAAACAGTCTCTTCCACGGGGATAAACCCACAGACCTTCTTCCCACACCCCAGGACACATCAACAGATCCCCCGCCAAAGCACAGACCACAGAATCCCCTTTCCCAATACACACAAACACCAATAAACCACCCCCAAGAGAAAAAACAGCCCTCACAAATGGGAGACACACAGAGGAAGAGGCTCCCTACTTCCTTCCCAGAGAGGATACATACCCAGGGTGGGGAAGGGATAACATGGGGCCCCTCTCACCCCCAAGTTACTCTCTTATTTACTTACTGACATTTCCTGCCCCAAATCCCAGACCAAGCCTGCAGGGAGAAGGAGGGAGCACGTGAGTGAATCCATCCACCAGGCAGAATATTCACCATTCTTCAAAACAAAGCACTTCTGGCCCTCTCCAGACAGGCAGAAATCCTTCCATTCTGATAGTTACTTGGGTCTCTCAGATCCCCTCAGCCCTTTCGAGTAAAGACTCCTTCTGGACCTTTATACTCAACCCTTCCTGTCTTGCTGCTGCTGCTAAGTCTTAAATTCAAATAATTCTTTTACTGAAGAATTCTTAGAGAAGGGGTAAGACAGAAGATCTACACTGTCTTTAGCCTAAACTTATCTTGAAATTAGACCCCATGATGGGGGCATTTTGAAGGCAGATCCCAGAGGAGATAGGTCAGTTGTTTGGAGAATATTGTTCAAGCCTCACCCAGTCAGTTTCTACCTGTGGGTCCTTAAGGTGGTCTTTTACTCTCTGAGATTCAGTTTCCTCATCTGTAAAATGGAGATAATAGAACCTCCTTCCCAGGAGTTTAAAGGAGACAATATATGCAGCTTGTCTGCTGCACGATGGGTTCCCTTTCCTTCCCCTCAGTCTAGTGGGCCCAGCTGGAGCTGGAAGCCCTTGGGTCTCTACCTGCCTAATGTTCAAAGCCAGGCCCTACCTGTTGCCATAAACCCTGCCTCCCCCAGCCCGGAGGAGAGAGGAGCAGAGTTGAAGGCATCCACACCAGGGATCTTATTCCCCCTGGCTGGGCCTTGGTCCTTGCAGTTGTCTCAATAGACAAACTGGCTCCTGCTTTCTGATCCTGGGAGTGAAACAGTCACTCATCACAGGTGCTAAGGTTACTTGTTAGCTGGGACCCTTGGTCTAAAGGTCTGTGAGATGGAGGGAAAAAAACTGACTCCAGGAGAACAGATCCCTGGATACCCAGCTCACCTCTCTTCACCTTATCCCCCACTCCAGCTGGTGAGGACCCAGGCGGTATCCTCCCTTAAGCTTCTCTACTCCTCACCTTGACCACATCTGAAGCACCGCCTAGCCCTCACCTGCTCTCCTCGCCCTCCAGCAGCTTCCTGTAGATGGCGATCTCAAACTCCAGGCCCAGCTTGACGATCATGAGCTCCTGGTACTCATGCAGCTGCTGCACCATGTCCTGCTTGGCCTTCTGCAGGGCAGCTTCCAGCCAGACCAGCTTGCCCTTGGCGCTTCCTGAGGCACTTTCCTCCTGCAGAGCGGCTGGGTCCTTGCCTCTCTCTGGTTCACAGACCTGGGGGCAAAGGGAAGACCACAGACAGGAGGACATCCTCAGCCCCTCCCCACTCAAGGATCCAGACCTTTCTCCATAGCCGGAGGGCCAAAGGGAAGTTAGAGATGGTTAAGAGGAATGAGTGCGCCTGCTCTGAAATCTGTGCTTGTGTGTCTGCCCCACTCCCAGGGTGGAGGTTGGGGACCAGCCATCTTAGGTGACTGAGAGCCTTTTGCATCTTGTATATGTGTGCATATGCTAAGTCGCTTCAGTCGCATCCAACTCTTTGCAACCCTAGGGACTGTAGCCCACCAGACTCCTCTGTCCATGGGATTCTCCAGGCAAGAATACTGGAGTGGGTTGCCCCGCCCTCCTCCAGGGGGTCTTCCCAACCCAGGACTTGAACCTGTGTCTTCTGCAGCTCCCACCTTGGCAGACTGGTTCTTTACCGCTAGCCCACCTGGGAAGCCCACATCTAGTATAGTGACACTTCCAAAATGAGCTAGGGTCTGGGACGCATCAAATACATTTTAGCATGTCATTCTGGGGTTATTGTTTCATCAGGGAAATGAACAGAAAGAGTATCCTTTCCTGATAAGAGACTGGAATTTGTAGTCTCTAGGGAAAAAAAATATTGATAATAAAGGCCTGCCTTGGTGAGGCATACTTACTGCTAAGGGACCCAGTCAGGGAATCAGAGCAGCTGAGGCTGCTGGGAGACTGCCAACAATGGGCCCACCCAGCCACCACTCTGTCACCCCTGGAACCTGAACAGTTTGTCCCTCCTCAAAGTCAGGGGTTCCTGGAGAAGGAAGAACCCCCACTAATATCCTGCAGAGCCTGAGACACTTGTCTCTGCAGAAAATGAGAACTGACTGGAAGCAGAACCTCTTCCCTTTGCAGGGTGGAGCATGGGCCAGGGCAGGAGCTTGACCAAGAGGGCGGTGAGAGGAAAGAGGAGCAGGTGAGAGGGAGAGAGGTGGGGAGAAAGAGGGCATTCATGTGGGAACCTTCTCTTTCTGAAGCCTAAAGCCTGAGAAACACAAGTGCCTACAGAGCCTGGCTGGAGACATCAAAACGTATAGGCCAGGGACTTTCCTGGTGGCTCAGGGGTTAAGATTGCACTCCCAGTGCCCAGGGCCTGGTTCCATCCCCGATCAGGGAACTAGGAATGCTGTAACTAAGACTGGGCACAGTGCGGGTAGGGGGGAGTGAGCAGAGAGGGAATAAAGGCCAAATGTAAAGTTCCACAAAGAAATATACACACTCTAACTTTCCTGAAATCACAAGGATGTCTTTCCTGTTTTCAGTCTTTCATTTCTTCACCTTAGATAGAGAGCTAGAGCCAGAGCCTAGTTGTATCTCTTTGACAAGGATGACAAGAGTACTAGCCAAGGTGAGGATAAATGGCAAAGATCCCTCTGCCTCAGTGTCAAAGGATGCAGTCTGGAGTGGTGGATTCTGCAGCACGCTGCAGGAGCATGACCCCCATGTGAAGATGAAAGAGAAGATAGAGGCCTCTCTTCTCTCATCAGATGTTACTGTGTGAGACCAGTTTAATATTGCCAGATCTACATGTTTTTAGAGGGAATCCACGATACTGAATTTCTAGGTAAGATCTTGCCATTTCTGAAGATGGGCTCAAATTTCACACTGCAGGACAATCACAAAACATACAGACTTAAAAAAATATATATATATATACATAAAAAATAATCTACAAACAAGCATCCATATGCAGAGATTTTTACCTACATGTTAAGTATTTATCCACATTAAAAAAAAACTCAACGTCCTGGGCAAATGAAAGCATGGTATTTACACACATAACCACACTCCTGTTTGCTCAGACATTCACAAAGAGAAACTCTATCCAAAGGATGGGGAGGGGGTCTAGTCTAGTGTAGGATGCATCACGAGCATCACCACTCAGCTTCCCCCAGGCTGCCCCTCACCTGGCTCTTGGTGCCGTCCTCCTCCGTTGTCAGCCGCTGGATGGCCTGGTTCAGCCTGTTTAGCTCCTCCTTGCTGTGCCGCAGGTTCTGCGCGTGTTTCTGCGCTGTTGGCTTTATCTCCTCGCACTGCGAGGCGGGGGCAGCCAAGCAGGGTGGGGGGTTGATCAAGAAGATGAGGAAGCAGCAGGTGCACTCACTGGAGACCAGCAAGACCGTTCCAGCACCCACCCACCCACTTGTATCATGGGTGGTTCATTTGACTCCTCTGAGCCTCTGCTGCTCCATCTATAAGGTGGGAATGGTCATCCTTTCTATCCCCAGCGGTGGTTGAGAGAAGGAAGTGCACTTGGCTGGCACCATGGCACGTGGGCCACCAGGCCTGCGGATGCCAAAGGTAGTGTGAACTCAGCCACAAAGGGTAACAGTGCCGCAGTCTGTTGAGTCTTTGGACTGAAACCACACAGAGCTGACCCCAAGAATCAGGGTAGCTAACCCTAGGAAATCTATTCTCGTCCTTCACTACATAGGCTCATCTAAATGAGTACAAAAGGCAGTTGAAAAAAATTCAACATTCCCGAATTTTAAAAATACTTTTTCAAATCTAAGAATATGAAGAAACTTCCCTAATTTGATGAAGGTTATTAATCAGTGACAAAAGATCCAGTTTCCAGCTACTTCCCCAAACCCAAGGCCACTCTGGGACAACATTATGGGACGACAAGGGACAAAATCAGTGGGCCTTCACCCTTCCTGCATCCTGTCTGTACATGCCAACATCTAACCAGTTGGGTACGGTGACCGATGCTTTCACAGTGCCTCACACTCTCCAGCATTTTCCCTCCACCATCTCCCTGGGGCTCAGGACCACCTGTGAAGTAGGCCAGGGAGATGTTCCCGTCTCTATCATCTTCCCTCGGGCAAGCTGATGCTCAGCCACTGTGCAAGAAGTAGGGACCCTGAGGGATATGACCGACCCTGCCAGTCAATGACTGAGCCTGGCTGCATCTTAAGTCCATATACTTTGCTCTGCTCTCAAGGAACAGATAAAGTCACACAGGCCCTTCAACACAGAGAATAGGAACTGTCCACTCCAGCCCAGCGCAAATTTCCTTCCAAGGTATTGATAGATAGGGTGTGGGGAATGGATGAAAAGAGACAGTAAAACTTCATCTCCCACCAATCTCTGCCCTATTCTTACTGCCCACACCCGCTCTCATTCCCAAAAGCTGAAGACACAGCTCGCAAGCTTGTGCCTGGCTGGGTCCAACAGATCTGGATGGAGTTCAAGACTCCTCCTCCTGTGTGAACTGATGAGCCATATAGACAAGTCTCACCATAATGAGCAGAGCTGTTTTCTCCTCCAAGCCTCCTGTGGGCCCTGAAGCTCAGCTCTAGCCCAGAGAGCTCCTAGAATGCTCAGCTCTGAGGGACAAAGCCTCTTCTTCCTGGGGGCTCTGTGACCTCATCTTGTTACATTTGCAGAGTTCTAACTGGGGGAGTGGTGGAAGGGGCCGTCCTGTGAGCCCGGAGGGGAACATGATAGTCTCTGAGCTGGAAAGGACCTGCAAAGAACAGGAGGAGGAGGAAGCGGGGTAGGGGAAGGAAAAGGACTTCAGGTGGGGGAAATGTGTGGAGCTGGGGAATCTGGGCTTTGGGAGTGGGCAACAGGGAGCCACAGAAGGTGCTTGAAGAGGCCAGCAGCCTGGTGTACGTACGATGCAGTGTGGGAAGGCCTGTCTGGTAGCAATGCAGAAGACATAGCAGGGAGAGAGACTTCGCCTGGGAGTCCATTTCCACTAGTAGGTAGGAAATCTGGGGAAAGACAGGACTCCAAACTGAAGGAGTAACAGGGACCGGAGACCACAAGTTGATCGGCATTTACTTTTGTTTGATAAATTTCTCATACATGCAAGACTATATATAACATGGATTTAATGATTTAAATAGTGACATAATAAAACAAGCCCTTGTGTGCCCACCAGTACCTCCAAAGCCCAATGTGGGATGGACCCTTCCTGCTTACAGCATCCTCTCCCTCTGACCCCATCCAGTCTCCAAGGTGACTACTATCTTGGGTTTCTGCGTTGAGCACCCCCTTGCGTTTTCTTTATTGTTGTATCATATGTGTATGAATCCCTAAGCAGCTGTTTTAGTTTCTCCTTCCTTTAAGACTTCTATAAATAGAATTACATGCAGGCTTCTATGACTTGCTTCTCCCTCCTCAACATTCTAATTGTGAGATTCAACCATTCTGAGGCATGTAGCTTAGTTTGTGTTGCAGTGCTGTAGAGTATCCCAGTGTGATTATTGCTCCTAGGGGTATACACACGTGTGCTTTTTTTTTTTTTTTTGGTCATAGCAAACAATGCTGCTATGAACTTTGGGGTTTGTATTTGCTAGTGTACTTTGGCAAGAGTTTCTTTAGGGTACTGGCTGTCAAATTTTTTTTGTAGCCATAGCTCAAGTTATAAGGAATACATTTTAGGGACTTCCTTGGTGGTCCAGTGGTTAAAAATCTGTGTTGCAATGCAAGGGAGACAGATTCTATCCCTGGTCGGGGAGCTAAGAGCTCACATGCCACGGGAGCAGCTAAACCCACGTGCTGCAATTACTGAGCCCACAGGCTCTGGAGCCCACGCACCACAACCAAAGACCCCGCATGACTCAGCGATGATCCCATGTGCTGTAACTAAAACCCAGCACAGCCAGTTAAATAAATAAAAATTAAATAAATTAAAAATATATCTATATCATGAATCGGTACCTATATACATACCCACACACATAAACTGAAATAAATTTTGTGAAAAATTACTTCTACTATAAAGTGCCCTCTGATCCTCTAATCGATCACTTTAATGTTTCACTTTCAATTTATGGACCTAGGTTTTCAGTAAGGGCTCATGTTCAGGTTTTCATGTTTTAGTTTTTTCACCAAGCCTTATGTTTAGGTTTCATTTCTTATAAATAGCACATTAATCTCATTATTTGTTAAATAATGTAATGAAAACAAAATATCCATGAACTAACTTACTGACACAAGAACCCATTCTGTCCTCTCCTTCTCATTCTGGAGGTAACCACTTCCTTGAGTTTGTGTCAACATCCGCTTGCTTTTTTTTTTTTAAGTTTTATCACATACATTACATATATCTAAAAATATATCTGTAAGGTTTTCTTGTTTGTTTTTAATAAAAAGGGTATCAGTTACACAGGGCTTGCCTTTTTTTTTTTTTTTTGTCTTTTAACATTATTTAGCTAGGATTCCTCCCCTAGCATTCATAGTATTCTTTGAGCGAATATACTACACTTCTATGTTATTCTGTTTTTATTCTGTTATATTTTTTCATTTTACAAAGTTGGTTCTACAGTTTTTCTTAATGACCCCTGATACTTATATGTGAGAATTTCTCTTTGATACACATCTAAGATCTAGGAATGGAACTTGGGGATCTTAGGATGGTCAGATGTTCAACATGACAAAACAAAAATTATCTGCCAAAGTTGGTATAGTAACAATTTACACTTTGGTCAGCACTGTATGACTTCCCAGGTGGAGCTAGTGGTAAACAATTTGCCTTCCGTTGCAAGCGAATCAAGAGACACAGATTCAGTCCCTGAGTTGGGAAGATCGCCTGGAGTGAAACATGGAAACCCACTCCAGTATTCATTCTTGGAGAATCCCATGTACAGAGGAACCTGGTGGGCTACAGTCCACGGGGTCGCAAAGAGTCAGACCCGACTGAGTAACAGGCATGGTGTGGCATGACAGCACTGTGTGAAAGATTCATGCATTCTCCACATATCTTACTTTTCAACAATTTAATGGGGACTTCCCTGGTGGTCCAGTGACTAAGACTCCATGCTCCCCATGCCAGGGGACTGGGTTCAATCCCTGGTTAGGGAACTAGATCCCACATACTGCAACTAAGAGTTTTCATGCAGCAACTAAAGATCCCGTTTGCTGCAACTAAGACCCAGAACAGTCAAATACATAAATAAATATCTTTTTTAAAAAAACAATTAAATAGTATAATCAATCTTATTTTTGACCCTGCTTTGAATTTTCATGATTACTGTTAAGGTTGAATAGCACTATAAATGTTTATTATCCATATGGATTTGCTTTCTTTTGACCATTTTTTCTATTGGATTGTTTGCCTTAATCCTATTGGATTACAGGTGTTCTTTATATTTCTAGATATTACTATTTTATCACTTATATGTGTCACAAATAGCACTTCCAAATTTATAGCTCATCTTTTTACTTTCTTTATGGCATATTTTTATCAATTAAAGTTCTTAATTTTAATGTAGTCTAACTTATCAAGCTTTTATATTAAGCACTCTGTGTGACTTGCTTAAAAGTCCTTTTCTATACCAAGATCAGAAAGGTGTCCTCCATTTTTTTTCTTCTTAGAGTTTTAAAGTTTTGCATTTGACATGTATAATTTTAATTTGCTTGAAATTGGTTTTGTGTATCACAGAAGTCAGGGATCCAATTTCATTCTTTCCCATGTGGATAACCAATGTATAGTTCTTTCTCTGCTATTGATCTGCAGATCAAAGATATATATAGATATAGATATAAGGTTTATTTAACTTTATATATTATATATAATTTTATTTATGTCATATTTATTTAATATATTTATATCATATATACACACAAGAATAAATTGACCAATGTAACAAAACAGAGAGCCCCCAAATTGATGTGTATTATATATATATGTTGTATATACATATATGATGCAATACATTATACAGTATGTCATAAGCATAAATAATGCAATACATCTGTTCTATATATGTATGTATACAATACAGATCAGTTTAAGGGCTCTCTATTTTGCCTCATTGGTCAATTTGTCTAATCTTGTATAGATACTGCACTGAATTTCCGTAGCTTTCTGAAAGGGCAAATATTCATTCTTTCTTTTACATCAGTGCCTTGACTATTCTCAAACTTTTCTCTTCACCATAAATTTTAGAAACAGCTTGTTAAGATTTATGTAAACCCTTGTTTGGGATTCAATTGTAGTGGCACTGATACTGTAAATCAATTTAAGGAGAACTAATATCTTCTTTCAACAATGCTGTATCTCTTCATTTAGCTAGGTCTGCATTTTAACTTTCATTTCCTATAACATTTCATAAAATGTTTGTATTTCTCTAGGCATAGTTCTCTCACATATTTGTTAGATTTATTTCTAAGTATCTGATGGGTTTTAAAGTCATTAGTTTATCCATTTTATTGGGAGATAATTTACATACAGTAAAATAACACATTTCAAGTGTACAGTTCAACGAGTTTTGATAGATATTTGCCCTCATTCAACCATCACTGAATGAAGATAAACAACATTCCAGCAAGCATCTCAGTAGTTTCCTTCATACCCCTTTGCAGCAATCTTCCCACCTCATCGGAGACAACTACTGATCTAATTTCTAGCAATGGAAATTAGTATTGCCAGCTGGAGAACTTCCTATGAATAGAAGCACACAGTATATACTCTGATTATTTTCACTTAGCATAATGTTTTTGAATCATCCATGTTGTTTCATGAATCAGTAGTTCATTCTTTTCTCTTGCTGAGTGATAATCATCCCAGGAATATATCTGTTTATCCATTCACCTATTAATAAAATGTTTTTATTGTTTCTACTTTGGGGCTATTATGATTCAAGCTCCTAAGTAATTCATGTACAAGTCTCTGTGTGGACCTGTTTTCATTTCTTGCAGATAAATACCCAAGAGAGGAATTGCTGTGCCATTTGGCAAATGTATGTTTAAATTTATAAGAAATTGGCAAACTGTTTTTGGAGGTGACTATCATTTTATCCTCCATGAAAGTTCCAGCTACTCCAGCTACTTGATGGTCAGTCTTTTAAATGGTTAGTCTTTTAAATGATTAGTCTAGTGGGTAAGTTTTTTTCTCATTGTGGTTTAATTTAGGTTTCTCTGATGACTAATAATGATGAACAGCTTCTCACATACTTCAGTTCAGTTCAATCACTCATTTGTGCCCAACTTTTTGCAACCCCATGAATTGCAGCATGCCAGCCTTCCCTGTCCATTACCAACTCCCGGAGCCTACTCAAACTCATGTCCATCACGTCAGTGAAGCCATCCAGCCATCTCATCCTCTGTCGTCCCCTTCTCTTCCCACCTTCAATCTTTCCCAGAATCAGGGTCTTTTCCGATAAGTCAGTTCTTCGCATCAGGTGGCCAAAGTATTGGACTTTTAGCTTCAGCATCAGCCCTTCCAATGAATATTCAGGACTGATTTCCTTTAGGATTGACTGGTTGGATCTCCTTGCAGTCCAAGGGACTCTCAAGAGTCTTCTCCAACACCACAGTTCAAAAGCATCAATTCTTCAGCATTCAGCTTTCTTTATAGTCCAACTCTCACATCCATTCATGACTACTGGAAAAACCATAGCTTTGACTAGACAGACCTTTGTTGGCAAAGTAATGTCTCTGCTTTTTAATACACTGTCTAGGTTGGTCATAGCTTTTCTTCCAAGGAGCAAGTATCTTTTAATTTCATGGCTGCAGTTACTACCTGCAGTGATTTTGGACCCCCCCCAAAAAAAAATAGTCTCTCACCGTTTCCATTGTTTCCTCATCTATTTGCCATGAAGTGATGGGACCGGATGCCATGATCTTAGTTTTCTGAATGTTGAGTTTTAGCCAACTCTTTCACTCTCCTCTTTTATTTTCATCAAGAGGCTCTTTAGTTCTTCACTTTCTGCATAAGGATGGTGTCATCTGTGTATCTGAGGTTACTGATATTTCTCCCAGAACTCTTGATTCTCACATACTTACTGAACCTTAATACATCTTTGTATTAGGTTTGTAAAGTGTCAATTGAAGTCTTTTACCCATTTTGATTGAGTTGTTTGTCTTCTTGTTACCGAACCCAAGTCTGACTATTCAATGCTCAAAAACTATTAAAGAGGCCAGGCTGGTGGAAAGAAACTTTGCTTTATTTTGCATGCCAGCAAGCAAGGAGGCAGGATGGGGTTGGGGGAGGTGGACACCTGTCCAAAAGCTGACTCCCCCCACCATTGACAGGGGGCAAGAGCTTTTATAGACAGAAGGAGAAAGGGTTACATGCAGAAATAGCACAGTCAGCTCTGACAGTCATCTTGAGGTTGGTCATCAGTGGTCTGACCAGTGTCAACTTGACTGTTTTAGGTATAGTTTACCTTCATGGTCAATTTGTTCTCATTTCCTTGAGGCCAATTCTTGGAATTACAGCAGCTTATGTCATGGCTACTGGAGAAGGAAATGGCACCCCACTCCAGTACTCTTGCCTGGAAAATCCCATGGACAGAGGAGCCTGGTGGGCTGCAGTCCATGGGGTTGTGAAGAGTCAGACACGACTGAGCGAGTTCACTTTCACTTTCCACTTTCATGCATTGGAGAAGGAAATGGCAACCCACTCCAGTGTTCTTGCCTGGAGAATCCCAGGGACGGGGGAGCCTGGTGGGCTGCCGTCTATGGGGTCGCACAGAGTCGGACACAACTGAAGCGACTTAGCAGCAACAGCATGTCATGGCTACAGTCTGGTCATCATATAGTTAACTTCTTCCACCTGGTGAGGGTTTCAGTATCTGTAACATGGTTCACAGGATATGGCTCAGCATATTATCCACAGTCCTTGAGAGGAAACTAAATGTCCCTGATTATGCTTAATGACTACATTATTATTATGTTGTCTCCTTTGATTGTTTTCCTTTGTTTCTGCATTTTCTGACTTCTCTGATTAAACTTATTCTTTGGCTAAAGTTTTTCCATGGACAAAATGCAGGCAGAGGAAATGAGGGGGCAAGGACTATGGGGTCTTGTTCCATTTCATTCTTATTGAGAGCTGAGTTCTTTACATTTACATTTAATGTAATCGTTGATATGATTGCTTTTAAGTCAATAATTTTGTTGTCTGTTTCACATTTGTCTGGTGTGGTTTTTTTTGTTGTTTTTCTTTTTTAATAATAAACACTGATTTTAGTGATTGCTCTAGAGCTAAAACTGACTGTGCATCCTTGGGACTTCCCTGGTGGTTCAGTGGTTGGTTGGGACTCTGATTCCACCAGCGGGGCTGAGGTTCAGTCCCTGGTCGGGGAACCAAGATACTACCAGCCATGCAACTTGATGAAAAAAAAAGCATCCTTAATTTATCAAAGTCAATTAAGATCCCCTGGAGGAGGATATGGCAATCCTCTCTCCAGTATTCTTGCCTGGAGAATCCCATGGACAGAGAAGCCTAGCGGGCTGCAGTCCCTAGGGTCACAAAGAGTTGGACAAGACTGAAGCATCTGAACACACACACTAGTCATCTTCCTGGGGATTAGGCTGATGTGAGATGCTTCTGTTCACCCCTCTTACGATAGCATCTTGGTTCACATTTCATGATTTTTGATTACTTGTGAGCTTCCATTTGTGGTAACACTCTCTGGAAGAATTCCTAGAAGCCTGTGTTTGAATGGCATTCTTCTAGAAAGGATTTGTATTTGCTCTTGCCAGATTCAGGGGAGAAACACCAACCTGGGCTCATTTTAAACAATGTTCTCATGTATGGTACTGTGGGCACTTGCCACCAAAAGAAAAAAAAAAAAAGTGAACTCCAGCCCAGAGCTGGATGAGGGCAAACTTGTGGTTTAAAGTTATCAGGAAAAACTTTTCTTTACCAAAGCCAAGGTCAAGACGTACATGTTTCTTTCCTCTCTTTTTGCAGATTCTTTTCCTGCTTCCCCCTTCACTGAGGGTCATCCAGTTGCCTATTATGGACCTTGGATCCAATTCTCCCTTTTATGGGCCTAGGCTTTGTGTCCTGTCCCCTAACCATAGTGGCTTCCATCCATTGAATGCCAATGACCAACAGATGCCCCTTCCATGCCATCAGACTTCATCATCCACATACTTCCCTGGAGCCATGCTTACAGTTATTGTTAGCCAACTCTGATCATCTCTCGTGTGTTCTTGCTAGCTCATGATGCATTAAAATATTTTTAAAGTATATTATCTATAATTTTAATGACAAAAAGTTTATTCAGACTTCCTAGTCTGACTTACTGCAAGAAAAGGAGTTGCTGGTGGCACTCTTCAGAGAAAACAATTCACAAAGTTTGGTGACTCATTAGATAGGGAAAATAGGTGTCAAAGAGTTCTAAGCTGAAGATATTAGAAAGAACTAATAGAAAGAAGGAAAGTTGATGAATGGGCCGTCTGTAGAAGGGAAAAATGATGAGATGTTTTTAAGGCTGCTTGAATTTCGGTTATCAGTGCAACATTCACGTGGAGGTGCCCGTGGTCAATCGGAAACCTCAGGGATGAACTCATTCATTCTCTCAACGTTGCTCAGTGCCTGCTATAAGCCAGCACTGTGTCAGACACTTCCTAGCACTAGAGAATTACCTCAGAGAGCCCTGAGCCATCGAAGCACCCCTCCTCAAGGTCCCCAGCCCTGAGCACACAGTAGCAAGGCCCAGCAGCAGGCCCACCACTCCATCCTCCACCCCGCCCCCTCTGCTTCCTGGAGATCCCACCCACCTGTTCCAGGCCTGGAATAATGGACAGAAAGATGCACACATGTGATGGAAACTAGATGACTTTATTCTAAGCACAGTTAGCAAGGAGGAAAGAAGATTTGGGAAAGGAAGTGACGAACATTCAAGAATGCAAGGGAAAGAAAGGTGGGAGGGGGACTTAGGTGTTGCCCTCTTCGTGGGATCAGAGTGCCCAGAATCCTCAAATAGACTTCATCCATGGATCACTCCTCCCAGCAGCCTTTCTCAGCCAGAGGCAGGCAGGAGACAAGGAGGGGAGGAAGGGATTCCCACACAAGAATTGAGAGGTGGACAGTAGAGAAGGTGAGTCAGAATGATGGGTTGCACATGGTAGGGTTGGGCAGACAGGCCAGCTGGGAGGCTCGGAGAGGGTGAGATGGGCTGGAGCTTGGATGCCTCCTCAAGTCCTGCCAACTCAACACTTCTTACAGCTGCTGCTGCAGGATCCCACCCCATAGGAACTGATGCCACAGGTACGGGTGCCTGAGAGATTACCACATACAACTCCACCCCGGGAGCTGCTCACACCTGCACAGAGACAATAATGGTAAGTCAAAACCTTTGGGGGTGGTGGGGAGCTGGTCCCAAGCACAACTCCCTCCCTAACACCCAGTAGGATGTCTCTGGATCATCCACATCTCCAGGGAGAAAGACAATCTGAACTCCCGTGTGGTCTCAGAACTCCCATCCTCACTGGACAGGAATGACCCAATCTTTCTTAATCTATTCTGTAGCTGGTTTCAGGAAGAACTCCATGGGGACAACCACGCTGATAAAATACCTGTTTTGATCCGGAACAAGACAACTGGAGTATGGACAAGTGTGTTTGGACAAGGAGAAAGTCAGAGCTTCCTATGATGGGGAAAATAAGACTGACACTCTAACAGGTGTGGGGTGAAGTATTATTCCACTCATAACCTGTCAACCAGCTCCCTCTTTGTAACTATGTGGTTGGAAATTAATGGAACTCTTCTCCCTGGGTCTTTTCACCCTCAGAGCTAAGACTCCCACTGTCTCACTTCAGTGTCTCCCCTTCAGGGCCCGAGTTACTCACTGACATTCACAGCATTGATGCCTTCACACAGCCTGATGTGGGAGAGAAAAGAGCATAAGGACTGGGTGTTAATTTCTGACAACAATCCCAGAAGTCACATGGTCACCCACTCTGAACCCAGTCACCTAAGGAGCCACCCAAGTCCCTCCCCAGAAGGTCAGAGAAGGTCTGGGGTCCAGCACCCCTCGAGGTTCAGCATCTCCCCAGCTCTGTTTCAAGAGAACACCAAGGGGCAGGATCTCGCAGATCCCTCTAGGAAGAGGGTCCTACTCAAGTGCAGTGGGACTGCCCTCAGGACGCCAGCTTCAGACTGCCTACCCCACTCCTACTGACTGGCTCCTCCATCCTGAACAATCCAGTCTCCCTGGGCCACAAGCTTTTCTTCTCTCTAATAAAAATGTATTTTTCTATTTGCCCTTTCAGTTTGAGGCCATTTTTATCCTGTCCCTTAAGCAAGTGTGTTCTGGCACCAGCTCCTCCCAGTTAGTTCACAGATACTGTTCTGTACATTTCTAGCCAACTCTGCATAAATTCACAGTGGTAGCTTGAGCCCAGCCATGATAGAAGTATTTATACCACTAAAATATGCAAATGTTATATACATCATAGACTTTTTATTCCCTCAGAGAACCAGCAAACTATTGTCCTTAACTAAATGATGTAGGAGCCCATTGGAAATCAGACAGCGGGCTCAACTGAGACTGTTCTCAGCCTCTCCTCGGAGCAGAGAGGGAGCCAGAAAGGGTTCCAAGATGTGAGCAGAAGAAGGAATGGGGAAGTAGTAGAGGAAAAAAAAAAAGGCCCAGGTCTATGCAATTGAGGCCCCAGCTGTGCAAACTGTACCCACCTCTGCTCCTCGCCCTCCAGCAGGCGCCTGTAGGTGGCGATCTCGATGTCCAGGCCCAGCTTGGAGCTCATCACCTCCTGGTACTCCTTGAGCAGGCAGGCCATGTCCTGCTTGGCCTTCTGCAGTGCTTTCTCCAGCCCCGCCAGCTTGCCCCGGGCATCGTTAAGGGCCGCCTCGCCCTGCTGCTCCGCCTGGGTCACTGCGGCCTCCAGCTTGGAGTTCTAAGGGCCCAGGAGAGAATAAGGTGGGTTATGGCCTCTGGGTCTCTGTGTCCATTTCCTGGATGTGTCTAGTCTCTCCACCCAGATGAGATCACCCCAGGAACAGACCTCTCCATGGCCATAACCAAGGACTCAAGTCATACAAATAGGTTGGAGAGTGAATGTTGAGATCGAGCTGGGCACACACCCTGCCAGTGGGACCCTGGGTGGACCTCAAAAAAAACCCTACCTGGCACTTAGCATTTTCAATCTCAGCTGTCAGCCTCTGGATCAGGCGGTTGAGCTCATTGATCTCCTCCTTGGTGCGGCGCAGGGTCTCCCCATGCCGGATCACCGTGGCCTTGATCTCCTCACACTGGGAGAGGAAGCAGAGAGGCTCATGAAACTCAGGATAGGACCTCTCACACATTCAGGACAACATAGATGATTTGCAGGTTGTCCGGGGCTCAGCCTGTGCAACCATACATGGCAGCCCTGCCTTTCTACCCCGACCTGAGAGACGTCAATACTTTATCTACCGTCCCTAAGGATCGGAATCCCCAGACAAAAGTAGCCTTTTTAAATAAATGCCTTGAATCCCTCCCAGCGCCACGTCTAGGAGGCAGGTGTCCTGGACCACTCACCTTGCTGCGGTACCAGCTCTCAGCCTCGGCCCGGCTGCGGCTGGCGATGTCATCATAGTGAGCCTTGATCTCGGCAACAATGCTGTCCATGTTCAGGTCCCGGCTGTTGTCCATCTTGACGATGACCGAGGTGTCTGAGATGTGGGCTTGCATGACTCTCAACTCCTGAGGGGCCAAGAGTCATTCACATTACATACACCATCCAGAGCCAAGTAGAACAGAGTTCACATTCCGCCTTTACACACACACACACACAAGCCCACAATTTCCAAAACCCTCATGCCTGCTGTCTATATGCCTGCTGTCTATTTCCTCTGTACACAGGCCAGCCTGGGAATCAGGAGGGCTGAGTAATGTCCTCTCTGCTGGTGCTCACCTCTTCATACAGGGTCTTCAGGAAGCCCACCTCCTCTACCAGGCTGTGTGCGTTGGCCTCCAGATCTCCCTTGCGCACATAGACACAGTTAACCTCCTGGAGATACAAACACACAGCAGTCCCCAGTCATTGCAGAGGCTTTCCAGGGGGGCTCCACTTCCCCCAACCCCATCCCCAGCCCTGCAAAGCAAGTCTTAGGCATAGATCAATAAGTCAAGAATAAGGGAACTAAGGTCTCCCACCAACTCTAGCAAAATGTCCTGTGTGACTTTAGAAAGTCCTTCCATCTCTCTGGGCCACCCTATAAAGGAAGAGCCAGATAATTCCTGCCCTGTAGATCTCCCAGAGTGTGAGAAGGGAAATGCCCTTCTATCGGTTGGAATAAAATATAAGGTTATTAACTGAATAAAGGCAAACCAATGCCCTGAGGACTACCAGACTCCCAGGCAACTATCCCACAAGCAGACCGACTCACCTGCTTGATTTTGACAAACTCATTCTCTGCCGTGGTCTTCAGGGCGACCTCCTCTTCATACCTTCACAAGGGAAGGTAATTTGAAACAAGAGATTTAGCTAGTAATGGAAAGGAGGACCAACCTGACCCATCACATCCACCCCCCAGGATATCTGAAACATCCCTCTCACCTATATCCCTAATTACACATTTCTCTAACTTAGACATGATTCACTTTAAAGATATTGGTTTTGTTATTAGTCAAGTATAATAAACTGCCTGGAAAGGTGGATGGAACTAGTAGCTGGAACCAGTGACTATGAACAGTGAAGACATAGTGTCATTTCTTTGTACCTCCAGTACCTAGCACAGTAAAGCCAAAGAGTAAATGTTCAGAACAGGTTTATGGGATGGGTCAGTGGGTGGATGGATGGATGAAGAGGGATATGGTCCCTATCCTAAGAAGTTCATAACGCAATAGAAAAAGATTCTTTGCTGACATTTCAGCTTCTCTTCTTTTCATGTGTCTTCCTGTCACTGCCTTTAAAGCTGACAAAAGCAAAAAGTAAGTTAATGAAGAAAGAAGTTTCTAAGGCCAGTGTGCTCAGTGGTTCCCCAATTGTATCATGTCAACCCTTCTGAGAGAAGTGGACCTTTCCAAATGCACTCACTTCTTCTTGTAGCCCTCCAGCACCTCCTGCACATGGTTGAGCTCTGAGGCCAGCCTCCCGCCGTCGGCCTCCACACGCTCAGCCTCCCGCCTCAGCATCTCGATGTAGCCATTGAACAGGGGCTCCAGGTTGCTTTCGCAGCAGCGCTGGTTCTGGTAGAATTGCCACTTGGTCTCCAGCAGCTTGTTCTGCTGCTCCAGGAAGCGCACCTGCCACCCAGAGGAATAGTCACCCAGACAGCCGTAATTCCACCATCCTGCAGGATCCATCCCCCAAAACTTCCGCCCATTCCTTTCCCCATCCCACCACAACACATACATGAGGATCTCTGTCACTGAGATGGCTGCAGATCTGAGTCCAAGTATCCATGATCAAGCGGAAAAGTCCTTTTTCATCCCTGGCTTCACTGTGCCAAGGATCAGAATCCCCTCCCAAATGACCAAGCCTTCCCCTGAGAAACCTTCCCCAGTTAGGTCTCCTGGCCCACTCCTGTCTGAAGTGAACATCACTGAGGAAGCCTCAGCTGGCCCCAGAGTTCAGTGTGAGAGTGTGAGTGAGTGAGTGTGGGACGGGGGTGTGGAGAGAGATTGGCGGGGGACTACTAAGCATTCCAGGCATCCGCAGGGATGACCCTATAGTCTTATTTCTATTTCTTTTTTTCTTCTGTTTCTATTTCTGGTGTAAATCTCATATGTGTCCCATGGGGGACAGGGGTCTGTGTCCGCCTCCCTCTGACATGCAGTTCCAAGCCTGTTCTTGTCTCTCTTGTACATTGTAACAGTGCTATCATACCAGGAGCCCCTGCTCTATACTCACATCTCTTTAGTCTGTCTGCGCCCTGGAAATGTGTCCATCTCCTCCGTCAGACTTGGGGTTTGTCTGGTCCACATCTCTCCTGCCCCCTGACTAGCCCTTCAGTACCTACCCAGGAAAGAAGGTTCAGGAAGGGTGTGATCAAGGACACCTACCTTGTCAATGAAGGCAGCAAACTTGCTGTTGAGGCTCTTGATCTGCTCCTTCTCCTGGTGCTTTATGCACTGTGCATTGGGGTCGATCTCCAGGTTGAGGGGCTTGAGGAGGCTCTGATTGACTGACACGGAGGTGATGCAGGGAGGGCTGGGGCCGCCAGAGCGGTACCCAAAGCTGCAGCTGCTGGAACCAGCACGGGAGCCCCCGCAGACACTGCGACTGCTGAAGCCCCCGGTGAGACCACGGTAGCAGGAGACACCGCGGTAAGGAGCAGCCGTGATGCAGCAGCGGCCAGGCCTGGGCCCGCAGGCCGAGACGCAGCTGAAGGTGCGACCAGGACAGTACCTTTGAGTGGTCACACAGGAGCTGGAATTGCGGACTCCACTACGGGAGCTAAAGCAAGACGATCCACAGGTCATAGTGAGTCAAGGCTGGAGAAGATGAAGCCAGAGGAAGAGGAGAAGGGTTCTGAGCTCTCCCTCACTGTCTGTGCCTTTTATAAACCCAGACACCCAGCGCTGTCTATGTCACCACATGGAGCAACCTTCTTGTCACCTTTATGGGCTTGGGGAACTTCTCAGTCATTTCTCCTCTCCTGGGATAATATCATCAAGATGATATTATCTTGGCTTTGGAAAATCCGACACTCGGGCAACTCTGAAGCCTTGGCAGAATTTTTTCCATAGTTCAGGGCCTGAGGGTGCCAAGGAGCCTAGGTCAACCAAGGTCTGGGGACTCTGCATTTTGCAAGATAATTGAGGAGAGGAAGGGAAGCCAGGTTGGGATGATGGTTTTCAGGTCAGCTGGACTCATAACCTCAGACTTTTAGTTTGGGCCACAAGATTAACTAAGACCAGGGACAAAGGGTGGGCCAGCCTAGGGTGGGAAGGTGGGGGTGGACCCTGGCAGCTTTGAGAGCAAGAGCCTTCCAGGGGCTTCACAGGTAGGGTCTTGGGGGCCAGCTCTTCAGGGCAACTTATGACACTTGACCCTTGGCATGGCCAGAAGGAAATTGTGTTTACTCCCACCAAGACATAGAAAAGCCAGTCACACAACCAAAAAAGGATTTGTTCAGCCACTTCATGCTGGGGGATCCATGAAGTGGGTAGACATGTGTGAGCAGTGTGGTGTGAGAGTTCAGTATCTGAATCCCTAAAACCCCCTCTGTCCACCCACCTCCATCCCTCTTTGTGTGCCTTCAAGATTCCTCACCCACACCCAACACAGAATGTCTCCCTCAACTAGACCTTAAGTGCAAGGCCACACTCCCCAGACAGTCTCTTTCAAAGGCCTCCCTGTTTTCTGGGGCATTTTCAGAAGAGCTTCTCCAATAAGCTCTGAGCCTGGACTGAGTGGTGGGACCTGGGATCCATTCCAAGAAACTTCAATGGGCAGGAGGCCCCAGCTCCCAGACCTGGAAGACAAGGCAGGCCCAGGGTGGGGGTGAGGGGAGTGGGGAGGCTGGGATGGTTGGAAGGGAAGGTACCTGGGGCAACCAATGGGCCATAGAGGGGAAATATAACAACAACGATAATGATAACAGCTGATATTTATTGACCACTTACTATGGACCAGGCATTGTATTAATGCTTTACATATATACTCACTTTATCCATATCACATTCCCAGATAAGTTTTATTATCTTCATTCTAGATACAAAGGAAACAGGCTCAGAGAGGTTATGGAATTTTCATCCAGATTGCAAGGTGCAGAGCCCAGGCTTGAACCCAGGTATGTCTGATTCCAGAATCACTTTGACCATTATTCCATGGAGAAAAAAGAAGTGTGTCTCTGAAACGGGCATGCTGATGCTCAAGATGTTTCATAAGGACACCTTGGGTTGCCAAAAGTAGACACACACACACACACCCTCCATGTACTATCCCCACATCCCATTTGCTCACACATGGTGAATATGGCCTTCTCCCGGTCAACTACCTCTCACACTCAGCTTGACAGTCTAAGCCCACCTTATCCACCCACCATATTCACCATCCCCCTGCCTCCTTTCCCCCTAACCTCATCCATCTCCAGTTTTCCAACCAAAGTGGACTCACTGCCAGCTGTTCCACCCACATCCTCTGGCCTCCCTCGCTTTATGTCTTTGCTTACATGGTTCCCTCTGTCTGAACCCTCCTCCCCTCTCTCTTCTCTGTACATCCAGCTCTTCTCAGTGTTCTTCATCCCCAATCATGCTGTCATTTGCTGTAAGACCATGCCCTGACCTCTGGCCCCAAGGCGCTGGAGGCTGACTCTCCCACCAAGTACCCTGGCATTAAAGTCAGACCCCCTGCAGCCTCGTATTAAAGTCCTTTGTGTGTGCCTGCCCTCTGTGGGGACTGCAGACTCCTTCCAACTCCGAGCCTGGCTCCTGTTGGGTATCTATTTGCTCCCCGCCTTGTGTCGGCTCCAGGAGCCTACGGTGGGGGAAAAGAAGAGACACGACACCAAGATAGAGAGTTAGCTTTCCATCGGTTGACTGGTGGGTTGGAGATAAAGGAGGCAAGGGATCAATTTCTAGAAGATCTGGCTGAAAATGGAGCAGCCCCCCTCTTCCCCATCACTATGACCACCAACCATCTTTATGGGGAAGTCTGTCCTTGAATGTATCAGAAATTGGAGCTGGGTCAGGGATTGGTACTGACACTTGGGGGACCACTGTGCTTTATTTGTCAAATCTGTCATTTCCATCTTTCCAGTCATGTTAGAGAGCACAACTCAGCCTGCAGCCCTCTGGTCTCTTGGGACTTTAAATACACTTAATTATCAGTGTAAACAAAAGCTGATTACTAACCTCCTTATTGATTGTGATAGCATGGAAAATCTGCTCCATCCATCCACCAAAATGCAGAAGGAGATCCAAGCAAGCATCATGAAAGTGCTTCTGTAAGTCTAATTTAAATCTTTAAATTAAGGAAATTAAATACTTTGGGGTAAGTCCCTTTCCTCTTGTGAGGGAGATACCAAGGGAAGACTTCTTCAATACCGATTTATTCCCTAAAGAAAATTGGAGTAGAGGGCTTCCCAGCTGGCTCAGTGGTAAAGAATCCACCTGCCAATGCAGGAGACACAGGTTCAGTCCCTGGTCCGGAAAGATCCCACATGCAGAGCAACTAAGCCCATGTGCCACAAATTACTGAGCCCACTTGCTGCAACTAAAGAGCAGCCCCTCTCTCCACAACTAGGCAAAAATCCACACAGTGACAAAGAGCCAGCAGAGCCAAAAATAAATAATTTTTTAAAGAAGAAAACTGGAGTAGAAATTCATAATCCTGAAGCCATTAGTCACACAGCTGGAGCTGGAAGCAGAAGCACAGACGCTGGAGGTGGGCTCTGTCTTCTACAGAGGATGGCACTAAGGTTATACTGAAACCCCTGCAAAATCAAAGCTGGACCAAAGGGATTCAGGCCCACAAGAGAACTGGGAAAGGCAGCAAAGAGGGCAGCGAGGCACTCCCTAGAAATGGGACACCAGGCAGTCAAAGCCATGCAAGGCTGGCCAGGGTGACCTCTCCTGTTCCAGGATTTAATTACCCCCTTGCATAATAACAAGTCATATTTAAAAGCAAAGGAAGCCAAAGATGATTTGCGTGTTTCTCTTTAATGCAAGCTGCTGAGTTCACACTCTGGTTTCCTCTGTCCATAATTGGACACATAATTAACTACCATTATGACGGCTTGTAGCCTTCTAGGGTTGGTGATCGTGAGCAAGCATAAGTTGAGGAGAAGGCTTTGGATCAGACTTTGGATCTGATTTCTCTAAGACCCCAAAGCCTAGCAGTCTGGGCTCCTGCCTCCATGAGGAACTTAACTCTCATTCAGTCCTGAAGACTCAGACCCTTGAGTCTTGGCAGAGGGCTAGGAGCCTCCTTCCAGATTCTGACTTTGCCCCTTGATGGACCCTTCTGTGCTTTACCTTGTTGGGTTTTTTTTTTTTTAATCATTATTTTTATTTATTTGTTTCTGACTGTGCTGGGTCCTTGTTGCCATGAGGGCCTTTCTCTAGTTGTGGAGAGCGGGGGCTACTCTCTAGTTGCAGCAAGTAAGCTCAGTAGTTGTGGCTCTCAGGCTCTAGAGCACAGATTCAACAGTTGTGGTGCACAGGCTTAGTTGCCTCACAGCATGTGGGATCTTCCCAGACCAGAGATCAAGCCTGTGTCTCCTGCGTTGGCAGGAGGATTCTTTACCACTGAGCCACCAGGGAAGCCGCCATGCTTGATTGTAAATAAGCCATAAGTTCACTCGGAGTTCACCTTCCTAATCAAGTAAATGGGCACAGTAATTCTGACCTCAGAAGAATGCCCTGGGGGTTAGATGAAATAACGTAGGTAAATTCCTCACACATTGTATGTGCGTGTGTACACAGTCGCTTCAGTCCTCTCCTGCTCTTTCCGACCTCACAGACTGTACCCCACCAGGCTCCTCTGTTCATGGGATTCTCCAAGCAAGAACACTGGAGTGGGTTGCCATGCCCTCCTCCAGGAGATCTTCCCAACCCAGGGATCGAACCCGGGTCTCCCACATCGTAGACAGCCGCTTTACCATCTGAGCCACCCAGGAAGCCCACACATTGTAGGTACTCCATAAATGTAAACTCCCTTTCTCCTTGCCAGTAGAGTGGAGAGAGGTATGAGGGGTGGGGGCGCAGGATCCAACCTTACTGGGTGAGGAGCTATGAGCTGAGTTCTAACAAAGAGAGGAGAGAGAGTTTTTGTCCCAGGGGAAACAGGATGAATGGCAAATTAATAATAGAATAAACAGAACAAACTAACATTTATGGAGCTCTTATTAAGAGCTAAGTAGGGCCCTAAATGGAAAAAGCAAGAGAGTTCCAGAAAAACATCTATTTCTGCTTTATTGACTATGCCAAAGCCTTTGACTGTGTGGATCACAATAAACTGTGGAAAATTCTGAGAGAGACGGGAATACCAGACCACCT
Source organism: Oryx dammah (assembly GCF_014754425.2). Taxonomy (NCBI): domain Eukaryota; kingdom Metazoa; phylum Chordata; class Mammalia; order Artiodactyla; family Bovidae; genus Oryx; species Oryx dammah. Next base: position 89,567,680 of record NW_024070213.1, on the reverse strand, counting down.
GACCTGCCTCTTGAGAAATCTGTATGCAGGTCAGGAAGCAACAGTTAGAACTGGACATGGAACAACAGACTGGTTCCAAATAGGAAAAGGAGTATGTCAAGGCTGTATATTGTCACCCTGCTTATTTAACTTTTATGCAGAGTACATCATGAGAAACGCTGGACTGGAAGAAACACAAGCTGGAATCAAGATTGTCAGGAGAAATATCAATGACCTCAGATATGCAGATGACACCACCCTTATGGCAGAAAGTGAAGAGAAACTAAAAAGCCTCTTGATGAAAGTGAAAGAGGAGAGTGAAAAAGTTGGCTTAAAGCTCAACATTCAGAAAACGAAGATCATGGCATCCGGTCCCATCACTTCATGGGAAACAGATGGGGAAACAGTGGAAACAGTGTCAGACTTTACTTTTGGGGGCTCCAAAATCACTGCAGATGGTGACTGCAGCCATGAAATTAAAAGATGCCTACTCCTTGGAAGAAAAGTTATGACCAACCTAGATAGCATATTCAAAAAGCAGAGACATTACTTTGCCGACTAAGGTCCGTCTAGTCAAGGCTATGGTTTTTCCAGTGGTCATGAATGGATGTGAGAGTTGGACTGTGAAGAAGGCTGAGCACCGAAGAATTGATGCTTTTGAACTGTGGTGTTGGAGAAGACTCTTGAGAGTCCCTTGGACTGCAAGGAGATTCAACCAGTCCATTCTGAAGGAGATCAGCCCTGGGATTTCTTTGGAAGGAATGATGCTAAAGCTGAAACTCCAGTACTTTGGCCACCTCATGCGAAGAGTTGACTCATTGGAAAAGACTCTGATGCTGGGAGGAATCGGGGGCAGGAGGAGAAAGGGACGACAGAGGATAAGATGGCTGGATGGCACCACTGACTCGATGGACGTGAATCTGAGTGAACTCTGGGAGTTGGTGATGGACAGGGAGGCCTGGCGTGCTGCGATTCATGGGGTCACAGAGTCGGACACGACTGAGCGACTGAACTGAACTGCACTGAGGGCCCTAAATGCTACCCGGCCCATTGCGCCCCCGCAGGTGCTGTTAGGAACCCTATTTTGCACAGGAGGAAACAGGTTATTCACCTGTCCCAGATCGTGACAAGAATTTCCAGAACTGACCTCTAAGATGCCTCCCCTTCAACACACACACAGACACATAACACACTCACACAGAGACCTCGCAGAGCCGCACAGGCAACTAAGACCAAAGCTGCCCAGCCTGCAGGGCGGTGGCGCAGGTTGGTGGGGCCGGGGGTGCCTAGCTGCCCAGTTTGGGACTAGAACCAATGCCCCTGCGTTTCCCGGCCCAGTCCCGGCCTAGGGCCGCTGGCGCCGGCCCCAAGCCCGCAGCGCACGGCCGGCGAAGTTGAGCAGGCGCTACCCGGTCCCATAAAGCGCGCGCGGGCGGGAGGCGAACGCCGTTTTATGGAGGCAGCCGGGAGGCCCGGTTCACTTTAATTCCGGCTCGCAGAGGCTCGCAGCCCGACCTCCAAGCTCATAAACGAGTGGGCCGCGCGCTCCCCCTTCCGGCCCGCGGGCCGCGATATAAGGCACATGGTGGGCTTCTGGGTCCAGCTGCCCTCTGCCACCGCCGCTCGCCGCCAACGCACCATGTCCTGCCTCTCATCGCGCGTCTGCATCCCCCGCGGGGTCCGAGCCTTCAGCTGCGTCTCCGCCTGCGGACCCCGGCCCAGCCGCTGCTACATCACGGCCGCCCCCTACCGCGGCATCTCCTGCTACCGCGGCCTCACCGGGGGCTTCGGCAGCCGCAGCGTCTGCGGGGGCTTCCGCGCCGGGTCCTGCGACCACAGCTTCGGGTACCGCTCCCGCGGCGTGGGCGGCCTCAGCCCTCCCTGCATCACCACCGTGTCAGTCAATGAGAGCCTCCTCACGCCCCTCAACCTGGAGATCGACCCCAATGCGCAGTGCGTGAAGCAAGAAGAGAAGGAGCAGATCAAGTGTCTCAATAACAGGTTCGCTGCCTTCATCGACAAGGTGGGTGTCCTTGATCACACCCTTCCTGAACCTTCCCTTCCTGGGTGGGCACTCAAGGGTTAGTCAGGGTGCAGGAGATATGTGGTCCAAGTGAGCCCCCAGGCTGATGGAGGAGATGGACACACTTCCAGGGCACAGACAGACCAGAGAGATGAGTCTAGAGCAGGGGCTCCTGATTAGAGCACTGTTACTATATACAACCTCTGTCCAGACAGGCAGGGTCCCCATAGACAAGATCCCACCCTTCCTGAGCCTGGACATCCTGGCAGGACCTGAGAATTTACAGGCTAGTCTCCCCTGGAAGTTCATTCCTGGTGGCTCAGTGGTGAAGAATTTGTCTGCAATGCAGAAGACCCTGGTTCAATCCCTGGGTGGGCAAGATCCCCTGGAGTAGGAAATGGCAACCCACTCCAGTATTCTTGCTTGGAGAGCAAGAATACACAGAAGAACTATACAAAAAATATCTTAATGACCCAGATAATCACGATGGTGTGATCACTCACCTAGAGCCAGATATCCTGGAGTCTGAAGTCAAGTGGGCCTTAGGAAGCATCACTAAGAACAAAGCTAGTGGAGGTGATAGAATTCCAGTTGAGCTATTTCAAACCCTAAAAGATGATGCTGTGAAAGTCATGCACGCAATATGCTAACAAATTTGGAAAATTCAGCAGTGGCCACAGGACTGGAAAAGTTCAGTTTTCATTCCAATCCAGAAGAAAGGCAATGCCAAAGAATCTTCAAACTACCATACAAGTGCACTCATCTCACACACTAGTGAAGTAATGCTCAAAATTCTCCAAGCGAGGTTTCAACAGTACTTGAAATGAGAACTTCCAGATGTTCAAGCTGGATTTAGAAAAGGCAGAGGAACCAGAGATCAAATTGCCAAATCTTTTGGATCATCAAAAAAGCAAGAGAATTCCAGAAAAACATCTGCTTCTGCTTTATTGGCTACACCAAAGCCTTTGACTGTGTGGATCACAACAAACTGTGGAAAATTCTTCAAGAGATGGGAGTACCAGACTACTTTGCCTGTCTTCTGAAAAACTTGTATGCGGATCAAGAAGCAACAGTTAGAACTGGACATGGAACAACAGACTGGTTCCAAGTTGGGAAAGGAGTGTGTCAAGGCTGTATACTGTCACGTGCTTATTTAACTTATATGCAAAGTACATCATGCATAATGCCAGGCTGGATGAAGCACAAGCCGGAATCAAGATTGCAGGGAGAAAAATCAATAACCTCAGATATGCAGATGATGCCACCCTTATGGCAGAAAGCAAAGAACTGAAGAGCCTCTTGATGAAAATGAAAGAGGAGAGTGAAAAAGTTTGCTTAAAACTCAACATTCAGAAAACAAAGATCTTGGAACCCGGTCCCATCACTTCATGTCAAAAAGATGGGGAAACAATGGAAACAGTGAGAGACTTTATTTTCTTGGGCTCCAAAATCACTGCAGATGGTGACTGCAGCCATGAAATTAAAAGATACTTGCTCGTTGGAAGAAAAGCTATGACCAACCTAGACGGCATATTAAAAAACAGAGACATTACTTTGCCAACAAAGGTCCGTCTAGTCAAAGCTATGGTTTTTCCAGTAGTCACGTATGGATGTGAAAGTTGGACTATAAAGAAAGTTGAGCACCGAAGAACTGATGCTTTTGAACTGTGGGGTTGGAGAAGACTCTTGAGAGTCCCTTGGACTGCAAGGAGATCCAACCAGTCCATTCTAAAGCAAATCAGTCCTGAATATTCATTGGAAGGACCGATGCTGAAACTGAAGCTCCAATACTTTGGCCACCTGATGTGAAGAACTAACTCACTGGAAAAGACCCTGCTGGGAAAGATTGAAGGCAGGAGGAGAAGGGGACAACAGAGGATGAGATGGTTGGATAGCATCACCGACTCGATGGACATGAGTTTAAGCAAGCTGTGGGAGTTGGTGATGGACAGGGAGGCCTGGTGTGCTGCAGTCCATGGGGTTGCAAAGAGTCCGACACGAGTGAGTGATTGAACTGAATTCTCCTGGAAATGGGGAATGAGGACTGTTGATATTTTATGTGAGTTTCAGATGTTCCATTGAATCGTTAAATAACATCAAAACACTTGATGAGAAAATTCATCTCTTTAATTTATTAATTTAATTTATTTAATTTGATCCTTAAAATCAAGTGGGGGAAATCTCATTAGGTATAAATATGTCTTTAATATCCCTCTAATACTTGCTACTCTCATGCTTTTAATGAAAGAGAGCAAGCCTCAGCTTCAAAGCTGTCTGGGGCAACAGTTTCAGCTAGAATTTCATGCTTTCTGTTTTCCTCTTATGTATGCCTAGTGATACTGGTTTTATAGCTATGATGCTAATATAAAGTTACCCCTTTAAGCCCCATTTAAGTGTTTAGTGAAATGCTAAACCAATCCATTTGTAGATGAATCATGAGTAAAACAGGCAAAATCCTGAAGTTGGCTTGTGAAGGGCTCATGTTTGAGAATCACTGCCACCAGAGTAGTCCTCTGAGTGCACATAGAGGAGAAAGGAGATGGAGAGTTACGGCAGGACCGGCCCCAGCCCCCACCCACATTCCCCGAGAGTGGGTGGCAGAGCAGGAGTCCAAGCCTGGCTCTTCCAGACTCTCCAGGTCCCTGAGGCTAGAGGGTTCAAAGCTTGGGGGCCCAGCTCCCCGACTCCTCTCGAGCGAGAGCTGGCCCACTTCCGCAGGCACTCTATCCTGAGTGTGCTGGCGCTCACACTCGGGAAAGGTGGCCACGGAGTGGAGCAGAAAGGGTCCTGGCCCAGGAGTCGGCAGCACGGGCTCTGTGTCCAGTCTCTCCACTGATTCTCTGTGGGGTGCTGGCCGGTGGCTTCCCCTCTCAGCCCCAAGGCTGCGCTAGGTGCACTGTGTGTGCTGGCCGCAACTCTGCAAGGAGACGTAGGGGTCAGGACAGGCAAGCGACTCACCACCATGGCTCGAGCCCTGCCAGCTAAGACCCCCTAAAATGATCCCGCGTAATATCAGCAGTCCCCTTTCTCCATTTCTGGGAGCTCCACAGGGATTGCCTAGCTGCATTCATCGGGTTGGATGAAAGGATACCAGGCCTATAAAAGGCAAGACAATGTCCCAAATCCAGCTAAAAGAAATCTGAGAAGGGGAAAACTGGAGACCAGGGGGCCTGGTCCTGTTTGCTGATTCCTTTCTGGCGGCACAGTGATTGCTGCCGTCACATCTTTCCAGTTTGAATGATTTCCAGCAGAGGTTTGCATGCTTTACTTCCCTAAGCCCCCACTCTCCCTATTTTTGAAAATCATCCCCCCTTCACATTACCTGCCTGGCTTCCAGACACATAAGAGTGTGTGTCTCCTCACACAGGAGTGTGTGTCATCCTCCACCAGGCCTCTTCAGACCCCAGCTATCCTACTTGGTGAGAAACTGCCCTCTCCAACCTCCCTCCCCAGCTAAGAAGCCCTGCCCAGGCTGCCCATCCATTCAAGCCCCAGGCTGGCCACTGAGGACAGAGCTCCGCTGCACTGGTGAGGGTCACAGGGAAAGGCTTTCCTCTACTCTAACCCTCTCAACCCTCCTCTACACTCCTTTCCTCCAGGAAACCTTCCCTGATTGCCACTACTGTCAACCCCTATCTCTCTCCACCCCAACCCAACCCAGCACAACCCATATGCCCGTCAGTGTCTCACTTACCCCAGCCAGGCCCAACTGGACAGACCCTCACTCAGATTCGAGCAAGCAATCAGGAGACAAGGAGTCTCCAGCTGCCTCCTAAGGCCAGGAGAGCCCAGTAAGGACGATGCCATCCACCCACCCTCTGCCTCTGCACACCTTGCTGTGAGCTCCAGTTCTCTGGAGCTCTGCCTGCTCTTGCAGGAGGGCTGGGCTTATTGGCTCCTCTCACTGTTTCTCCCACCTCCCCACCAGGTTCACTTCCTGGAGCAGCAGAACAAGCTGCTGGAGACCAAGCTGCAGTTCCACCAGGACCGCGAGTGCTGCGAGAGCAACCTGGAGGCCCTTTATGAGGGCTACATCCAAACGCTGAAGCGGGAGGCTGAGCATGTAGAGGCTGACGGCAAGAGGCTGGCCTCACAGTCCAACCACATACAGGAGGCACTGGAGGGCTACAAGAAGAAGTAAGTGCATCGGGGAGGAGGCTGCAGAGAAAGGAAATGGGGTGAGATCAGAGCAGGATAGATTTGGGTTAGACCCCTAGATGAACTTTCCACTAGAAAGTAGAGAGTGACAGAAAGCCTGGGGGGAAATTTTTTTCTTTTCTGAGATGGGAGAGGAAACATTGGCGAGTCTGTGCTTCTCCAGCCACCTCATCATTCTGTGTTTATTTTATTTTGATTTATCAAGCATTTGTCTATGTTCCAGGTGCTGTGTTGGGCCCTGAAGATGGGTAAGGATAAGAAAGTCAAGAGGACAGGAAAGGGGGCACCTGAACTAGATCAGGGTGCCGCCGCCACCACCAGGGAATTAGCTTCAGGGACAGAAAGGAGGCCTACAAAAATGTGCATGGCACCCACCCTACCTCTAAAACAGGAAGAGCAGTGGGTGACATGGCTGGTTTGGGTGCCCATAGGAGAGGGATGGACACTTTTTTATTCCATGACCACGTCCAAAAGATCCAGTTCCTGGAATGTGTTTGTCTGAGCCTGCCTTCTCTTTGCTTCTCTTCAAATCCCAGCCTATTGAAACTCTAGCCACTGAAACTTGTGCCCTTTTTGTCCCCAGGTATGAAGAGGAGGTGGCCTTAAGGGCCACTGCTGAGAATGAATTTTTGGCCCTGAAGAAGGTGAGTGGCCCCAGAATACACATCCCACAACTCAGAACCGTGGACAGAGGTGGAGGGGGCACTCTGTGATTCAGTGAAGCTGTGACTTCCCTGGAATCACACAGCCCAACCTCTCCCCTATTTCTTTCTCCAAATGTCCCAGTGCTCCCTGAGTGGCTCTGGCCATCGGAGCGCAGTGCTTCAAACAGGACAGTCTTCCACCAGCCCAGCTAACTCCCGTCTGCCCAATGGCCTCTCACCTCCTCCTGCTCTGAGCCTGGCAGAAAACAGCCACTGCATAGATTTTTGTGAACAGAAGAGCACCTGAATGCTTGGGGATGGCTCCATCCTTGGCCAGCAACGGCTGGGAAGTGCTGGCATGAACAGAGCTGTTGCTCCTCACCTCTTAGGACTTGACTCAGCAACACCGCTCTCAGTACACGGAGACACAGACCAAGCAAGGGTCTCGCCCTGAGTCACATTGGTTTGGGAGCAGAGTTGATCCCTGGGATGACTTCTAACCACACATCTCTAGATTTCTTTCCATACCATTCCAGAGCAGGGAGAGGTGGATGAGCATTAGAACTGAGCTATTTTACATCAGATCCTACGTTTCATGATAGTGCCTTCTAGAGGGACCATCCTAGTACCGAGGGGAATGCCTGGAAACACCGGGACACCCAGACCTGCTCTTGACCCCTCAAAATGAGTAAAGGACTTCACTAACACCATGACACCAGGCACCAGAACAAGCAGCTAAGGAGGGTCCAAGGAGTGCGCCCTCCCTGCTGGGGAGAGCTCTGTGCTGTCTCCCCACTGAGACTCTTGCTCCTCCCTCTCCTGTAGGATGTGGATGGCGCCTACCTCCATAAGTCAGAGCTGGAGGCCAACGTGGAGGCCCTGACCCAGGAGACTGACTTCCTGCGGCAGATGTATGAGGAGGTGAGGGGCCACAAATCAGCTGGGCACCAAGGAACAGGGCAGTTAGACACTGGAAAGTACTTGCCAACATTTGGCTCCTGGTTTGGGGACACAGGGCAGAGTTGAGCGACCCGATGCAGGTTTACTGTCAAAAGGTGAAAGGCATAGCTTCATGTCTTATTTGCCAAGCCCAGACAAGCTGGTGCTCCCAGTTAGTGTAGTGACAATTATCACAAATTTCAAGTTCTAGTCCTAGATCCAAAGGATCAAGACAGGAGGCCCTGAGTGAAGTCAGGTAAGCAGGCCTCAGAGCTGGACTCCTCTCAGCCTCAGGACTCTGGTCCTGAGGAGCACTGAGAGCTTCCAGGGTTGAAGAGGAGATGTCACTTTTGATTTGGGGTTTCAGACAGTGAGGCTGTGGAAGAAGCAGGGGCAGGGCACAGGAAAGGAGGTGAGAAAGCGGGCTGCCTGGAGGGGGGCTGTGGTCCAAGGGGCTCTTAACACTCCCCCACTTCCCCTCAGGAGCTCCAAGTTCTCCATGCCCACATCTCAGACACCTCGGTCATCGTCAAGATGGACAACAGCTGGGACCAGAACATGCACAGCATTGTGGCTGAGATTCAGGCTCAGTATGAGGACACTGCCGGTCGCAGCCAGGCCGAGGCTGAGTCCTGGTACCACAGCAAGGTGAGTGGTCTGGCAATCCCTTCCCAGAACAGGGATGCTAAATCTGAAAGCATTAGCGGGGTGGGGAGGGATGCTGAAAAAGCATTGACCTTTGTTTGGGTGGGCAAGGGAAGGGCAGGCAGCTCTCGGGATGGGGTACAGATGTGCAAGCTGTGGAGTTCAGTTGGATGGCATATCCTGTGTTTCATGAGCATCTGTGCTTCCCCCCAGTGTGAGGAGATCAAGGCCATGGTGATCCAGCATGGGGAGACCCTGCGCCGCACCAAGGAGGAGATCAGCGAGCTGAACTGCATGATCCAGAGGCTGACGGCTGAGGTCGAGAATGCCAAGTGCCAGGTACAGGGTCCTGGCCCACCCTCTGGTGTAGAAAGAGAACAGGGTTGGCCTGAGGCAGGGAGATTGAAGTCAGACACCTTGCCAAAGTGTGGGAAAAGGAGCAACTTGAAACTTCAGGCAGGTCCCCCTCCATAGACAATATTCTCCATTCCTCCTGAATGTGGGTTGTCGGGGGAGGGCTATGGAGGAGAATGGAATGACCTGGTCTTTCATAGTCTCTGAGGCAAAATGTGGCAGAGGAAATAGCACAGTCTGAGGAGCCGGAAACCTATGCTTTCTAACCAGCCCTGCCACTAGCTCATTAAGTGATTTGGGGGGCCCATTTCACCTCTCTGGCCCATTGTTTTAGGTCAGTGATCACACACTGAGATGTCCCCAGAGATTAGTGAATGAGCGAAGCAGGCTGTACCAAAGGCACTGCTGCTGCTACTGCTGCTAAGTCGCTTCAGTCGTGTCCGACTCTGTGCGACCCCATAGACAGCAGCCCACCAGGCTCCCCGGTCCCTGGGATTCTCCAGGCAAGAACACTGGAGTGGTTTGCCATTTCCTTCTCCAATGCATCAAAGTGGAAAGTGAAAGTGAAGTCGCTCAGTCGTATCCGACTCTTCACAACCTCATGGACTGCAGCCCACCAGGCTCCTCCATCCATGGGATTTTCCAGGCAAGAACACTGGAGTGGGGTGCCATTGCCTTCTCCAACCAAAGGCACTAGGATTTGGTAAACTGGAAAGCACAATGGGCAGAGCTCACCAGATCAAACTGCGACAGGCCCCATGGAAAAGCAGGCCCAGTGTGGTCAGATCCTCTGATTTTCCAAGAGAGGCCAGGAATGTGGGTTTATACGTTAAATTTCAAAAAGTTAAGGACACTGTGCCAACATTCCCCAAAAGCACTAATTTGCAACCCCTGAGCTAACAAACCAGTAAGGCCTCTTCTTCCCCTGACAGTCAATGGCCAGTGGATACCTGGTCTCTGACCCTAAGTCCAAAAGAAGGGGACTTAATAACCTTACCCTCCCCCCGAGAACTCCAAGCTGGAGGCTGCAGTGACCCAGGCTGAGCAGCAGGGTGAAGCAGCCCTTAACGATGCCAGCTGCAACCTAGCAGGGCTGGAGGAGGCTCTGCAGAAGGCCAAGCAGAACATGGCCTGCCTGCTCAAGGAGTACCAGGAGGTGATGAACTCCAAGCTGGGCCTGGACATCGAGATCGCCACCTACAGGCGCCTGCTGGAGGGCGAGGAGCAGAGGTGAGGACCACATGTGTGCAGAGGATATCTCTTCACCCTCCAACCTGTGTTCAGCCAGGAACGTGTCCGCATCTTATTTACATCTAATTTGCATCAAGATTATTTGGAGGAGGAAATTTGCTGGTTCTGCTCTCCCCAACTAATTTTTGTCTCTTTCTTCTTCCCACTAGGTTGTGTGAAGGCATCAGTGCTCTGAATGTCTGTAAGTAATCTGTACTGTGGGTCCTGAAATAAGAGCCTGGGGTTCCTGGTGGGCAAACTTTTTGCCAAATGGCCAAATAGTAAATATTTTAGACTTGGTGGGTCACGCGGTCTCTGCTCAACTGCTCTGCTTGTTGTAATGTGAAAGCATCCACAGCCATAGCAATACTTAACAGATGTGATTAGGTTTCAATAAAGCTTTATTTACAAAGACAGGAGGCCCTCAAGGGGCCACAGCTTAAGACCCTGAAAGGAAGGAGGGGGGTGTGGCAGTGAATGATTGTGCTGCTTAAACAGCTGTTCCTGCCTATAGGGAGGGCCTGGTCTAACAGTTTTTCTAGGATGCTTGAGGTTGGACTATAGGAAGGAGTGTCCGGGTATGATGGTGTTTGAGGGGGAAGGGGGAATAGAATGGAGGGAAGGGGCTCTGAGCAAGCGAAGAATGGGGGGGCGGGGGGGACCTCTGGCTAGCAGGCAGGAGCCGCTGACAACAGCCTTGCACGAGGACTGAGCCACAACCTTCTCGCCCCGCAGGTGTCAGCAGCTCCCGCGGCGGGGTCGTCTGCGGGGACCTCTGCTTGTCTGGCTCCCGGCCGGTGACGGGCAGTGTCTGCAGCGCCCCGTGCAGCAGAAACCTGGCGGTGAGCACCGGCCTGTGCGCGCCCTGCGGCCAGAGCAGTGGCAACCCCCGCCTTGTGCGCTTTGCATAGCGCCTTCCGCTTTGTAAATCCACCGCTCCGAAAGCCAACCGTACCTGCCTCGGGCGGCGGCGGGTCTTGGAGCTTCTGGAACTAGCCGGTTTGACCTGCCCCAACGGCTGCTTTCTCCTCCTGCATCTGTCCTCCGGCTTGTCTCTTCATTTCTCTCAGGGAGAGGGGCGGGCTAATCGCCCGCAGAACTCCGCCGGGCTACTTGCCCCGACCCCCCACAGTCCGAATGACCGGTTTCCTCCAGCCCTGGGCAAAGAGCCCATCCTGACTCGGGCTGCTCTGGGAGCTTGGACGTCCGTGGCTTCTAAGGGACAGACTGGCCCCAGGGCGCCTCCGGCGCTTCCTAAACCCTCCCACGGTGCCTGAGTTTGCGTCCCCGGGGTGGGAGGAACAACTTTATGCCCCCGCCTCCCTCCCACTCTCTCCCTGGTGCTTGGCCTCCAAGTTTCCCGTTAAGCTCATGACTCAAATATAACGCTCTCTGAGAATCTCCCTACACATGTGGACTGCCAGCTCCGTTTCTGCCCTCTTCCAAAGGAACAGAGGAACTGTTCTAAGCAAAGAGGGAGAGAGAGCTGTCTCTAAGGTACCCTACCCCTAGGACCACACTGTACATCCTGAAGGGTACCTGGGGGTGTCCTGCAGCCCCCAGAATCCAGACACACGGAGGCATAAGGGGGAGCTGGGAGGGAAGCGAGAGGGGCTGCAGGGAGGAGTGTTAGCCAGCAGGGGAGGGTCTCATCACATGTGGCGGCCGAAACACCAGTGGTCCATGTCCTTATTCCCTCACTCCACTCCCACCTCAGTACACGAAAATTCCTGACCATGGGATCAAACACACAGCCTTCACCTCTTCCCATAAACCAACACTCCCTAGATAGTCCCCTCCAACCCTGCCCCCACACCCACCACCACCATCACCTCCAGGGAATCCCAGTCAGAGACCTCCTACGTCCCTTTCAGTACCCAAGATATGAACTGCTGTCGATCAGAGATGGATACCCCCAAGCACAGACCCCCAAACACCCCACACACTCACAGACACACACACCACGTCAGAGACCCTGACACATACAGACGTCCCATCAAGCAGAGCCTTAACATACCGCTGTCCTCCCCGATCCCCACCCCATCAGGGATCCAGATCCACAGCCCGTCCCTGGGTGAAGGGGGTGAGACAGCCCCCTACCAGGGATCCAGACTCTGGGACCCCCTCACCCTAAAGTCCTCCCAAACGCACACAGACTTCCTCCCACTGCCATCACTCCCACAGAATCCCAGAACCCCTCCAGGACCTCAGACACACACCATCCAGGGCCCAGGGCCTGGCCAACTCAGCACCAGGAAGGGCTGAATTGCCAGTTGGCTGGTCCACCCGAAACCCAGGCCCAGGGCAGCTCAATGTTTGTGGTCTTCTCAGCACTGAGGAATGTTCTCTGACAGCACAGGGCATTGGCAGGGGGAGGCGGTGTACAAACAGCCCTCCCACTCCCTCAGCAGGAGAGGAGTCCAGTGCCCACTTCCTGGCAGAACCAGAACTTCCAGGGCTTTCTGGCTTGTTCAGGAGAGGAGCTGGAATCAGCCCCCGCCTTGAGAGGGGCCACGGCCTCACTCTAGGTAAGAGCCAGTTTCCCTTGAGCAGCGCCCCCATGTCACCAGTGTGCTCTCCCAGGGTTCTCTAGAGCCCTTCGCTCGCCACACCTTCCCCTCTGGGCCTAATGAAGCCAGGATACCAGGTGCCAGGCAGGGGCTCATCCAGGCCTCAGAAAGCAGCTGCTTTATTGGAAGCTATTCTGATATCTTTTTTCAAACTGTCTTGCAGTTCTTGGGATGAAGGGTGGGACCAGGGTTAGGGGTCTCCTTGCGAATATAGGAGGAGGGGGTATGTATCTCCCCACATCCAGGGCTCAATTGCGGGGGCTCCTGCTGGTGGCAGATGTGGTCCTCATGGAGTAGGCCTTGAGGGTCCCAGGCCCTCCACCGCTGGAGAATCTCAGGGCATTGTTGCCCATGGTTCCCCCAAAGGTCAGCCGGCTACCAGAGCCGCCCGTGGAACTGACCACAGCTGAGAGAGAAGAGAAGAGGTCTCCATCAGTGTGAGGCCCACTACCTGAGCCCCCAGCCTCCTGCCATAGCTGCCTGTTTCCCTCCCTCTACGCACCACCCTTCCCCTACCAACAGCCAGGGGTCAACCCAGAAGTAGCCCCAGACAGAGGTGAGGGCTGCTCCACACTGCCCCTGCTCCACCCTGCCCTCATGCATGGCTTTGCTGGGCTGTTGAGCCTGTCTGGATGGAATCTCCAGGCACCTGCTGAAAGCTGTTTAAGAGAAGGAGGCTCCAGGCCTCCGTGAGGCCAGGTCTTCAGGCCAATGTGCCATCTAATAGACCCAGCCTAGTCTGGACAGCACAGGTGATGGGCCGTAGCCAAGGACTTACAGATGTTCACGGCTCCTACTCCATCTCCGGTCAACCTGGGGGCAGAGGAGAGACCTGTGAGGGCTGCTCTCTCCTCAGCACTGGAGGAGGCACTCCTGCACCCCTCCCTCCAGGCCGCAAGCAGGACTTGTTCATTCCTGTGTCCCCACACATCCAGCCTTCCTGCAGCCTTTCACTTCTGGCTACAACAATCTTGGGAATGTCTCAGAGCCTCCGTTTCCTCACTTGCAAATGCGGTCTTAGCCTGTCCCAACCTCACAGGGTTGTTTGTGAGGGTTAAACTCATAACTTACCTAAAGCCCTGGGCACAAAGGATTCTATAAATGGTAGCTGCTGCAACCCACTCCAGTACTCTTACCTGGAGAATCCCATGGAGGGAGGAACCTGGTAGGCTACAGTCCATGGGGTCACAAAGAGTCGGACATGACTGAGCGACTTCACTTTCACTTTCACTTATTGTTTATGTAGATGGCTGCCTCCCTTAACCAGATCATAAAATCCTCAAAGAAGGCTGTGGCTTATTGATTCCTGCATCTCCAGTCACCAGCATGGGGTCTGGCACATGCTAATTACTTAATATGGGTTGAAATGGTTAATGCAATGTAAGTGTTGACTGAGTGAATTCAGCTACAGTGGGAACTGCGAGGGGAAGGAGGAGGCAGCGGTGGCTTTACGCAGCTTGGGGAGCTGAAACAGGTCTTGTACTGGAAATTAAAAATCTATCCGAGACAGGTATGTTTGTTCTGTGACTCATAGCCCCATTGCCACCAAGCCCTTGGCCATGAGGATGAATTTATGCTGCAGGGAGGAGGGAAGGCCTCAATTTAGTGGAGCAAGTGAAGGAAGCCCAGCTGACCTCAGCAACCCCAAGTCCTAGAAGGGGATAGAGCAAAGGGCAGGGGTAAGAGAGGTAGACACTAGGAAGCTTCCAGGCCCCTTATCTGTTGACAAAATGAGTCAATCAAGCCATCAAGGTATGAATGCAACCCAAGTTTACGGACATAGGTTTTGAGTCTTGTGTGAAGAATTTCCTGTAAGACTAACCCAGCCCAGCTTCATCACAGGCTGCAGGTAAGCATGCAAATATCTCTGGGGACAGGGGAAATTTACCTCCTCACCGTGCTCAGTCAACACCACATGAATTAGCCCTCAATTATGTCATGAGAAGCAGACTGTTGCCAAGGAAGATGGTTGAACCAGGAATCAGCAGAGCTCATAGTGGCTCTGTCCCCTCAGTTAATAAAACTAACCAGTTTCCCCTCTGTACACTCAGAAGTCAATAATACCTGTCTTGCTTACCCGATGTGTTCTGAGAATCAAATAAGATGACCTTGTTAACACACAAAAATGCTGTTATCAACTTTCCCACTGAGCTTATACCACAAGGTCTTTCCCTCCAGAAAGCCATCAAGGGCAAAGAAGCAAGCATTATCTGTACCCTCCCTGCACTTCCCATCCTCAGTGCCCTGCAGAAGGAGGGATACAGAAAATGCTTGCAGGCGGATGGGTGTCAAGCTGCAAGCCCCACTGACCAACTTGTATGTCCTTACCGGCTCTCCTCGCCCTCCAGCAGCTTGCGGTAGGTGGCGATCTCGATGTCCAGGGCCAGCTTGACGTTCATGAGCTCCTGATACTCCCGGAGCTGCCGGGTCATGTCCTGCTTGGCCTTCTGCAGGGCAGCCTCCAGATCCTCCTGCTTGGCCCGTGCATCCTTGACAGCCAGTTCCCCACGCTGTTCAGCATCGGCAATGGCGGCTTCCAACTTGGCGCGCTGTGGGGAATAGCGGGGCTCTGAACTGGGGTTGCAGGCCTCATCAGTCACTGCCTTCCTGCCTCCCCATCCTGCAGTGAGCACCTGGGCAACGTGCTTACTGTGGCTTCACTGGCATCAGCCTCCTTCCCCAAGCACCAGGGAATCCCAAGGGTTTAAATCATGGGCTTTGAGGGACTTCCCAGGTGGTCCCGTGGTTAAGAATCCACCTGCCAGTGCAGAGGCTCC
Source organism: Oryx dammah (assembly GCF_014754425.2). Classification (NCBI taxonomy): domain Eukaryota; kingdom Metazoa; phylum Chordata; class Mammalia; order Artiodactyla; family Bovidae; genus Oryx; species Oryx dammah. The sequence continues at coordinate 89,552,361 of NW_024070213.1, read as the reverse complement.
CTCCCTGGTCTGGGACGGTCCCGCACACCAAGGGGTAACTAAGCCAGGGTGCCACGGCTACTGAACCCATGCGCCCTAGAGCCTGTGCTCTGGAACAAGAGAAGCCACGCAATGAGAAGCCTGCACCTCACCACTCGAGAGTAGCCCTTGCTTGTTGCAACTAGAGAAAGCTTGCGTGCAGCAACTAAGACCCAGTGCAGGCAGTAATTAATTAATTTTAAAAATATGGGCTTTGATACCCAATGCCTAGCTTTCAGTTCTGGCTCCACCTCTTACAAGCCATGTGATCTTGATGAATCAACCCTTCTAAGCCAAAAGTCTCCTCTTTTCTAAAATAACAGTAATCACGGTATATAACTATAGACGGGAATAGCTCAAGTAATGAAATGAAATGATACACAAGTCCCTGGCACAGTGTCTAGTATCCAGTAAGTACTTAATAAATGCTATTATGAGTAAATGCGATTCTGATTTATAAATGCTCACATACCCGACCCCTAGCTGGAGGAGCCCCAAGGCCATGGGGTTCTAGTGTAGTACTCAAATTTCAGGCAGCTGACCAGGCACCTTTCAGGTACCTTGAAAACAGGAGCCATTTTGCAACAGGCCCAGAACAGGGAGACTTGGAGCACAGAAATGCTTCCTGGAACCCCTAGACTCCAAGTCAACAGCCCGCCAGGTACAGATAGGGGTGGTGTGATTCAGAGGGACCTGAGCAACAGCTGTCACTTCCTGCCTGGCCTTAGTGTTCCCTTTCTTGTGGCCCATCCCCCACTAGAGGAGCCTATATAGTGTGGGCGGGGGGGAGGTGCACTCAGCTGTGTCTGACTCTTTGCGGCCCCATGGACTGTAGCCTGCCAGGCTCCTCTGTCCATGGGATTCTCCAGGCAAGAATACTGGAGTGGGTTGCCATTTCCTTCTCGAAGGGATCTTCCCGACCCAGGGATGGAATCTGCATCTCCTGCATTGACAGGTGGACCCTTTACTGTTGCACCACCTGAGAAGCCTGAGCCGCCCCTTATTCATTTCCAAGGGCCACCATCCCATCCCCTAGCCCAGGGCTCCTCCTCCTTCATTCTCACAACCACCTTCTGCCCTCAGATCCTCTCCCCTCAGTGCATGCACTCTGCCTCTCTGCCCGATCCTCCCAATCCTGCCCTGGAGGCTGGCTGACGCCCTTGCCCCCATCCACCGGTCAGCATCCTCCCCTGTCACATTGGTGCCCCCTTGGCAGGGTCATTCCACTGCCTCTGAGCCACAGCTTCAGGACCTGAGCCTGCCCTGATGTGTGAGAAGAGAACCAGACGTGGGAGAAGCTGTGGGGTTCGGGAAACTGCCGTTCGTTACTCTGTGCCTCCCCTCCTGGCCTGGATGCTGGCTCACTGCACCAGTGACTCATGGCTCCGAATCTGTGCCAGGAGGAAGCTTCCATTCTCGCCCACGTGTAAACAGGCCTGCAGGGCTCCAAGGGGAGGACATTTCTGGGTAGGTCACCCTCACACCCCATCCCCCAGCTGTCATCCACCAGCTTCGTTCCCTTCCCACTGCAGATGCCTGCTGAAGCCTAGCCGCCTCCCCGACTTCCATGCCTTCGTCAGATCTTAGGGGACCCTTTCTCATCAGTGGCCCCTACCCCAGCTTCACAGGATCTCCTTGCATCAGTCTGTCTTCTGACACCTGTGCCCTACTATGTGTCAGGTGTGGGAAGGGAGGAGCAGCGAACCAGATGGAAGAGGGGGCCCAGCTCTTACGGCATTTTTAATATCCCAGTGGAGGTGAGGGACAATATTTACTTACACTTAATTAATAAGACTTCCCTAGTAAGTCAATGGACTTCCCTGGTGGCTTAGACAGAAAGAATCTGCCTGCAATGTGGGAGACCTGGGTTTGATTCCTGGGTCAGGAAGATCTGCTGAAGAAGAGAATGGCTACCCACTCCAGTATAAGATAGAACATTTCAAAGAGTGTTAAGTGTTTCAGGGATCTTCCCACAGACTGCTGAGAGAGTGGCTAGGTGGCTGAGGAAGCCATCTCTGAGATGAAGTCTTTTGTCCTCAACAAAAGACGATGAGAAAGGGGCACGATGTGCAGAGCTGGGAGAACCACATTCCAGATGGAGGGAACACCAAGTGCAAAGGCCCTGAAGCATGAAGATGCTTGGCAAGCAGCATCTCCAGCAAGCGGCAAGAGCACGGCCAGAGAGGGAGCGGTGGGGAGTGAGGTCAGCAGATGTGGCGGGGTCTCGGGAGTCACGGTGAGTTGGCCCCAGACCCCGTGGCCCCCATTCTCAGATATACATTGCACCCAGAGCTAGGTGCAAGAAGAGGGCTCAGAACTAATGTGGTAATGTGGTGGTTCTCGTCTGGCCGGCAGCCTGAGGCTCCCTCCACGAGCGCTATGCCCTGCTAGGACTCCTGTTCTCCCTTTGGCCAGACCAGCACCTGGCCAAGGATGTTTCATCCTGGAGGGCCCACAGGTGGGTCTGAGAGGCTAGAGCTGCCCCAGCCTCATCCCCAGGGCAGCAGGGGCAGGACTTGTGCCCCTGCCTCCTGCCTCTCATCCTGAGCCTAGTCCCAGCTGGCTGCCCTTCACCTGCCCCAAGGACAAGCACTGGTGCCCACCTGGTTCTTGATGCTGTCGATCTCAGCCTGCAGCCTCTGGACAGCCCGGTTCATGTCCGCAATCTCATTCCGGGTATTCCGGAGGTCGTCCCCATGCTTCCCAGCCTGGGCCTGGAGGGTCTCAAACTGGAGGGACCACACAGAAGGGTATGGCAGGGGTGGGCTATGATTACAGGGGGCTCATCTTCTCCCCACCCAAAGAAGGCCCCAGGTTCTGAGTGACAAGGCCTCCCAGCTTATCGTGCCGGGGAGGGACAGTCTGACTCCCAGCAAACTTTACCCGACGCCAGAGGCCAGACTCCTGGACAGTGGGGTGGGGCAGAGTTCAGCTTCCTCCCAGCCAGGACTGGGAGGACAACGATGGCTCCCTGGACCCGTCCCCACTGATACCAGTGCTCTTCCCATTTCCATCATGTCCTAACGCTGGAGAACCACAGGAAGTCTGAGAGCCTCACCTGTTAACCCCTTCATCAGCATCATCCACCTCACAGATGAAAAGCATGAGTCCCAGAGAGTGGAAGGGACTGCCTGAGAGTCACACAGCAAGTCCTTACTGACATACCTGTGTTCTCACGTGCACCATGGATGACCCCCTATATCTGCAGAGATAGCACTCTACACCCCTTTTAAACCCTCAGGCTCCCTCCCTCAGTTACCCCAGCACCCCCCACCCCACCCCAGCCCCACCCATTCCCTCAGCACCTGCCCTGTCAGCTGCCCTGCCCTCGCCCAGTGCGTATAATGATTAAACATAATCTGGAGCCCTTGGATCCAGAATCTGGTCTCTGCTCTTCCATTCACTACCTGTGTGGAGCTAGAAAAATCACTTAACTTCTCCATGCCTCAGTTTCCCCACCTGTGAAAAAAGGATAATATTGCATACCTAACAGGCTGTGCTGTGGGTTATATGAGTCAATACAGGTAAAATATTTCAAATGTTGCCTAGCACCGTGCTTACTCGCCAAAGTTCAGCTATAATAATTATTACTCCATGTCCATTTCCTCTGCCTTGCCCCCTACATCAGGCTGGAATCTCTCCCTGGGCAGGTGCCTGGCCTTCTCTTCCTCTTCTTCCCAGGACACTGGAGACCCCCACACACTTAATCCCTGGTGCCTGTCAGCACAGTGAGACACAGGCCCCAAAGGCTCGAGACAGGGTGAGGAGTAAGGGAAACCACCACCCAGGACCCTGCCAGGAAGAAAAAATATGCCTCCAGTGACCACACACCTTGGTCTGGTAACAGGCCTCAGCCTCGGCCCGGCTGCGGTTGGTGATCTCCTCGTACTGGGCCTTGACCTCAGCAATGATGCTCTCCAAGTCCAGGGAGCGGTTGTTGTCCATGGACAGGACCACGGACGTGTCTGAGACCTCAGACTGCAGCTCTTTCAGCTCCTGTAGGGACCAGATGGAGCATCAGGGCTTGGGTGACACATTCCTGTCCCCACGCCCATCCTGGGATCCCTCGCACTAGGGAAAGATAAAAGGAGAAGAGGCCAGAGTGAGAGCGAGTAACCAGGCAGCCAGAGGGCACAACAGACCCTGCACCCACTAAACGGCTCCACCAGCCCTGGCTCCCAGAGGAGCCCATCAGCAGCTCGTCAAATCAAAGAGTCTGGTGGGATCACAGAGGGAAAAACAAGAGACAGAGTGTGCTGAACTGCGGTAGTCCTGGCTGTGAGTTGTTCTGCGGGTTGAGCTCTACGATGATACAGCCATATTTATGGACAGGGAACTACATCCATGATATACAGTTATGTAAAAAAGGCATGATTCTATTTTATTAAATATGTATACTTCTGTATCTTTATGTATATATATACACATACAGAAAGAGCCTGAAAAGGTAGCTATCAAGATGATAAGAGATGGTATACGAAGCTTTTTTTCAGTTTTATCCTTTACTTAATTTTCTAGATTTTTTGCAATGAGTATGTATTTCATAACAAGAGGAAAATAATTACATATACATGTATACACACACACACACACACACACACACACACATAACATAAAGACCCACATAAAGACCCACAATGAGACTAGGAGGGCCCAAAATCAGCTTCAAGGATCCAGCCCCCGAAATTAACACACGTGGAAATTCTCTCAGAGATGCAAATGGAAGCTGGATGTTCAGGTAAAAGCAAGACTGAAGAGAAGTAAGAACTAGTCTATAGTTTGCCTCTCGTGTAACTATGTCCCACACCAGCCTGATGATCAACATACTGTCTTCTGCCTAAGGCCAGAGCCTCACACTAATGGGATGAAGTGGGTTTTGACCCCCTTCAGGGAAAGGATCTGGAAGCTCAGGGCAGGGCAGGAAAGGAGATGGGAGGGGCAGGCAGAGAGAGAGAGGCTGGGTGGTGGGCATAAACCCTCAGGCACTCCAGCCTCTCCTGACCTGGTTCCCCTGCCAGCCCACCCAGTGCACCCATGAACCCCATCACAGCCCAGATCCCTCAACATCCTCCTGGTTTCTTCCAGCCCCTCCCAACCCCCCTTCCTTACAAATGGTCATCCCATGTCTCTAGAAGGCCAATTTTGACTGACACACACCCTCACCCCCCATCTTCACCCCCCTGCTACACTGCCTCAGCTCTTCCTAAGCTCCTCGCCCACCACCGATTCCTGAATCTAGAAAAAGTAAAGAGCAGGGTCATCTCCCCTACATGCACCCAACACACACCCAGACTGACCCAGAGGCAGAGAGTGGACCAGATGGCCCCCTGGCTAGGACATGTAGGATGTGGCATATTTCCCACCCCTGAGGTCTTCACCTGCTCATAGAGGGTCCTGAGGAAGTTGATCTCATCATTCAGGGCATCCACCTTGGCCTCCAACTCCACCTTGTTCATGTAGGCAACATCCACGTCCTGGGAGGGGTGGTGGCAAGAAGAAGTAGATGGATAGCATGTTCTCAGTACGTGAAACATTTGGCAGCCAGTACTGTCCAACCCCAGGACCAAACCCCACTGCCCTACCAAGAAACATACAGCAGATCCATGCTGCCTGACCCATCCACAGCAGGAAGTTCCCTCCAGTGGACCCGCCCAGGCTTTGAGATGGACATTATCTCCACTCATCCCCAGGACTGGAGGTGCCTTCTCAGCACTGACAGCCCAGAGCATTCTGAAGCCCCAAACCTAGCGCTTCACCAGTTCCTAAAGGCTTTAGTGGTTTAGACACACCCCCGGCTCTGCCCTCTAGTGGCTATGGCACCTTGAACAAATCACTACAACTCCATGAGCCTCAGCTTTTCACTAGTCAAATAGGGGAGCATGAAATCCTGCAGACTCTAGGATATCACACCCGGAGATGAGAAATCTCCAGCCCAAATGTGTAACTGGCAACTTGGGTGATGCTGAAGCAGGCAGGCCACAGATAACACCACAAGTCCAGATGGTGTCTGGGCCCCATCCTCTGCTGTGGGTTAGCTCCTGTGGGGAGCACTCACTTCCACTCATCCCTGAATCTCCAAGGGCCCAGCACTCCAGGGCAGGTTACATTTCTGTGGATGGGCCTGGGACACTGAGTAAGTGTACTTTAAATCATAGTCTTAAGTCAAGCCCTTATTCCTAAGGCCTTCCAAACAACTTGCACACCTCCAGGTATAGGAAGGCTCACTCTGCCTCAAGGCAGCCCATTCATTCACTATTTCAGGCCTACCATGTGCCACCCTCATTCATAACTGAATGTTCTAACTGATAGAACACTTACTTATTGTGGGGTTGCAATTGCCCTCTCTAACCTCCAACTTGTAGTCTTAATTCTAATCTTTCCAAGCCCAGAAACAAGTCTACTGACTTGCCACACACACACACACACACACACACCACACGCACACACACACACACCACACGCACACACACATACATGCACACGTTATAGCCTTATAAAGGGCCTGGCTTTCAAATCTTTCCTTCTCCAAGCCCATCATTTCCCTCTTACAGACCCAGCCAGACTCTGACCACAGGTCCCTATTGGTTGCTTTGGTGAGAGGCATGTGGTCCCCGGGCCCCTCTGTTTCTACAGTGTCCCCTACCCTCCCTGTATGCCCCCCTCACCTTCTTCAACACCACGAATTCATTCTCAGCAGCTGTGCGACGGTTAATTTCATCTTCATACCTGCAGCAAAGAAGGGAAGCATGGTGTTGGTGCAACTCTGCCTCTATCCCCTCATATCCAAGTGTGAAGGTCTGCCGTGCATCACCTTCACTCCCTCCTTAATGACACAGTAGCTCAGTTGGTAAAGAATCTCCGCAATGTAGGAGACCCTGGTTCGATTCCTGGGTCAGGAAGATCCAGTGGAGAAGGGACAGACTACCCACTCCCATATTCTTGGGCTTCCCTGGTGGCTCAGCTGGTAAAGTATCCACCCGCAATGTGGGAGACCTGGGTTCAATCCCTGGGTTGGGAAGATCCCCTGGAGAAGGGAACGGCTACCCACTCCAGTGTTCTGGCCTGGAGAATTCCATGGACTGTATAGTCCATGGGGTGGCAAAGAGTTGGACACCACTGAGCGACTTTCACTTTCACTTATGACGCAAAATGTCCCTGACTCATCCATATGGCTATTCCTAGGACTATTCCTAGGGGGTGGGGGTGGGGGAGCAGGGAACATATGTGAATGAAAGGACAGAGGCTGCATATCCTGGGAGTGAGAAGGCAGAGAACAGCCATGCTTATGGACCGCTTCATATGGCCCTGCCCCGTTACATGCTTCCTGCGCATTCGCTAATTTAGTGTCCACAACAATCCTGTTAACAATTGCTGTGACTCACAGGAAGAGGAACAGAGGCGCTGAGAGGCAAAGTACTCTGTGCAGTCATCAAGCTGCTAAGTGCAAAGCCCAGACTTGAAGCCTGGTCATCTGACGCTTGAGCTTAACCTGCTTAATCCCATTGGCTGAGGGTGAAGAAGGGGCCTGAAGAGGAGGAACCCTGTGGACTCGGGAAGAAGAACCAGGTCCCAAGTAGGTGGGGAGCCCCCATCCCTACTCTCACAGCCCCCCTCCCATCCTTCTTTCTCTCAAGGAGCCAGCCCCTTGTCCATAGAAGGACACCAGCAAAGCCGGGCACAGAGCAAAGAGGGCAGCTGGACCTGGCCCAGTGTTTACTAGAGGATTCAAAATAGGTGTCGGAAACTGAAACTCAGCAGTGCACACAAGCTTCTGGAGAACAAGAGGAGCAATGTGGGGCAACTTCAGTGGGGAGCAGGATGCTCGGGTAGGCAGAGGTCCTCCAGGAGACCAGACCCCCAAAGTCCACTCCCCCTACCCCATCCTCTAGAATAGTTAGAAAAATATCTACAAGGCTGTCTGTCCATTCGTGCTGTGCCGCTGGGCCCAGAGGGTACACGGATGAGGGCTCCCTGGGCAGCCGCATCAGGACCCCTCCCCACATCTCCTTCCAGCTCCTCCTTCAGCCTGGTCCGGAGCTCAGCCTGGGGCCCCAGGAAAGTGCTCTGGGGCTTTGGCTGGGGGGAGCATGTGTGCACACATGCAGGGCAGGGGAGGCCTGGACAACAGGGGCTCACAGGCTGTCTCAGGCCTCCCCTGCCCTGCACCTGTCTGGTTCTACCTGCTGTGGGATTAATCCTGTTGCCTTAGGGAAGTTGGGGGAGGGGGGAAGGGGGAAGGGACGCTCCCTTCAGAGGCCTTTGTTTGTTCTACCTCCAGTCACAGGAAGTGGCCCTGCTCAGGCTTAGTCATACACCCCCAGGCAGAGCACAGAACTCCCTCATTACCCACCCCCCACCCTGTGCCCCCAGGGCAGGGATGCCCACTCAGCCTCTGGCTTTGGTTTCTATTCAGTGAGAACAGCGGGCACCTCAAAGGCCTGCCCTCAAAACCAACCTCCACACTCCCTGCCCCTCCTCATAGCCTCCTTTCTGGTTCCTGCTCTGGCCAGAAACCCCTATCCCCACCCCCACCCCAGCCTCTGCAACCTCGCCCATCACTCACAATGATCATCCTCTCTGCTTCTTTCCTCAAGTTGGCTCCATGTGTGGAGTCAGGGCCCCCAAAGCAAGACCCAGCATTCCCAATGATCTACTCTGCAGTCTTAATCAAGTCCCTGCAACTTGCTGGACTCTAATCCTCACAGGAACAAAATGGAGTTGTTCTAGAATAATCTGAGGGTCATACAAGTTCTGATGCACATCTGTCGTAGGATGCTTCTTGCCCTGCCGTCTCCTGGGCCCTGGTCAGGCTCCCAAAGGGAACAGTGTGGATCAGGAAAGGGTTGAGAGAGTTCTTTGGGAATAAGTCGAGAGAAAGGACCAGAATGACTTGGAAACAGCCCCCAGAGACAAAGATAAGAAAGGGGAGGAGAGGCAGGGAACCTGTGAATCAAGACCTTCCTTCCCTTGAGGGAGTTATTGTACCGAGCAGCAGCACCCCCTGACCTCTGACCCCCGAAGGATTATGAGGGGGTGAGCTGAGAGGGGCACACTAGCCCAGGACACGAATCCCCACAGGTTGCACTGGGGGACCATACTTATTCTTGAAGTCTTCCACGACATCCTGCATGTTCCGAAGCTCCCCCTCCAGACGACCCCCATCCAGCTGCAGGGCCTCTAGCTGCTTCCGCAGGCCAGCAATCTGGGCCTCAAAGATGCCCGGGAGGCGGTTGCTCTTGGCAGACTTCTGCTCCTGCAGCAGCGTCCACTTGGTCTCCAGCAGCTTGTTCTGCTGCTCCAGAAACCGCACCTAGAAGGAGCAGGGGGAGGGACTCATGGAGGGCAGACTGTGCCACTCAGCGCAGCTGGGAGGGTCTCCCAATGCGCACCTAGCAGAAGCCGCATTCCCACTGGCTCTTCCCCCAAGCTGGGCCTCTAGCCCTTGGCCCTCTTCTCCAGGAAGCCCACCCTGAACAAGCCTCTCCTCCAGGACTCTCTGTCTCCAGTATATCCAGGGCTCAGATCACTGACATGTCCCAGTGCTTACGCTTTAGGGTCTCCTTCCTCTGCTCCCCATCACACCACAGGTGATGGTCTCCATCACCCTCTGGAAAGGGCTGCCTCCCTCCTATCTTCATCCTGAGCCTGACTTGGGCCCCCTCCCTTCAGGCTGGGACCTTATCTCTTCCTCTCTCAATAGCCTCCCTTCCCCTCTTCCGTCTTTGTCCAACAAGGCCTCAGGACAGGATGCTAGAATCAAGCCAGTGTAAAAGGAGCCCTAAGAAGCACCAGTATGACTGGTGGTGGGAAGCCAGCCTCCTCAAGACCAGCCAGTCAGGCAGCAGGACCCGGGGGCTGCAGCTAAGTAGCAGGGGGAGGAAGCCTGGGCCTGGGGCTTCCTGTGGAGGCTGCCCCAGCACCTGATGTGTATGGTCTGAAGGGTGAAGGAGAGGAGGAAATGGGGGAACAGAGAAGCAGAGAGTTACACAAGGCAGGAGAGGAAAAGCCTGCCCCAGGCCCAGGGAGGAGGCCCTGGCCCTGCTCCAGGGATCTAGCCCTTAGTTCCTGGGTCCAGCCCCACAAGTCTGCACCCCCATCTCCATTCCCCACTCTTTTGGGACCTGAACAGCCGAGAAAAACACCTCCTAAATGGCCCTTGTGCCCTCAGTGGGCTCTCTCCAAGGGCAGGAAGAGCCTCACTTCCCACCACCAAACAGAGGGTTGGAAGACCAGGTAGGTGGGGCAGCCAGGGTTGGGAGCCTCCCTCTCTCCAGCCCTTTATTTCCAGCAACGGCTGGAGAGGACAGGTGGAAGGGTTCTCAACCTACCCCATCTCTGACTCCACACAGCCCCCTCTCGGAGAAAAGGGCCCAGGGAAAGAAGTCCAGGCCCCCAGAGTTTGGAGCTCTAAAACTGGCCTTTAAAAGCAGCCCAAGAACTCCAGGTCACAGGACAGCCCCTGGCACACATTCTGGGAGGAAAAAGCAGGTTGATTTTGGTAGCTTGCCAGAAGAGAGAGGCTGAGGTTGACAAACAGCCACAGGATTCATGGGGAGGGTTCAGTCCCCGATATCGGAGGAAAGAGAGCTGGTACCAGCCCTGCCAGCGCCCGGCTCACGTGTGGCACGGCGGGGCGGCTGCTGGGGCCTGGAGCCTGGCTCCTGGCAGTGAGGGAGCTCACCTTGTCGATGAAGGAGGCAAACTTGTTGTTGAGGGTCTTGATCTGCTCGCGCTCCTCCTCGCGCACCTGCTGGATGGAGGGGTCGATGTCCACCTGCAGCGGGGTCAGCAGGCTTTGATTGATGGTGACCGCGCGGATGCCGGTGCCCACGGGGGCCCCGTAGGATGAGCGCGCGGCCACTCGAGGCCGAGAGGCGCCCAAGCCATAGAGACTGCTGCTGCTGCCGAAGCCGCCGGGGCGCACCGAGCTCAGGCGCACCGGAGTGCCACGGCCCGGGAAGGCGGCGGAGCGCGAGCTGAAGACCTGGGAGCCGAAGTGGAGCGACATGCTGAGCTGGGTCTGGATAGAACGAGCGGCTAGAGACAGGGGGCTGAACTCGCTGACCTCCGGCCAACAGGGCCGCTTTTATCCGCTACGCGCGAGCGGATCGGTTTACACAGGTAGGGGCGGGGCTGGCCGCGCGCCACCTTTCTCTGCCCGCTGGCCCCTCCCGGGACCGCGCTTCCGCCCTCCGCGCGGTCCACCTGGCCGAGGCTTTCGGTCCCAGCCAGGGCCAGTCCAGACTGGGGAGGGGGGCTGTAGACCCCCAGACCCCTTGATGCAGGCGAATGCAAAAAGCGGTGGAAGACAGCGGGCCCAATCAATCTGAGGGTCAGGGGAGGCTTCCTGGAGGAGGCATAGGGAAGAGGAGAAGAATATCCAGATTTCTGACAGCAGAAAGATCAAGCGATAAAAGATTGAGCTAAGAGGTGAACAAAATGTTCTAGTGCAGGAATCAGCCTCCCCACTCCGGTCCCTTCCCCAGGCTACTGAAAACCAGAAAATCATTCCCACCCAAGTTCATCTCCAACTTGAGAGATCAAGCAGCTCAGTTCTTGAGTCAGCTAACCCCAAGGTGGGCCCACCAGAGCTGGTTTCCCTGGCCACAGGCCCCCACACCTCATTTCTATACAGAGACTAGGCCAAGTGGAGCGGGACCCCAGTTCTTGCCCCTCTCCTCCTCACCCAGGAGACATCTGAAGCCCAGAGGCCCCTGCAAATAGTTACCCTGGGCCTGCCCATCCCCCCACTCCCAAATCACATTCCTGTCCACTTACTTCATTTGTCTCAGGAGAAGAAGGGGACACCTGTGTTTGAGACACTTGGCGCTAGTGTTTTGTGTGTACATGCCTGCAGGTTCCTGGGCTTGGCTGTATACACATTCTAGGCATTTGTGTTTACATATGTGTTTGCATGATTGGGAATGAACTTATACAAATGGGAGTCTATTTTGGGGGAGCAGGTGGATAGGTGCATCTGTGGATACACACTTGCACACTTTTGTAAGCACATCTGTGCAATATGCTTCTATTTGCACTCAGACACTCCTGCCTATTCCCCACCCCTGCCGCTTTCCTGTTTAAAGGTCCCACAGCTGAAGCCACCACCAAACAATCCCCAGCAGTTTCAAACCCAGGATGAAGATGGGGATAAATGTGCTGGAACAAGGAACGCTGGCCCAAGGAGCTAAGCACTGGCCTCACTTCCTAGTCTCCAGCCACACGTGCCACACCCTCTGCATGGCTCTGCTAGAGAGGCAGCCAGAGAAGCTTTTCGAAAAGACAACTGACAGGGCTGTTGTCATCTTTAGGCCACTTCTAGCCTCATAGGCCAAGTTGTCACTTCAGACCAAGCCCTTGGGGGCATCCTGGGTGGAGGAGGGTGGGCATGGAATGCCCTTCCTGGTTTTCATTTCAATTAGACAATGAGGACTAATCAGCAGTAACCCTTTCTCAGTGATCTCAGTGGAGACCCAGGCCCCTTCCCCTCCCTCTCCTCCACAGTGGTGTTGGGACAGCTTAAGCCAAGGGATTCCCAAGGAGGCCTTCAGTGTGTCTGCTGCAGGGTGTGTGTGTGTGTGAGAGAGAGAGAGACACACACACTCACACACATACACACTCACATACATATATGCATATATACACGCCCATACACATTCATACAAACTTTCACCTACATGCACACCATGCCACAGACACACATACACACACATACCATATCACTCACATGAGCACATGCACATCACACACTCACTCACACACACTCTAAAGTCCTTATCCCTCAGTGTTCATCCTCAGCTCTTTTCCCCACTACCTCCCACCCCAGCCCCCTAGCCCTCCACCTCCTAAACCCACCCAAGTTCCACAGCTGGCCCCTCCACCCCTCCAGACGCAGCTCCCCCCTCCCAGGATCTGCCCTTTGGAGTCTACGCCCCACTCATGCCAGGAATTCCTCCCCCTATACCCCACACCCCCACTTCCTTCCTGGCCTGGGAAATCTCTGGCTAGGCAATGCTGGTGACCCTGAGCAAGTTACTGCCCCGCCCTGGGCCACAGCGTCTTCACCAGAGGTGAAACCTGCAGGTTAATGGGGAGAAGGAGCTGGGAGGACACAACAAAAGACAAAAGGCCTGTGGGCTTTTCAGGCTCAGGATGCAGCCTGGCTTCTGGCCACATTTCCCCATTCCAGACCTGCCCTGGACCCGCCCCTCAGCTCCCCGTCTCCTCCCTCACGTGTTCTGGCTGCTCCAGCCCTCCCCAGCCTCCTACTGTCCCTCCATTCCCAGGCCAGCACCATGAGCCCACTGGGTGCCCAGCTGCCCACACAGACACCTTCTGGAGGGCTTCACACAGAGCTATCAACACTGAGAGGCCAAGGGTCAAATTCCTGCCCCTCAAGAGTGCCCCATCCAGGGGTTCCCACCAGCCGATCCGGTCTCCCATCAGCCGATGCCTCTGCTGGCCTCACAGAGACCCCCTTGGGAGATTCTGGGTAGAATCTTGAGCTGAATTAATTTCTAAAACCTTTGCCAGTTGTTCCTCCCCACCCCAGAGGCTGCCTTCATCTCTGTAGTGTTCTGTCACACACGCTCACACACACACACACACGGGCGCACACCACGCACATCGCTTGTCCTCCCACTGCCCACCTGACCTCCCCTGCACCTCTGGACCCAGCTGTGAACAAGCAAGCTGCCCCAGGTCCACAGGCCTGCTTGGCTTCACCAAACCTGCCCAGAAACCGCAGTCCCACAGCCCTCAAAGCTGGAACAGACTGGATCTCTGTGAGAAGTGGAGTAGACATTCTTTCTGGCTCCACTACTCATTGTCCATCCCCTCCAAATACCTCCTTAGATTCCTAAAGAAAACAAATGTTTAAGGCATAATTTGTTTTCATTATCTTGGAATTCCAATTATTGCAATCATAACAAAAGCCATTTAACATTTCCACATGCAATGTAATACTTTAAAAATAAAGCCAAAACAATTTTTTAAAATAAAGTCAATTGACAAAACACATATATGGCAGCCAACTTTCCAAGAGACAAATCCATAAGGAAAAGAAAAGTGGGCAACGAACATGTATTGTATCAGCCAGTGCTTACCTCGTACTTACTTTATCTGCGCCCAACTCTGTTCTAAGCACTTTGCTGCTGCTGCTGCTGCTGCTAAGTCGCTTCAGTCGTGTCCGACTCTGTGCGACCCCATAGACAGCAGCCCACCAGGCTCTCCCGTCCCTGGGATTCTCCAGGCAAGAATACTGGAGCGGGCTGCCATTTCCTTCTCCAATAAGCACTTTGCATAGTGTACGGTTATTTTCTCATTTTAAGAGAGGTAAAGCGAATGAATTTGAGTAAATGGCCCATGGTCACACAGCTAGTATGCAGAAAAGCCAGGATTTGAACCTTGGCAGTTTGAACTGCTGGATTGCTTCTAAAAAAAGAAGAGAAAGAAACAAAAGCAAATACTAAATATGAAAAAAAAAGTTCAACTTCACTCAAATTAAGGAAACACAACTAGAATAGCAATAAAAAGCCATTTGTACCTGGCGGGTTATCAAATGACTAAATCATTTGCTAACAGTGTTAGGGAGTGTGTGGGTAACAAATGTTTGCCGTTTATTGGCGCACCCTCTTTAGGTGTCATCTATCGGTGCATCCTCTTTAGAGGGTAAGTTGGCGACAGCTATCAAAATTAAAGGCATTTCCTTTACCTCCATAACCAAAACTAATGAAATGAATATGCTTGTCCTTGGCCAAGCACATTCACTGCCAGGAACTTATCCTACAGGTGTTCTCACCAAAAGTGCATACACACACACACACACACACACACACACACGATCTCTGTTTCCATTATTCTATATCAGCGAGACATAGGGAACAATATAAATGCCCATCAGTTGGATCTGATTCAATGCATTGAGCTGCACACATTCAGAGAAACGCTATCTATTGAAAAGAATAAAAGCCTTTGTACACTGATTGAAATTTTACGTTTATATATTGATCGTACAAATCACTGTGATTTTTTTTAAAAAACCCTCAGGAAGCGCATACCGTCAGCTATACCACATCTACCCTCTACCCTGTGGCTGGTCCCAGTGGGCCCCACAGTCACAGCCTGATCCCCTGGCCACTCCCTCACATGCACCAGCGACTCTGGATCCTGGTTCTGGGTGCTCCTCTCCCCGCCCCCGACAAACCTCATCTCCAGGCATATGACCCACTCAGCATCTTAGCCTGAGCCAGGCTCCCCAGTTCCAGTGCCTTCCGTGTCCATCCTTTTTCTCTTGTCTCTGCCTGTGTCCGCTCTCAAGACCCCAGACTGCTCCGTCTCTGAAACCTCACACTCTGACCTCACACAGAGGGCCCTTCAGAACTCTGCCACTGTCAGCAGGCAGGCTCCTCAGCCACAGCAGCACTTCCAGTCCTGAATCCAATTATTCCATTTTCTACCCCCTAACCTCCTTCAGTGGAGAAGGCAGTGGCACCCCACTCCAGTACTCTTGCCTGGAGAATCCCATGGATGGAGGAGCCTGGTAGGCTGCAGTCCATGGGGTCGCTAAGAGTCGGACACGATGGAGCAACTTCACTTTGACTTTTCACTTTCATGCATGGGAGAAGGAAATGGCAACCCACTCCAGTGTTCTTGCCTGGAGAATCCCATGGACGGGGGAGCCTGGTGGGCTGCTGTCTATGGGGTCGCACAGAGTCGGACACGACTGAAGCGACTTAGCAGCAGCAGCAGCAACCTCCTTTAGGGGCTTCCCTGGTGGCTCAGATGGTACTGAATCTGCCTGCAATGTGGAAGACCCAGGTTCCGTCCTTGGATCAGAAAGATCCCCTGGAGAAAGGGAATGGCTACCCACTCCAGTATTCTTGCCTGGAGAATTCCATGGACAGAGGAGCCTGGCAGGCTACAGTCCATGGGGTTGAAAAGAGTCGGACACGACTTAGCCACTAACACTGTCACTTTCTCCATCTCTGGGTCAGTCTGTACCTTGGGTGTGTGCCCACCTCTCCCTGGCTGGAAGCTCTTCTTCTTTGCAAAGCTTTCCCCAGTTCCCAAAATGGGACTGCAAGTGTTGAGAGCCGAGACAAGACGGAGCAGACTGATAAAGCAGAATCATCTTGGTAGGTAACGCTTGTCAAACCACCGGTGACCAATTCCAAGGTGACTGTCTGAGCTGACTGTACTGTTTCGGCATGTAACCCCCTCACTCTGTCAATAAAAGCTCTTGCCCCATAATTGTGGGAGAGCAAGGAGGAAGTCAGCCTTTAGACAGGCGTCTGCCCTCCCCACCTCCAGGTTGCAGGCATCCAAAATAAAGCAAACTTTTGTTTCCACCCACCTGACTTCTTTATTGGCTTTTGAGTGGCAAGAAGCTGGACCCCGACTTTCAGTAACAGGAGAGATCATCTTCATTATGTGCGTGGCCTGTAGAGCATGGAACTGCACAGACACCTGTGGGCTTTAGGCACGGCTCCCATGGGCCTTGGGCAAGTCACTTCTCTCACTCCTTTATTTGCTGATATAGACATTTACAGAATGTTGACTCTGTGTAGCAATGTAGTATTTACGGGGTGAGAAATGAGCCTCAGAGAGGGTAAAGTGACTCACACAAAGATAGATGGCTCACAAAAATGGCAGAGATGCAACAAAAATCCAGGCACCCTAACTTCTAGGTTAAGAAGACCAGGGCTAGAGATCTCCCTAGCAAGACACCCCTCTAGTAGCTTCCGATCTGGGGTCACCGAAGTCTCATCAGAGTCCGATTTTCCAACCTTGAGAACACTGAGTTCCCCAGAGGGCTACCAGATCATCTCCTTCTGCAACAAGCGAGAACATGTAAGTACACAGGCAGCCACCTACATTTATAGCATATAGTCTTCACTTTTCACCCTGGGGCCTCAAGAGTTATCTACATACCATTCCCTAGCCCTTTCCTTGAGCAAAATTCCTTAGTCATTTGTAGAAAATGAACAGTTATGCTGAGAATGAAAAGGCGATTCAAGGGGACTTCCCTGGTGGTCCAGTGGCTAAGATTCTGAGCTGCCAATGCAGGGGCCTGCATGCCATGATGAAGATTGGATCAAAGATCCTATGTGCCGAAACTAAGACCTGGCACAGCCTAATTAATTAATTAATAATAAATAAAAATAAGTATTAAAGAAGGGTGAATCAGGACAGAACAGTTTTCTCCAAAAACATTGCAGATGGTATCTGCTTGCATCTTTGATCACTGTTAACTTTTCAGAGTTTCTTATTTCATTGTCTTTAATTATAAAGGCTGTTAATCAATACATCCTACTTGTTAAAAACAACTTAAAAACTCAAGAAGCACATAGAGAGAAAGATGAACGGCCTGTCTTCATGTCCCTAAATCTCACTCCCTGACCTGTCTGTGTAGGTCACTACAGTCATGGCTGTCCTTCCAGATTTTTTCTTTTTTAAATTCATTTTTCTCCTCCCTGGTGTTTGGAATTTTTTCCTATGTATCTCAAGTTTATTAGTAATTAGATTTCAATTTATATTTTATTATCTCTTTATTTTTAAATTATTTAATTGATTATATTTATTTTTGGCTGCACTGAGTCTTCGTTGCTGCATGTAGGCTTTCTTTAGGTGCGGTCTGCCGGCTCCTAATTGAGGTGGTTTCTCTTGTTGCAGAGCACAGGCTCTAGGGTGTACAGGCTTCAGTATTTGTGGCTCATGGTCTCTCGAGCACAGGCTCAGTAGTTGTGGCATAGGGGCTTAGATGCCCCATGGCATGTGGAATCTTCCTGGACCAGGGATCCAACCCACGTCCCCCACATTGGCAGGCGGACTGCCAACCATTGGACCACCAGGGAAGTCCAAGGTTTCAATTTACATTTGAACCCATGCTTCCCTATCAACATACCGAAATTATATCGTTATATGATACCCTCCGCTCAGTGCACACTGTTATGCTTTCTATCTCCTCGTCTTCATCCCCTCTTTCCTCTCAACTCCATCAGTCTCTCCATCCCATATCCTGGGCTTGGTTAAAAATAATCTGACATTTTAATTTCAACCTACTAGTAAGGATTTTCCCTCTGTCTTCTATTTCAAAGATCTTTTCTGGTTTATAACATAGTTAAAAGTCAGTTTACCATCATCCATTTATTTGCTATAGATTTTACTAGATTCGTTACACTCCGCTGCTTGACATGCTCTTTGTCTTCTCTTGAGAGATATCTGTTTTCATTCAAATTTAACTTTCATTTGTCTTAACTACCTTCTTGATTAGGTTTCTGAGAAATTGATCATGGAACTTGCAGATCTGAAAATATCTGCCTTCTGTTCTCACACTTAAACACCATTTTGGCTAAGATTCCTTTCCCCTAGAAGCCAGGAGTCTTTTCCAAGGCCCTGGGGCTTGCCAAGTTGCAGGTGATAATTTCAGTGCCAGTACAATTCTCTTGGCTTTGTGGATTACCTGTTTCTGTTGTGAATTGTTGGATTGTTTTTATGTCTGGAGATTTTCAGGATTTTCATTCTTTTTTTTTAAGTTCTGAAATTTCACTGGGATCTAGGGTTCTAACAACTCAGAGAATTCGAATCTTCTGACGTATCTCCTCTGGGATCCAACAAGAAACCAAACTTCCCCCAACCACTCTCATTAGGTGGTCCGCTTTTTATCCTCTTGGTTGAGTCTCCCAGAAGGACAATGGGAAAAAGAAAATCACCCTTCTCCAGCCACTGGTTTCCCAGTGGGCCCCAGGTATAGATAAATTGAAGAATGAATGGATCTCTTATTTTCTCGCTTGCACTTGAATCCCTGTTTCCTGCATTCTGTCTCTTCCTCTTAAGTTTACCTCTTTATTCCTTTTTAAAATATTTATTTATTGTTTATGTATTTGGCTGTGCCGACTCTTAGCTTTGGCACATGGGATCTTTGATCTTTGTGGCAGTATGTGAGATCTTTAGATGTGGCATGACAATTCTTAGTTGCAGCATATGGGATCTAGCTCCGTGACCAGGGATGGAATCTGGGACCCCTGTGTTGGGAGCAGGGACTCTTAGCCACTGGACCACCAGGGAAGTCCCCTGCCCCTTAGTTTTCTCTCTTTTTTCCTTTTTTTTTTAAAAAAAAAAGTATTCAAATATAGTTGATTTACAATGCTGTGTTAATTTCTGCTATACAGCAAAATGACTCAGTTATACATATATATTTTTTCTTTTTCATATTCTTTTCCATTTTGGTTTGTCACAGGATATTGAATGTAGCTTCCAGTGCTATACAGTCCTACCCCTTAGTTTTGATAGAGCATACATATCCTCCAGTAGCTTTCTGAGATAGGTGAGGTAAATGTTGATAGGAATGCAGGTCTGAATATTCCCTGTGCTCAAGAGTAACTCATGGTTTGTAAAGCTATAGAATTCTGAGTTGGAAAATGTTTACCCTCAAAATTTTGAAGGTTTTAATTGTCTTCTAGCTGCTAATATTACTGCTGACAAGTCTGAAGTCATTCTGATTCTAGATTCTTTATACGAAAGTTTTTTCTCCACTCTATAAGTTTGTAGAGTCTGTTCTGTCCCCACCTTGATATCTGTTGGAGATTTCGGGTCCATTTCAATCTGCAAACTCATATCCTTCAGTTCTGGAAGTTTTTCTGGGAATATTTCTTCTTTTGTTTCCCCTTACACTTTCCCTGTTCTCTCTTTCTGGGACTCTTCTTATTTAAACACTGGACCTCTTGAATTGGTCCTCTAATTTTCTTATCTTTGATCTCCTATTTCTCATACTTTTATCCTTTTTCTCTACTTTCTATATTTCCTTCATATTCTCTTCAAAATTATTTACTCAAGTTTTCATTTCTGTTATCACAGTTTTTATTTTCAAGAGCTGGCTTCTTTTCTGAATATGCATTTTTTATTGTATCCTGTTCTTTCAGGAATAAAGTATCTTCTCTTTCTTTTTGAAAATACTAATAAAATCAATGTTAATATTTTCATCTCCCTAGTCTCTGCTTCCTCCACATTTTTCTTTCATGTTTGCTATCTGAGCTCCAGTTTTTATGCGGAGGCTCTTCTCAAATGACTGACTGCTCCATGGCTGACAACTTACATTTCCAGGGGCAGCACCAACAACTCCAGGAGTGTGGATGAAACATGTCAATGGTAGGCTCTCTGTACAGTGTTGGTTAAGCTATTCACATGGAGAGATTCTAATATCAGTGTTTTGGGTCTTTCCTTTGCAGTTAGTTAGAACAATCTTCTAAATTCCCTCTTAAGAGTCCACAAGCCTGACTTCTAGCATTCTGGAAACCAAATGAGAAAAGAGGGCTGGGGATCTTAGCCCTGGGTTGTAAACTTTCCTTCATTCACCATTTTTTCAGTAAGGTGTCTGTGCCCTACTGTGCCTTGTTACAAAGACCCTCTGTTAACCCTCCAGAGAATAAACCTGAAATCCTCTGTGGAGGTGGGGAGGAACAGTGTCTGGCCATTCTGAGCAGAAGAGGGGATTCCAAAGTCCAATGGCTCATGGAATAGATTTCGACCAATCTTTCAGATTTTTCAAATCAATTTTATTGAAGTAAAATAAAATGCATCCACTTTAAGTGTAAGTTGGATCTGTTTTGATAAAAGTTACTTGTGTAACCACCACCAAAATAAAGAACATACCCATGACCCCCAAAGAATTTCCTTATATCTCTTTATAATCAACCCCCACAACCCTAGGCCCTGAGCAAACAGTTATCTCTTTCCTGTCACTATAGAATAGATGTGTCTCTTCTAGGATTTCATATAAATGGAATCCTACAGTGGGTACTTTTTAGTATCTAGCCCTTTTGCTCAACATAAATTTTTTGAGATTCGTCCATGCTGTTGCATGGATAAATCTTCATTTCCTTTTATTGCTGAGTAGCATTACATCATGGCACAGTGGTGAGGAATCCACTTGCCAGGGCAGGAGACACAAGAGACGCAGGTTTGATCCTGGGTCAGGAAGATCCCCTGGTGGAAGAAATGGCAGCCCACTCCAGTGTTCTTGCCTGGGAAATCCCATGGACAGAGAAGCCCAGTGGGCTACAGTCTGTAGGGTCGCAGAGTCTGACACGACTAAGCATGCGCACACACAGCATTATATCATATGAATATAGCACAATCCATAATTTTTATGGACATATGAGTTCTTCCCAATTTGGGGGTATTGTGAATACCTGATATGAACACTTGTATATACATTCTTATGGACATACATTTTCATTTCTGTTGGGTGAATAAACACCTGCTGCTGCTGCTGCTGCTGCTGCTAAGTCACTTCAGTCGTGTCCGACTCGGTGCGACCCCATAGACGGCAGCCCACCAGGCTCCCCCGTCCCTGGGATTCTCCAGGCAAGAACACTGGAGTGGGCTGCCATTTCCTTCTCCAGTGCATGAAAGTGAAAAGTGAAAGTGAAGTCGCTCAGTGGTTTCTGACTCTTAGCGACCCCATGGACTGCAGCCCAGCAGGCTTCTCTATCCATGGGATTTTCCAGGCAAGAGTACTGGAGTGGGGTGCCATTGCCTTCTCCAGAATAAATACCTAGAAGTCGAATTACTGGATCATAAGTAAATTGATGTTTAACTTTATAAGAAACTGCAATGTGGTTTTCCAAAGTGGTTATGCAATTTTACTTTTCTACCAGGAACACATGAACATTCTATTTGCTCCACATATTCACTAATACTTGATAGTATCACTAATTCTAGTGATACTGAGGTTTGGTGGGTCTAATGGTGGTTTTAATTTGATTTCCCTAATAATTGATAACACAAAACATATTTTCATGTGCTTATTGGCCATTCATGCAGCTTATTCTGTGATGTGTATGATCAAATATTTTACCCATTCTTAAATTGAGCTACTTGTTTTCAGCAGGTAAAGAATCTGCTTGCAATGCAGGAAACACAGGAGACACAGTTTCAATCACTGGGTTGGGAAGACTCCCTGGAGAAGGAAATGGCAACCCACTCCAATGGTCTTGCCTGGGAAATCCCATGGACAGAGGCGCCTAGAGGGCTACAGTCCATGGGGTCGCAAAGAGTAGGACACGACTGAGCGACTAAGCACACACACACGTTTGTCTTCTTATTGAATTGTACTAATAACTCTTCTTTCTGTATTTTACATTCAAGCCCACTGTCAAATATGTGGATTATGAATAGTTTATATTTGCAAGGATGACCTTTTAATTTTCTTAATGCATCTTTTGAAAAACAGAAAGTTTTATTTTTAGGAAGTCTAATTTATCAAATGTTTTCCTTTACGATTCATGCTTCTTGTGTCTTATCAAAGAATTCTCTCTCTTTACTCCAAGACTGTAAAGATTTTCTCTTATGTTTTCTTTAGAAGTTACATAGTTTTAGCTTTTATAATAATGTTTATGATCCATTTATACTTCATTCTTGTGTAATGCATTGAGCTCTTTTTTCTCTAACAGATACCCAGTTCTTTTAGGACCATTTGTTGAAAAGACTATCCTTTCTCCAATGAATCGCCTTCTTGTCTTTGTCAAATATCAATTGACCATACATGTATGGGCCTGTTTTTAGATTCTGTTCCATTCCATTGGTCTGTGTGTCTATCCTTTTGCCAGTATCATATTCTCTTAATTACTGTGGCTTTATATTAAGTCTTGGAATTTGGTAGCACAAGTCCCCCAGTATTAAGGGTAAGTTTAGGGTAGTCTTTACTGTAGACCGACTAGCTCATGCTTTCCAGTAGTGTGTGATGCTCCTGGGGTCCCCACTGAGTGCCCAGGGTGCTTATTAAGGATTCTCTTCTCCAACTGGTTCTAAGTTGAATGGGTTCTGAAAATTGTTCAACTTACAACTCCCCAGTCATTCTTTGCCTAATCTCATGGATCATCGCTCTACACATACAAGACTGGTTACTCAACCATGTACTCAAGGAGAATTCCTGCAGATTTCTGAGGCTCTCTCTCTGTAGATCCCTTCTGCTTTCTCCCAGCTGCCTTAACAATCAACTTTCTTGGCTCTAAGATAGTGTATTTAAAAAGCCTAGAGTTCCCCTGCTGTGTGTCTCCTTTACTACTCACACAGACACTTCATTATTGATCATCCTGGTGGCCAAATGTGTGGGAAGTTTTCCCTACACCAAGTAGTTCTGCAACACCATCCGGGTCCTACAGTCTAACTCAGTTCTGACACTTAATCTACCTAGAGACAGGATCAGGTCCTACAAAATTACCCCCTCCTTTCAGTCCAGGTTGTCAGGTATGCTTCTGATTGATTGGCTATAAACCTGAGGTCCCCACAACTCCATCCTCAGGTTCCATCAATTTACTAGAGTGACACACAGAACCCAGGGAAACACTTATTTATACTAACTTGTTTAGTAAAGGATGTGATTTTTTTTTAAAAAAAGTAGACAGCCAGATGAAGAAACACTTGGGGTGAGGTGTGGGTAGTTCCCAAGAGCAGAAACTTCTGTCCCCATGAAGTTAGATTGTGTCACCTTCCCCAGCCCCATTCATGGATGTTTTCTGCAATTTGGAAGCTTCCCAAACACCCTTCTCTTGGGATCTTATGCAGACTTCTTCACATCAATTCAGTCTAGTTCAGTCACTCACGCATGTCCAACTCTTTGTGACCCTATGGACTGCAGCACGCCAGGCCTCCCTTGTCCATCACCAACTCCCAGAGCTTGCTCAAACTCAAGTTGGTGATGCCATCCAACCATCTCATTCTCTGTCGTCCCCTTCTCCTCCTGCCTCAATCTTTCCTGGCATCACGGTCTTTTCCAATGAGTCAGTTCTCCGCATCAGGTGGCCAAAGTATTGGACTTCACACAGGCATGATCAATTATTAATTCCATTTCCAGCCCTTCTTCCCTTTCTGGAAAATGAGGGGTGGAAACAAAAGTTTCAAGCTTCTAATCATGGCTTGACATCCAGGAGTTCACCCAGAGTCTCCTCAAAAGAACAAAAGATGCTTCTACTGCTCTTATCACTTGGGAATTTACAAGGGCTTTAGGAGCCCTGTGTCAGAGACAGAGTCAAAGACCAGACTTTACAACAAAAGGAGCTCCCTAGGCTCCTGTCACTTAGGGAATTACAAGGGTTTTAGGAGCTCTGTGCTGGGAATGGGCGGTTAAGGGCAGAGATCTATATATATACATACATTTTCAAAACAACCAACTGTGTTTGTATTCAAAGAAACAAACTTCACTGCAGTTTTTGTGGGTTTCAGAGGGAAACAGAGGTAAAGACAAGACATGTATTCAATCTGCCATATTTATTTCTTTACATGATGACTTCCCAAGTGGACAGTGGGACCTGCCAGGGTAAGGACTAGTAACTCTATATCCATTTTCCCAGTCTCTAGCCCAGGATCTGACTCTCACTGCTGTGGTTGAGTTGCTCAGTTTTTTGCGACCCCATGGACTGTAGCCAGCCATGCTCCTCTCTCCATGGGACTTCCCAGGCAAAAGTACTGGAGTGGGTTGCCACTTCCTTCTCCAAGGGATCTTCCAAACCCAGGGATCGAGCCTGTGTCTCTTGTACCTCCTCCACAGGCAGGTGGATTCTTTACCACTGAGCCACCAGAGAAGCCCCCCAACCCTCACTAGGTGCTCACTAATGTTAGTTGAATAGAGTTCAAATGAAAGTTGTTCTTTGGCCATTTAATACATCAAACAGATGAAATATTTCTGTGAATTTATGAAGACAATTTAAAATAGATTCTCATCTCCAGGAAATGCCTTAACTCCATGGAACATACAGCAGCCAAACATTCTAACTGGAATTTCTCCAGCCACCAATTCCTCAATGCAGCTAGACACTTCTTATTTGAAACTTGTCAAGAGAGAGCAAGAATGTTCCAGAAGGGGCCACTTTAGTGTTCAGCCAACACTATAGCTCCCACAGTCCCACTGGCCAGAGAACTCTCTCTTCCTCATACCTCTGTGTACACAGACTTTAAAAGAAATCACGTAGGCACAGCAAGGGCCTCTGAACTTCAGGAGCTCAAGACCTGCCGTTTGTCAGTCAGGTTCCAATAGGGAGAAAAGGGTCACACTAGTTTTTTGAATAGAAAGAATTCTGAAAGAAATCTAAAAACCTATACAGAAAGAATTTAACTGTTAACTAAATGTAGAGTTGTTAACTGGGAGATTGAAAGCGTGCCCTAAGATATCACGGAACTGGCACTGACAGACATAGAAGGTGTAACTAGGGTTGAAGGAACAAAGGAATGAGGTTAGAGGTGTTAAAACTCAGAACCTTAGAAGAAGGGCCCCTGGAACAAAGAACTCTGGGAAGGAGGCGCTGCTTGGCTGGCACTGGTACCTCTAGTAGGAGGCACAATGAAGCTTATTGATTCTTCAAGTGTTGGGAAAACTGCCAACTAGATTCAGCTACAACTACAGGAGGACAGAGCTGCTGTCAGCGTGAAGGCACATTACTGGGGCATTGCATGCGGACCGGAAACCCACAGAACGCACCGTGCAGTCTCCCTCTGGCGCGCCCTACTGGCAGGTCCTAACAGAGCGAGCTTGAAAAACCAGGTCTTGACTGCACATTGGAGCTAAGGCACGAATAGATGAGAAAAGAGAAACTAAAGGCAAAGGAGAAAAGGAAAGATATACCCATTTGAATGCAGAGTTCCAAAGAATAGTAAGGAGAGATAAGAATGCCTTCCTCAGCGATCAATGCAAAGAAATAGAGGAAAACAATAGAATGGGAAAGACTAGAGATCTCTTCAAGAAAATTAGAGATACCAAGGGAACATTTCATGCAAAGATGGGCTCAATAAAGGACAGAAATGATATGGACCTAACAGAAGCAGAAGATGTTAAGAAGAGGTGGCAAGAATACACAGAAGAACTATCCAAAAAAGATCTTCACGACCCAGATAACCACAATGGTGTGATCACTCACCCAGACATCCTGGAATGTGAAGTCAAGTGGGCCTTAGAAAGCATCACTACGAACAAAGCTAGTGGAGGTGATGGAATTCCAGTTGAGCTATTTCAAATCCTAAAAGATGATGCTGTGAAAGTGCTGCACTCAATATGCCAGCAAATCTGGAAAACTCAGCAGTGACCACAGGACTGGAAAAAGTCAGTTTTCATCCCAATCCCAAAGAAAGGCAATGCCAAAGAATGCTCAAACTACCACACAATTGTATTCATCTCACACACTAGTAAAGTAATGTTCAAAATTCTCTAAGCCAAGCTTCAACAGTACATGAACCGTGAACTTCCAGATGTTCAAACTGGATTTAGAAAAAGCAGAGGAAGCAGAGATCAAATTGCCAACATCCACTAGATCATAGAAAAAGCAAGAGAGTTCCAGAAAAACGTCTACTTTTGCTTTGTTGACTATGACAAAGCCTTTGACTGTGTGAATCACAATAAACTGTGGAAAATTCTGGAAAAGATGGGAATACCAGACCGCCTGACCTGCCTCTTGAAAAACCTGTATGTAGGTCAGGAAGCAACAACTAGAACTGGACACGCAAAAACAGACTGGTTCCAAATAGGAAATGGAGTACGTCAAGGCTGTACATTGTCACCCTGCTTATTTAACTTATATGCAGAGTACATAATGAGAAACGCTGGGCTGGAAGAAGCACAGGCTGGAATCAAGATTGCCGGGAGAAATATCAATAACCTCAGATATGCAGATGACACCACCCTATGGCAGAAAATGAAGAAGAACTAAAGAGCCTCTTGATGAAAGTAAAAAAGAGAGTGAAAAAGTTGGCTTAAAACTCAACATTCAGAAAACTAAGATCATGGCATCCAATCCCATCACTTCATGGCAAATAAATGGGGAAACAATGGAAACAGTGACAGACTTTGTTTTCTTGGGCTCCAAAATCACTGCAGATGGTGACTGCAGCTACGAAATTAAAAGATGCTTACTCCTTGGAAGAAAAGCTATGACCAACCTAGACAGTATATTAAAAAACATTACTTTGCCAACAAATGTCCATCTAGTCAAAGCTATGGTTTTTCCAGTAGTCATGTATGGATGTGAGAGGTGGACCACAAAGAAAGCTGAGCACCGAAGAATTGATGCTTTTGAACTGTGGTGTTGGAGAAGACTCTTGAAATTCCCCTGAACTGAAAGGAGTTCCAACCAGTCAATCCTAAAGGAAATCAGTCCTGAATATTCATTGGAAGGACTGATGTTGAAGCTGAAACACCAATACTTTGGCCACCTGATGCAAAGAACTGACTCATTGGAAAAGACCCTGATGCTGGGAAAGATTGAAGGCAGGAGGAGAAGGGGACAACAGAGGATGAGATGGTTGGATGGCATTACTGATGTGATCGACATGAGTTTGAGTAGGCTCCGGGAGTTGGTGATAGACAGGGAAGCTTGGCATGCTGCAGTCCATAGGGTCGCAAAGAGTCGGACACAACTGAACAACTGAACTGAACTGATTATACCCATCAACTGGGAATCCCAATTAGCCCACACCACATTTTTCTGAGCTGACTAAACCAACTCATCATTTTGGCATTTGCCCACATATCACCCCCTCGGTCTTAGGCTCAATGACCAAGTCCCTAAAACAATCAACTTAGCCATGGGTTGAATGAATTGAGGTGCCTTGCTGTTGGCTTTCTCACTGAGTTGTGCAATAAAAATATCTTTGTTGTTTCCATTCCTGCCATCAGTCCTGGTAAACAGCAGATACACCTTAAATGCTCCTTGAATAAAAACAAACTTGTATGCAAATATACACTAATTAAATCAAGTAAGGGTTTTATTTTTGCCTATTAAATTATAGGCTCTCTTTTTAAAATGATAATATGTCAGTGTCATTTCAGTGTGGCATTCAAATTAGGTCAGACCTTTAGAAAATAATTAGTGAAAAAAAAATCCATGAAGATGATCATTAAGGCAGTGTGTGTGGGGAAGGGGAGGGGGGAGAGAAGATGAGGAAAGAGGAAGATGGAGGAGAAGGGAGGAGAAGGGAGGAGAGGGGGAGAGCCAGCCAGCAGCTCACATATCCTCCAAAACGGGAGCAGTTGTGTAAGTTATGAAAGAATTTCTCATTAGTACATGTCTGCATTTAACATCAGAGTTATGAACTAGTGTTGTACTATATAAAAAAATATATTTATTTATTTATTTATCTTCAGGGAGGTTGGTAGCAAACAAGGCTGAAGTCAGAACTATCTGGTTTCCAGTCCTAGCTCAATCACTTACTAGAAGTGTAACTTTTAACAGTCTCCTTGAGCCTCAGTTTATCTCTAACATCAGGAAAATATCTACTTTGTAGATACAGTAAGGATTAAAGAGGAAACAACACATACAGAGCCTGGCACACACTACATATTTCATAAGTAGTAAGTGTTTTTATTATTGCCTTAGGTAAACATGCAGGCTGAAAGGTGTAGCAACATTAAAGCTGTAATTATATTTAAGGGAAAACAGGTGCATGCAGGGGAGAAACTGAAAGGAAATGCACGAACATACTACACAATGGTTGTATTTGAGTGGTAAAATTATGGATGACTTTTTTCCTGTCTTCCAAATATTAACCATGCAGTCTGGAACATTTACAATGGCAAAACAAGAATCATTTTGAAGGGCAAGTTTTGCGAAAAATCTCCCAAAGATCGGGAAATGTAAAGATTCATTGGTCAGTGAAAAGTCCAAAATGTTGCTTACTTGCCTGTATAATTCAATCCCAGTGCTGTAAGATGGGTCCAAAGGAAGAAGGCATACATGCCAGCGAGCAGTAGGGATGGGCAGGGGACGGGGTGGGGAGGTGCTTGTCTCTTCACAGAAGAGGGCAGGCATCCTTACTGGGGGCAGTGGCTATAAGAGATGATGGAAGTGAGAAAACTAAAATGACCTGTGTGGTGTGTTGGGATTGATATTCAAGGTATAAATATGGACTCATGGCCTTCAAATTAGTCAGATAAATTAAAAAAAACATAGATATAAGTTGTGTTCAAATGAATGTTGCTGTTGCTCAGTTGCCAAGCCGTGTCCAACTCTTTGTGATCCCATCCATGGACTGCAGCTCCCTGTCCCTCACCATCTCCGGGAGTTTGCCCAAGTTCATGTCCACTGAATTGGTGATGCCATCCAACCATCTCATCCTCTGTCACCCTCTTCTCTTTCTGCCTTCAATCTTTCTCAGCATCAGGGTCTTTTCCAATGAGTCAGCTTTTCGCATCAGATGGCCAATGGCCAAAGTATTGAAGCGTGCACACACACATACATATATATCCCTTACCTCTGTTCACTGATGCCTTAGATTCAATAAACTGTTGTTTATTCAATAAATATATGTTTATTTTTAAATTTTAATTGTGTCTAGTGGGAGTCTTTATTGAATTAGTTGCAATATTGCTTCTGTTTTATGCTTTGGTTTTTTGACCATGAGGCTTATGTGATCTTAGCTCCCTGACCAAGGATTGAATCCCTGCCACATGCATTGGAAGGCAAAGTCTTAAACCCTCGACCACCAGGGAAATCCCATATATTTCCATTAAAAGTTTCATTATGTCCATGCTGTTCACCACCTGAACAGGTTTCGTAGTCACCCAGTCCAGAAGATTAAAGCTTGAAGGTAACATTCTGTTCCTGGTTAAAGAGCTGGAAAATCACTGGCAACATTTCAAAAGCTATGAGCATACCCAGTGCCAAGATCTTGGTTTCTACACCATTCTCCACCAAAAGAAGCTAAGTTCCTTGGAGAAATGACAAGTTCCAGGGCTGAGACAGATAAATCACAAGATGAGTCAGGACTACCTGGTTCCAGAAATTTGGGAAGTGCTTAAAGAACAGAGAGACTATATCAAAAGGACACAGAAGCCACCTTGAAGGGGTTCCCACGGCCAAAGCTGAGATAATCTGAGCCTCAAAATAAAGAATAAATAAAATAGGAATCGCTGAGTCTACTCTAACATAAATAAATGAATGGATGGATGAATAAATATGAAGAAGAGAAGGTTTATTTCCCATACAGATGATGCCAACTAATAAATGTAGAAGTAATCCTGAATTTGGCAATCAGTATAGCAAGAAGCCAAGAAACAGCCTCGGTCCTAGTGGGAGGAAATTTGGTAAGGATCAGGATACTTAAATCGTCCCAAAGTGTCTCTCCACAAGGTACATTTTATTTACAAAGAGGAAAAAAAGATACTTTAGAGTGGAGAAACCTGGCCAACTATTATCAAAGTTAGCATCATCAATAATGGGACAAGGTGAAATCATACACTGCCTTACAGGATACACACAACATCCCTTCTGTGGTACTCCCGCCCATAACGCATACTCACGAGGAAACACCAGACAAACCCAACTCATGGGTCATTCTACAAGATAACTGGTTTATTATAATCCTCAAAAGTGTTAAGGTCATGAAAATCAAGACTGAGAAACTGTTCCAGATTAAAAGGGATTAAGAAGATGTGATGACCAAATGCAGTTAACGCTGGATGCTTTCCCTACAGAGGATATTACTGAGACAACTGGTAAAGTCTGAGATCCCCTCAGATTGGGGTCTGATGATTAGGTGTCAGGAATGTATCAATACTAATCTCCTGGTTGTGATGGCTCTAATGTGGTTGAGTGAGAGAGAATGTCTTTGTAAGAAATACACATTAAATATTTGAGTGGTAAAGGAGCATCAGGTCAACAACTCACTCTCAAATGGTTCAGAAAAAAAGGTTCTTTGTACTATCCTTGCCACTTTTCCTTAAGTTAGAGATGATTCAGAGGAAAATTAAGTTCAAAAAGTTTATTTCAGCTGTGGCCAAAAGCCCTGCCTCTTTATCTTACTAAAAGCAAAGGCTGCAGCCAGTTCGGTCAGCCAAACCTGTTTGTCTTGATGGCTGGGGACAGACTGCCAGGCGTGGGTTGGGCAAACAGCTCAAGGGATCAGACCAGAGGCTGGGAGGGCTGGGGCGGCAGCTTCAGCCATGCCTTATGTGAGGAACCTCAGCGTGGGGCACTTAGGAAGAGCTCAGAAGCTTATGATCTCTGGGACTCAGGGTAAGAGGAGGAACAAAGCAGGGTACTTTCCACACCTAGCTAGCACCAAGCCCCCTCCCATCAGACCCTAAAGGATGAGAGAAGGCAGAGCTTGGAGAAAAGAAGAGGAGAGGGAGAAGGAGAGAGAAGAGAGAATGACCTTGAATTTCTGGTACCGTCACATTGTTGATACAATAAATATGTATTTAGTCCATAAAGCCACCAAACTCTGTTGTCCTTGGACCTCTATGCCTTTTCCCCAGCATTGTGTCCCCAGCACCAGTGGGCAGGACCCTGCTGACGCAGTAGCCTAGGGACCCAGGAGAGGGCTGTGTGGGGAGCAGGTGTCCCAGTAGTTAGTCACTGAGGGATTGTGAGGCTTGGGGGTTTTCGGCTGCTCAGCAAAGTCACTGCTTCATTCTTTGCATATTTTAGTAGTTTAATGTTTTCCCTGAGCTAATTCTGCAAATTTCAAGAATGGAAAAGAAAAACACGTTTGTCAATACATATCTCAGCAGTGGCCACAGGACTGGAAAAGGTTAGTTTTCTTTCCAATCCCAAAGAAGGGCAATACCAAAGAATATTCAAACTACCATACAACTACACTCATTCCACATGCTAGCAAGGAAGGTTATGCTCAAAATCCTTCAAGTTAGGCTTCAGCAGTACATGAACTGAGAGCTTCCAGATAGATGAAAGGCAGAGGTTTAGAAAAAGGAAGAGGAATCAGAGATCAAATTACTAACATTCACTGGATCATAGAGAAAGAAAGGGAATTTCAGAAAAACATCTACTTCTGCTTCATTGACTACACTAAATCCTTTGACTGTGTGGATCACAACAAACTGTGGAAAATTCTTAAAGAAATGGGAGTACCAGACCATTTTATCTATCTCCTGAGAAACTTGTAAGTGAATCAAGAAGCAACAGTTAGAACCAGACATGGAACAATGGATTGGTTCAAAATTGGGAAAAAGAGTTCATCAAGGCTGTATCTTGTCACCTTGCTTATTAAACTCTTATGCAGAATACATCAAGCAAAATGCCAGACTGGATGAATCACAAGCTGGAATCAAGATTGCTGGGAGAAATATCAACAACCTCAGATATGCAGATGATATCACTCTAATGGCAGAAAGAGAAGAGGAACTAAAAGAGTTTCTTAATGAGGGTGAAAGAGAAGAGGGAAAAGATGGCTTAAAACTCAACATTCGAAAAACAAATTGCATCTTGTCCCATCACTTCATGGCAAATAGAAGGGGGAAAAGTGGAATCAGTGACAGGTTTTATTTTCTTGGGCTCCAAAATCACTGAGGACAGGGACTGCACCCATGAAATTAAAAGATGCTTGCTTCTTGGAAGAAAAGCTATGACAAACCTAGACAACCTATGAAAAAGCAGAGACAGTGCTTTGCTCACAAAGGTCCATATAATCAAAGTTATGGTTTTTCCAATAGTCATGTACAGATGTGAGTTGGACCATAAAGAAGGCTGAACACCAAAGAATTGATGCTTTCGAATTGTGGTGCTGGAGAAGGCTCTTGAGAGTCCCTTGGACTACAAAGAGATCAAACCAGTCAATCCTAAAGGAAACCAACCCTGAATATTCGTGTCTCTGCAAACTGTGACCATTCAGCACAATGTACAGCGCCTGTGTATTGGGTGGGCTTAGGTGGGGATGAGTGTCTCTTGCAACATTTAGTATTTTCACTACACTATGTAGATCCCCTGGGCTTCCCAGGTGGCGCTAGTGGTAAAGAATCCACCAACTAGTGCAGGAGATCTAAGAGACCCAGATTTGATCCCTGGGATGAGAAGATCCCCTGGAGCAGAAAACGTGCCATTTCATGGCATCCGGTCCCATCACTTCATGGCAAATAGATGGGGAAACAGTGGAAACAGTGGCTGACTTTATTTGTCTGGGCTCCAGAATCACTGCAGATGGTGACTGCAGCCATGAAATTAAAAGACGCTTACTCCTCGGAAGAAAAGTTATGACCAACTTAGATAGCATATTAAAAAGCAGAGACATTACTATGCCAACAAAGGTCCATCTAGTCAAAGCTATGGTTTTTCCAGTGGTCATGTATGGATGTGAGAGTTGGACTATAAAGAAAGCTGAGCACCAAAGAATTGATGCTTTTGAACTGTGGTGTTGGAGAAGACTCTTGAGAGTCCCTTGGACTGCAAGGAGATCCAACCAGTCCATCGTAAAGGAGATCAGTCCTGGGTGTTCATTGGAAGAACTGATGTTGAAGCTGAAGCTCCAATACTTTGGCCACCTGATGCAAAGAGCTGACTCATTGGTAAAGCCCCTGATGCTGGGGAAGATTTAAGGCAAAAGTGGGTGGCAGATGATGAGATGGTTAGATAGTATCACCGACTCAATGGACATGAATTTGAGCAAACTCTGGGAGATAGTGGAGGACAGAGGATTCTGGCGTGTGACAATCCATGGAGTCACAAAGAGTCAGACCAGACACGACTTAGCGATTGAACAACAACATCTCCTCCAAGTGACTATGAGCTGCTGTAGGTGAAAGCTGTGCAAAGTCAGCCTCAAGTGGCATTGCTTTATCCACTCTTTCCCAGTCTCTAATAAGGGCTGGGCCACAGCCAGTGCTCAGTGAATGCTCTGTTTCTGTGTGTGTGTGTGTATGTGTGTGTGTGTGTATGGGTTTGTGTGTGTGTGCATGTATGTGATTCAATGGACTTTTTTTTTCATATCTGAGTGGCAGAGATAAGTCCTATCACCACAAATTCCCCCTGTTTTTCCATGTGCAAAGGCTCTCTGAGCCATCTCAGTGCAAATCACACGTTGTATGTGGACGTCTGGAGTGGTGTGTTTAGCTACTGAGAATGGGTAAGCCATAGTCTGCTGTCCTTGAAAGAAAGTGAAAGTGAAGTCACTCAGTCATGTCCGACTCTCTGCGACCCCGTGGACTGTAGCCCACCAGGCTCCTCTGTCCATGGGATTCTCCAGGCAAGAATACTGGAGTGGGTTGCTATTTTCTGCTCCAGGGGATCTTCTCGTCCCAGGGATCGAATCTGGGTCTCTTAGATCTCCTGCACTAGTCGGTGGATTCTTTACTACTAGCGCCACCTGGGAAGCCCAGGGGATCTACATAGTGTAGTGAAAATACCAAATGTTGCAAGAGACACTCATCCCCACCTAAGCCCACCCAATACATGGGCGCTGTACATTGTGCTGAATGGTCACAGTTTGCAGAGACAGGAAAAGACAGAACCTCCTACCCAGTCACAGGTGTAGGAGAGAGTTCAAAGTAGGCATTTCCACATCTCCAATGTTCACCAAAGCCTAGAGAAAGTTCATCTGGGTCTTCACTGGAGGCTGCTAAAATCTAGATGAAGAAGAGAGGTTCTCGAGGAATCAAGATAGGCCTCTGGGTGTTGCAAGCTGGATTCAGGAGCTCTGATAGAAATGAGGGAGTCCCCAGCCACAGGGCCAGAGGCCCCACCCCCAGCAGCAGCAACAGCTATGAAAGCAAAGCCTTCCAGGGCTTGGCTGGGTCCTTTTCAGGATATTTTATCTGAAAAGCATCTACATATCACAAAGCCCATATCAGCAACACCTTCAGCCCACAGACCTGGGGGTACTCAGTTCAGCCCTAAGGCCCTGGCTTCCCAGCTCCATCACTGGCAGTGGGCATCGCATCATGATAAGGTAGCAACCAGGTGCATGCCTGCTCCTGCCTGGCTCCAGCATCTGACCCCAGTGTGACCTCCCTCCTCCTGGACTTGGGCTTGACTCATGCTTCCAGAATGGGAACCTGGGGATTCCTGCTGCCCCACGGTAGCTGACTCATAGCTGGCCCAGGGATAACTCTGGAAGGGGCTCAGGGCAGCTGTCAGCTCTCAAGGAAGAGATACCTATGGTTCCCTAAGTACCTACCATGGGCCAAGCACCAGGCACACCGCCATATTTCATTGGTATAATGACACTGTTGGCTAATTCCTAGAAAGGAAGAAAGTGAAGTTCAGAAAAGATGATGCACAGAGCCAGCCTCCCACTTACCCTTGAGAGACTCCCTGGGGCCAGCCAGCACCCTGGGAACCACCATTTGTTTGTTCATTCCCCCAGCCAGTATTTATTGAGGGCTTCCTGCCCTCTGCTTCAAGGCCTCTCAGTCCCTGAGGGCAGCCTGCAGGAGGCCCACCCAGCTCTCCCGGAAGAGCCTGGCTTGACAGGGAAAGGGGGGTTCCCGGCCCCCAGGTCCACCAAGGCATCCCCCAGGTGTCCCACTCCCTGCCAGGGGATTGCTCTGGCAGCAAAGGAGGGTTCTCTGGCTGGGACTGGGGCATCAGCTGGGCTGTGGGCTCCTGCACCCAGGAGGTGCTTCAGTGCGGGAAATGTGCTTGTTCTCCCAGCCTTAGCCTGCGGCAGGTGGGCAGGTAAGGGAGGCAATCTCTTCTCATTCCTGTGGTTTCAGGTGCCTGGATGATGTCAGGCCAGAGTGATGCGTGGGACTCACTGTGTCTGGGGCCTGACTGGGGGTGGAGTCATTTCTTTGGAAGCCTATAAATCACTAACGACTTCCCCTTTCAGCCCAGCCCCACCCCTGGCCTAGGAGGAGTTGCTCCAGGTACACAAAGACAGCTTGCCCCGCCCCCCACCCTCCGTGTCTGTGCACCACAGATCCAGTTCCCCTCCCGTGGGGCTCCTCTCCCCCACTCTGCAGTGACAACACATATACACACCAACCTACCTCGCGGGCAGCCAGCCTGTCTTGGACACACAGGTGCATGCTGTAAGCGGTCCCACGCGCGTGCTCACAGCCCCTCACTCGCACTCACACTCTCTTCATGCTACTCCCCTGCTCAGTGGTGTCCCCAGGCACAGATGAACTCTTGCCTGCCAGAGCCCTCAAGCTCTCCTCCAGGAACCCACAAAGCCATGTGTCTTTCCACTGTTCCATGTGTTCTGGAGTGTGCACCTGCACAAGCCCCAGTATCCACGGGGCTTACATACAAACAACAGTCTGCAGCGGCCTGCATTCCATTCACACACACACACACACACACACACACACACACACACACACACACAC
>NW_024070213.1:89385198-89516284 GCF_014754425.2 Oryx dammah | reverse complement strand
CACACACACACACACACACACACACACACACACACACACACACACACTACTGCGTGCACTCGACATGACCACAGACACACTCCAATCACACACCCACACCAGGCACACACACCCAAATCTACACACACCTTCACACACTCAGGCACACCCCCACACAAACAAGTGTGACTGTCACGATGTCTGGGGTGACAGCGTGAGCCAGCAGAGAGCTGAAGCCTACACAAAGCCGCAATCCCCAGCCTCACCTCCAGGGGCCGCTGCCCAGCCCGAAGCCCTGGCTCAGCGGTGGGGACAGAAGTGGCTTTAGGCACGGTCCTCCCGTCGTCAGGAGGAGAAGGCCTTTCTGCAGACAAGACTGCCCCGAACCTCTGACCTTCCCGCAGTGTGTGGGGTGACCTCCCACCCAGGTGGGCAAGGACTCCAAGAGGGGAGTCTGAACGGGGACAAGTGAGTGGAAGAGAACCACAGGGAGCAAGGGGCAGAGGCAAGAATGAAGACGTGGGGGTCCTGGGGGGAACCAGGAGACAGAGAAGGACTGGGGGAAGAAGAAGAGAGAAACGGAGGGAGACGGAGGGATGTGCCAGAGATGGGAGGGACATAGAGGAAGGAGGTAAGGGAGGCGCGTGAGAGATGGGAAGGAAAGAGGCTACTTGGAGGCGGCGACAGGGCTCAGTACACCTTTTCCAGGACCAGAAAGAGGGGTGGCTCTTTCTGTCTCCTAGGCTGGCTTGACTACCCTCCATCCTACCCCCACCAACAGCAATCACCTAGAGGGCGTACTCCACCTCGGTGCCTTGGCCAGCCCCAACCTGCCACCCACCAGACACATGAAGACCCCTTCCAACAAGACCCAGATGGCAGGTGCCCCAGGAGGGGGCCCTGGTGTGTGAGCATCTCTCACCTCAACTCACCCAACTGCTCCCCTGGGGTCTGGAGGAAGCTGGGACCCCTGAGACAGAGCTGGAATTTCTTGTTACTGGAATCCTTCCTGCCAACTGCAGGCCTATTGCCTCCTGCTCAGGGCTCTGTGAAATAAGAAGTCAAGCTGTAAAAACGCCAAGATTTGGAGACTTTCGGAGCTGGGAAAGTTCCAGGTTCTCACCCCTTTATGTCTAAGTGGTCACCCCATCTTGCCTGTTCCATCCAACCCTGGTCCCACTCTTGGTCCCACTCTCACAGGATAAGAAGTGAGCCTAGAAAGCTGGAATGTTCTGAGATACCAGCTCAGATTACAGAGGAGCAAAAGAGGCCTTGGACCCACATCTTGTCCACCAGCTCCTCACCCTGGACACGCTCCCAGAACCCCTGTCCCTGCAGACCCTCCCAAAGCACTCCAAGAGCGTCATATCATGCCCAGAGCCCACCTAGGCTTCTGCCAGATTCTTTGTCTTTTTTATTTATATGGATCTTTTTTTTTTAAGTCTTTATTGAATTTGTTGCAATATCGCTTCTATTTTTTTATGTTGGAGTTTTTTGGCTCTAGGTATGTGGAGGAATCTTAGCTCCCTGACCAGGACTCAAACCCACATCCCCTGCATTGGAAGGTGAAGTCTTAACCACTGGACCTTTAGGAAGTTCCTTTGCCACAGATTCTGCCTCTCTGAACTTCCATGCCCCAGAATTCAGGACCAGACAGAGGAGCAGCGACTTATTTATTAGTTAGATACTCCATGTGACAAAGAGAAAGGTGTGGTGCTCTCCATTTCTCAGATAAGAATACTGAGGTTCATAGAAGCGGCCTGTCTGGTCTGAGGGCCGGTGAAGCCAACCAGCATTTGAGGCCTAAAGGGAGGAGGAGGCTGAGCCAAGGCCACGGTCAGGCCCCTGGCCTGCTCTCGCTCCAGCTTCAGCCCTTTGCTTAGGCTTCCCCCTCCAGCAGAGCACTGCCTCAACCCCTGCCCGTTTCCCACCCTTCCCACATGTGTAGGCACCCCTCAACACCCTGCTCCAGACCCCCTGCACCCCACAACCCACTCCACAACCCACCCACCCTATGCCCCCTCCCCAGGAGCACACCATCCCCATCACTCCCTCCTCCATGAAACCTGAAGTCAGGCTCCCCCATTTCCCTGTTCCCATAGCACTGCAGCCCCTGCATCTGACTATGTCTCTCCCCTGCTTAAAAACCCTTTCATGGCTGGCCCTCCCCTTGGGAGAGTGTTCACTCCTCAGCATGGCATTCAAGACCCCTGCAGACTTTTCAGGCCTCATCTCTATCCATTCCCCACAACACCCCACAGCACAAACAGCAGTAGACCCATTGCAGTGTCTAGGGCTCCAAGGACCATCTCTGGGAGAGCGGGCTCAACATGTCAGCAAGGAGGGTGGATGTACATCTTGTTGACATGCAGCTCCCTGCTCACCTTAATCCCCTCAGACTTTACAAGGGCAACGGGTGGCCAGGAGGGTCTGAGACACCAACACCCCACTCCTCCTACCTGCAGGCCCCTGGGGCCTCTGCAGAGCCCCCCAGAAGCCCCCAAGTGCAACCCCTCCTCAGCAGCTTTCCCAGCATCTTCACTTCCTGGAGCAGCTACAGCAGGGAGACCACGCATGTGGGCCCAGCCCTTGGAAAGCTTCCAGGCTGGAAATCGATGAATGACCCTGTCACCTGGGGGCCAGACAGACCCAGGGACAAAGCTAGGCCAGGATGCAGGTGGATACCAGCTGGTGGATGGTGACAGCCGCAACAGTCACGATGGCTACTCCTCATTAAGCACTTACTAAGTGCAAGACTCCAAGCTGAGCAATTTATAGATGTTTTCTCATTTAATCCTCCCCTTTGCGTCTATAGAGTAGATATCCTTCTTAGTTTACAGACAGAAAGAGGAAGCTCGGGGACATCTAGCAATCTGTACAGCATCACACAGCTAACCAGTGGAAGACCTGAAATGTAAGTGCAGATCCACCGGTTCCTAAGGCCATGCCCTTCCCACCCCATTTTACAGCCACCCCAGACTCCAGGTGGGGACTTGTCACTTTCCTTCCAAAAAGACCTCAACAGCTCCCCACCGCCAAGAGCATAATCTCTCCCAGCTGAGGGGCCCCACTATCTGGCTGCTGCCTGCCTTTCACCACCCACACCCACTACACTCCAGATTGCAATCTTGGTGTTTTCTAAGTCAAGCTCTCTGAGCTTCACTGTTCACTTGGGCTCAAACACCTGCCCCATTTTACAGACAAGAAAACAGAGCATTAACAATGTTAAGTAACTAGCCCAAGGTTACACAGTTGGGAAGCAATTGAGCCTGATTGGAACCCAGGTCATTAGAGCATCAAGTACTCAAGCATTAATTTGTGTTACAGACAATTAAGGAGTGGGAATTAGCAGGACATGCTGCTGATGGTGTAGAAGAAGGTTGGGGAGAGTACTCAGGTCCGTTCCAGAATGAAGGAGGGCAGTCTAGGCCTTCAGGAATGGCAGGGTCTGGATGGGTGAATTTGAAAGGGAACTCTAAGAGAAGTACAGACAAGAGAAAAAGAGAGAGAGAAAGGGCTGGTGAAAATTAGAGAGGCAACGTACGTGGTGGAAAGGGCTGTGTCATGGGGAAGCCCAAACATGCGCTCCAAATTCCTGTGTGACCTTGAGGAAAGCCCCTCCCTCTCTGGGAGACCCTTTGTCTATAAATGAAGGGTAGATGAGACCTGATGGTCCCTAAGGTCTAATCTGGCCCTGACATCCTAGGATTCTGACTCTGTATGTTGCCATTGAGCCTTAAACACAGGATATGACCCCAGACCTATTGTAAAGGGATACGAACTTGAACTCCAAGAGCAGACAGGGGCCAACAGCCAACAGTACCCAACAGGGTACACCAAGGGTTGGCCCCAGTTACACGCCAGGGATGGCACATGCATCCCTCTTCTCCACGTGTGTGTGCTGTACATGTGGACTCACTACAGCGGGGTTGCTATTGTGGAAGTTGGAATGAATGGATGAGGGGTGAATTCATTCAGGGGTGAATGAGTCAAAGTGGAACTGAGGTCTTACAGGGAAGTTTCAGGACATGCACAGCACTAGCTAAAAGCCCTGACTCCAGCTCAGGAAGCGGGGAGGGAGAAGGGGCCCCTGAAGAAGGGGCAAGAGGAAGCATCCTGTGGGTGAGCGTGCGGGGGGCAGGCCCAGAATAAGTGGTCTGTCCGACTGGAGGACACTCAGGGAACAAGGATGGTCCCCAGTCGAGACTTGCACCCCAATCTAGAGTACATTCCAGACCACAGCAAAGGGGACGTTCTTCCTTGGGTGCCTATGGTACAACCACAGAGACGCACTAGAGGGCTCAGAGTCAGGTGGGGCAGAAAATGCATCACTAGAGGCTGTGTACACACATCCCAGCAGATGCACGCACACACAAACTCCTGCACAAAGACCCCAAAGTCAGGTCATCCATTCCCCGCCCCCCACCTCCAGACTGAGCCATCCAAACTGCTCTCCCTACCTAGACAGCACGCCCTTCACGTGCCGATGACACACAGCCCTGGAAGTCAGAAGGCCTCGGTGTCTCACCTTTATCCCTCTTGCTGCAGTTTTGATGCGCCTGCTTCCTTTCTGACTCAAGAGGTGTCAAACAGAAACAGGCCCACCCACCTCTGCGTGCTGACTTCCACCCTCTGGAACATGAGCTCACCTCTTATCTTTCCTGCCTCTTTGACCTCCATCTCTTGCCCTCAAGAAGGCTGTCTTATTCACCACTGAACACATGAGGGAATGAGAGAGCCCTTGGGAGCCCACCTGGTCCTCCAGTGGCCCACCTCACTGGACCCTCAAGATATATCAAAGAGCTTGAGACTGACAGTGTGCAGAGTAAGTCCTCAGTGAAGACTGTTTAATGCATGTCCTTAATTATGCCACCATCCCATCACTTAAGTAGGAAGTCCTTCTGGAAGTTTAGCCTCAAGTCCTCATGCTACGGTATGAGCCAGTGTTCCACCTTTGTTGGAGTCTGGGGACCAAACTGGATGAGGCTACACAGGTTGGTAAGAGGAGTCGCCTTCCTGGAAGGGGATGAGGCCAGGAAGGAGATTACAAAGGCGCCGGGCCCAGGGCTCCACAATTGCACCTGCCGCAGCTCCTACAGGGAGATCAGGGGGCCTGCCAACTTACCCCACCCCATGATCTCATAGCTGTCTTTGCCAGGCGCTGGCTCAGGGAGCAGGTGCTGACAGCATGGATTGGGCACAGAGCCCAAGGACAAGAAGGCGGGAAGGCTGCAAGGGCCAACAGAGTCGTCCCCACAGGGCTCAGACATGAGGTCCCTCCAGCCTCTGTTTACTGCCTTTGGCTGCTGACACCCCATCTTGGCTCCTCTTCCCATGTTCCGCCATTGCCCACCTGTCCCCCAGACAACAACAGATTAGGGGAGAAAGACTCCTTCTTCCTCCCAGAGCATCAGTCTCTCCATTTGCACCTCTTTTGGCTTCTCTCTGTTCCAAATTGTTGAATGGCCCTGAATGGGATGCTGTTGTTTCCAAGCAGGCAGAATTTGCTGGCGGGAGACAGATGTTCAAATTTTGTCATTCCTGAGGCTACTACAGTAGGCGCGAATCTAAATGCCAGTTAAAAGTGACTATGAATCCCTAAAGAGATGCTTCTGTCCTAGTTTCAGGGCATCCCCAGAGGTGTCAACCTCAGACCCAAGGTTCTCCTGTGTCTTACCTCCCCTCCAACCACCACGAAATCCACCTCTGGAGTCAAGAGACCCCCTCCACCCAGCCCTGGTCCAGGAGGCTGCAGTTCCTGGACTCAGGATGGGGACACCTGTGGAAACCCCAGGCCTCAGAGTGAAGAGTCACTTGAGTCCTGGGACTGCAGTCAAAGCTCTACTGGGCCATCAGAAGTTCCCTTCGGCTCTTGATTCAAAGGTGAGGCCCCCAGCTTGGGAGACAGCTGTCCCTCAGGGTGCTTTTTCTTCTCCCCGTTCTGCTCTCACCTCAGCCAGCCTCCCTCTGCATATCTCCCTCTCCCCCCAGCCAGGGAACCCTAGCCAGGCCTGCCCCTTCCAGCTGCTCAGTCCTGCTCATGGCCCACCCCACCCACAGGGCACCACCCCGGATCTGGCCCTCTCCTTCCTCAACCACCGCCCAGCACTAGTGCCTGAGGTGTGTCTGCTGTTCCCACTGTGGACGGCAGCCTGGGATGTGCCGGTCACCCCCCAGGGAATGCCTCAAACACCATAGCAGCACCTCTTCCTCAAATCCTGGGTCTGTCCCACCTCCTCCCCAACCTACACAATTTATCCTCCCCTCCCAGCTTCTAGCCCTCCAGTCCTTCTCTGTACGGGAAGGGAGTGGACTAAGGGCCCCTCCCATTCAGCAGCTCTGTGCATCTGACATTTCTCTCCAGGGCCTCAAGCCCAGGCCCAAAGCAGTCGAAGATGGAGACAGACTGACTGTAGATCTGCCGTCCTCCATACTGGCGCCCTGGTTCCTGAGAAGGAGATAGGAGGCCTTATTAGCATCCTATCTCCACTTCTCAGAACCTTCCTCAGCCGCTATAGAGGCTCCACACTCTTCCCTCATCTTTTCCCCCAGACATCCCAAGAGAAGACCCCTGGACAGCTCACCGGCCAAGACTCAGCCAGGCTTCCTGGAGAGGAGGACCTCTCAAGGGTAGCAGGTTACTGAGCCAGAGCTCCGGGGCACAGCTCCTGGGAATTGGCTAGTTCCAGAATAATGATGCCTCTGGGATGCTAGGTGCCCGCTGCTCTCCCTACCTGCCCCCACCCCAAAGATAACCTTGCCCCTTCTCAGTCGGTCCACACCTCACTGCTCCGGAAAGGTTTCCCTGGACAACCCCACCCAGCTCTTACTGCCACTTATTCCGTCACCCCACGCACTTAGATCCAAAGTCTTCCCTGTATTCAGTTGCCCTTGTTCATGTGTTGCTTTGCAAATGTTCTCATAAAGCTATATTTCTTATTGTTGTCACTAGTTGTGAGTTCCCATGTTAATTAAGCCTACTTTGCTAGAGGATTAGTCCCTGACCTTACAGAGTGCCAACAAAGACTCTAAGATCTAAGTCATATCTCTTTCCCTGCAATTTTTCCCTCTTGACAATCAAGCAATGTCACAGATGAAACTTCCAACAATGGGCAACTTCTCCCCATGGCCAAGTTCTTGCCTTGATTGCCAGGGAGGCCCCTGAAAAATTTCCTTCCAAGCAGGACTCTCTAGGCAGTATCTGGAAGAGGTCAGCTCCTTCTCAAGGGATTCTTCTCGCTGTGGAGCACTGCAAACCCTTCCAAGATCATTTGCCTTCTCCCTGGCCTCCGGAACCAGGCTGAGAGCTAATGCAGCATCCACACTGGGGTCCCTCAGACACTGCAGTAAGATGTGGCAAGAGAGTGATGTGGGACTGAATCTACACTAATTGTGTGGACTAGTGCCCCTGGACCTTGATTCTTCTGCCTATATAATGGGCACAATAGTAAGATGGAGTTGATACACATAAACCAGGCTGAAGCAGGAGTCCCTCTTTTTGCAAAGGAAGACGCTGCAAGTCACTTCAAGATCACAGAGCTAGTCCTGGGGGTGCATTCATTAAGCTGGAAACCCTTTGGTGAGTCCCTACTGAAGCTCAGCAGAGGACTAAGTTTACCTGCTTATCTAGATAACCTTCATGTAGGAGGAGGCAGACCTGTGAATGGGAAACGTCAACAGGATAAAAAATAAAGTTAGTCATGTCAGACTCTTTGTGACCCCATGGACTGCAGCTTCCCAGGCTCCTCTGTCCATGGGATTTTCCAGGCAAGAGTACTGGAGTGGGTTGCCATTTCCTTCTCCAGGGGATCTTCCCAACTCAGGGATTGAACCCAGGTCTCCCGCATTGTGGACAGATCCTTTACCCTCCACACCACCAGGGAAGCCAGTGGGCTAGAGCAGGTTCAAATCTATGAGAGAACAAGAACGAATTTCTGCGAGCTCACAGAAAGGGACCAACAGCCCCTCCCCAGCATCTCCTTCTCCCCCGAGAAAGCTCTTTTTTTTAAGACTTTTTTTTTTTTAATATGGACCGTTTAAGTCTTTTTTAAATTTGTTACAATACTGCTTCTGTTTTTACATTTTGGCTTTTTAGCCACAAGGCATGTGGGAGCTTAGCTTCCCAACCAGGGATCAAACTCACACCCCCTGCATTGGAAGGCGAAGTCTTAACTATTGGATGGCCAGGAAAATTCCAGAGGGCTCTTCTAACTTCATTTCAATCATAAAAGACAGTTTGGTGAGGTCAGTGAATGAGTTCTTCACTAGTGGGGCTCCAGAGGGTAGCTTGCCCTGGGCTGCCCCAGGCCCCTTCGCTGCTCCCTGCAGGGGCACCCCCAGACCAGACACAGGCAGGCTTGCTCAGAGAGGCTGTCTTCATTTACAGAGGTGAAGAAGGACTGCAAGGCTGACTCGGGCACCAGAGGTCAAGGGCGACTGGTGGGGAAGGGCAGCGGGAGCAATGCTGGGCCCAGGTTGCAGCCGCCCACCTTTCCCGCCCAGGAACGCCATCAGCCAGCTGAAATTCCCAGCCCACACCGCACCCTCGAGGGCTTGGGGGAGGGTGGGATTTACATTTCTCCCCCACCCGCACTGACACCCCAGCGGGAAATGTGTTGAGTTTTTCAACATCTCTCTGAGCCCCGGGGCCCAGTGCTC
The DNA here is from genome assembly GCF_014754425.2 of Oryx dammah. Lineage (NCBI taxonomy): Eukaryota > Metazoa > Chordata > Mammalia > Artiodactyla > Bovidae > Oryx > Oryx dammah. The sequence continues at coordinate 89,507,647 of NW_024070213.1, read as the reverse complement.
CTGTGGCTTCTAAATGATGGGGCAGAAGCCAGGTCATTAGGCAGGGGAGACTGTCATTAGTGCAGTGGTGATGCCACCGCTGCACAGACAATGGCAAACAGTCATTAGTGGCTGTGTCACGGGGGTGAGGCAATGCTGGCCAGGCACGGCAAACCGCCCCTCCCCCAGTCCAGCTCCGCACACTCACCTGTACACTCACACCAAGGAGAAAGCAGGCACCCACTCCCCCAAGCACACGTTCACACAACAGAAGTGTGAGTAGATACTCCCACATACTCACACACTTGCCCACTCACATGTACACACACACACACACAAGGAGCTGGACCCCTGGATCCTTCCACAACCAGGTTCCCAGACACACAGGTATCGCCCCTTGGCATGGACACACAGACTTCCAGGGGCCCCAGAGGAGACTTCAGACACCCCTTCCCATCCCATCCACTCTGCTTCAAAGGAGCAGCACCCACAACAAGCCTTGCCTTACTTGCACCCCCAAGAAATGGTTTTCTGCACCCCCAAGAAATGGTCTACCATAGGCATGTTTCTAAGCATTCCTGACCCCCCAGCAGGAGAGAGACAGGAAAGAGAGGCTGGGATCAGAGGAGAGGAATGCTTGAAATCTAGCCTCCTTCCCAGTTTTGAATCTTTCCTTCCTTCCTCCCCACCAACTGGCTTTCATTTGTCAAGCTGTGGGACCCAGCTTTCAGTCTGGAAAATGTGGGTGTAGGTGGGGAGGTGGAAAAAGTGGCAGTTACATCAGTCATGTAAGGTAGAGGGAGGAGGGGGCCAGCTGAGTCCTGGGTTCAGATCCTAGCTCTGCTACCAGTTGGACATATTCATTTCCTGCTTCTGCTGTAACCATGAACTTAGTGACTTAAAACAACATAATTTTGTTATCTTACAGTTTGGAGATCGGAAGTCCAAAACGTGTTTCAGTGGTCTAAAGCCCAGGTGCCAGCAGGGCTGCCTTCCTTCTGAAGGTCCTAGAGGAAGATCATTTCCCCACCTTTTCCAGCTGCTGGAGACCACCCATCTTCCTTGATCCCCTTCTCTCTTCAAAGCACTGGGAGTCTCTCACAGTATCACTCTCAGCACACTCTTCCTCATGAAAAGGACCCTGTGATGATACTGGGCCCACCCTTATCATGCAGGATAATCTATCCATCTCCAGAGCCTTCACGTATTCATGGCAGCAAAGTCTATGACCATTCAAGGTAACGTATTCACCGGCTCTGGGGGTCCATTGTTCAGTCTACCACACCTGGTGACCATGGACAAGCCCTTTAACCTTCCAGAGACCACCATCTTCAACCGTAATCTAACAATAACTCCTACCACATGGGCGGATGGTCCTGGGGACTTAGAAAGTCACATGAACAGGAAGCACGGTGCCCCACATGGGGAGTGGGAGGGTCCTTGGCCAGCAGCACTGACATCTCCCTTGTTGGCTTCCGGAGGACAAAGGAGGACAAGAAAGCTGGATGAGGGACCTCAGCGGCTGGTGAGGGGGCTTTGGAGGCTCCAGCAGGTCAGAAAGGAGGTATGGGTGTCTGTGAGGGTCCCCAGATCCGGCTGTGGGCACACATTCGTGCAGTGACCAGAGACAGGGCAGCAGGGCGAGGCTGGGCTGCCACTCCTGCTTGCTCCTGCCTTTCTCTCCCGCTTCGGTTGCTATCTGTTTGCAGGGCCCTGGGGCCAGCGGGCAGGCAGGAGCCCCAGACCAGGCTGCTATTACCTGTTAAGTGCAGAGTGCAGAACGATGACCCGGGAAGATAAACCCCACATAGAGGAATCGCCCGCTGGAAAACACTCATTAGTCTCCGATCTCACCCAGCACTGTTTGTCCACTCAGTAGGCAACACAGCACCTCAGAGAGGAGCTGAGGTTGCCAGATGCCCACTGGCCAGTCTGGCTCCACCCAGCAGCCCAGGCCCAGGGTGGCAGGGGAGGGGGTCCAGCCTTGCACACTGTTCCTCTGCCCACCTCCCCTTCCCCACCCCTCCCTGGCCCATCCCCACCCCAGCTCCTCCCAGCTTCCCCTAGAACCTCAGAACTTAGAGGAAACCTGGGCTGGGGGCTGCATTTGGAGGTAATAGACCAGTTTCAGTCCCACACCTCTGCACGACGAGGGCGCAGGGATGTCCAGCTGACGAGAGTGTTGGGGACATGAAACCAGGTCACCTGTTTGAGTGCTTTTTGTAAGCCTGGGTACTAATTTGAGTTTGGGGACACATGGAAGGACTTCCTCCTCTCTTTCTCCCTGGGATGCAGTGGGCAGGGCTGACCTCAGATCAGCCTTTCATAGACAGATGCCTTGGAGACCCCACATTTCACTGCATCCAGAGATCCCCAACAGGTGCTGGAGGGAAGAGATGGAAGGATGGAGAGGGAGGAAGGGCTCTTCTAGTTCCTAGAGGGGATGCTGCCCAATTCATGAATCACCAATAAAGCCAATTGGATCTTCAACTGGGGGAGGAGGGGCTTCCTCTGCAGCCCAGTGGTTAAAATTCTACACTTCCACTACAGAGGGCACAGTTTCAATCCCTTGTTGGGGAACTAAGATCCTGCATGCTGCACGGCATGGTTAAAAATAAAATTAAAAAAAAATTTTTTTTTAAAAGGATGAAAAAAAATAAAAATAAATAAAAAAAAAGGATGGCAAGGGAGGACAGAGCTGACTACATATGACAGGTTCTGGTAAATAGGTGCCGAGGGCACACTATTCAACCACTGAATTACAGTAACCACGATTACTGTATGCCAGGAATCGTGCTTGGTGCTATGGATACAAAAGTAAATGAACCATAAACCACCACCACTCAAGCATCAGTCCTCAAGATTCATCCTGAGAGTCTCCCTTGTGCCCTATATGGGCTCTGAGGACCGCTGGACGAGTGGGATATCCCTGCCTTACCCCTACACAGTGAGCTATCCCACTGCAGGTTGGTGGCTACCCACCTGGCCACAGCCTCCCAGTGCCAGCCGGCCTGTGTCAGCTGGCACAGTGCCCCAACACCACCCGGGGCCGCTGCCATTCTGGCAGGTTCACAGAGGCCGGGCACTGGTCGCTCCACCGGGAGCAGAACATGGTTTCGGTCTATTATCAGGACAGATAAAGCAGCCGCTGAAGCTCAGGGCGCAGTTTGAGCTGACAAATGAGCATCTCGAGATGCCCTACCCCTCCCCATCCTGCCTTTGTCAGCCACCCTGGCCTTCCAGTCCCTCTTTGTTCCTCTCTGAAAGCAGCCCCAGGGAGGTGGACGCCTCCTAAATAGCTGTGTGCAGTGCCAGCAATGGAAGGGTGAGGAGGCTGGAACCAAATGGACAGCTGGCCTGAAGGCAGAGGCCAGATGGAAAGAGAGTCCAGAGCTCAGAAAGCCTCACTGATCTTTGTACACATCCCCCTGCTCTGTGCCCAGGAAAGGTAGAGAAAGCCTTTTCTCAATGAAGGCCCAATTGGCCAGGGTAGGTAAGATTAGACAGTGTCCCCAGTGACCAGGATTCCAGACACAGGGAGACTCACTAGAGGGGAAACTGGGGTCCCCAGGTCCTGTCTAATGGGAGAGGGTACTATAAGAAAGAGACCCTTGCCTAAGAGAGTCATAGAAATGAGCGCTAAATAACAGAGGACACGCCCTGCATTAACTCAACAACTGTTTTGTGCGAACCTAGTATGGGCCAGTGGTGATGGAACAGTGGGTAAAACAAAGTCTGGCCACCACAGAGGCTGCTCTTGAGTGCTCTCCCCACCAAGACAAGTGAGCGGGCTATCTGGGGAGACTTCCTGGAGGAAGGGGGCAGGTGGGCTGGCTGAGTGGTCAGCAAGAAGGCTCAGAGGCAGCTGGGGGAGGGAGGGGTGTGGAGAAGGGAAGAAGAAAGATGAGAGTCTGAGGCCTGAGAAGTGAGGGCTGTTGGGGGAACCATCCCTGTGGGGGTGGTGGTTGGAGCCGAAGTAGGTGGATGGAGAGTGGGCAGCAGGCCATGGGGAGTCCCCTGTTCCTGAGACCTGGCATTTCCTCTTGGAGGAGGAAGCAGGTGAGCAGGCGCGGTGTTTCCTGGGAACGGGACCTGCACCGCGGCTTCGCCCTCCCGGGAGGCAGTGAGCAACCACCGGAAGTGGAGCCCTCCTGCTGGTTTTCCTTTGCCCCCGTCCTCCTTCCTGACCCCTCCGCCCAGAAGCAGGCCTGGCAGCCCTGCCGGATGCCATGGGCATGAGCCTCGCACCCACACAGCTGGCCATGGGCTGGGGTTCCCAGGGAAGGTAGGGCCCACCCTCCACCTAGACCAGTGTCCCTGGCCCGTGTGTTCCATCCTTGGGTCCTGCGTGGAAGGAGAGGGACCTGGGAGGCTTATGGCTTGGTCCCTGCCCTGCCCCGAATGCATGCCTGACTGAAGTCTGAGCCTAATGAGGCTTCTACCAGCTTATGGAGCCTTCCTCCTGCCTCTTTCCTTCATGAACAGGACCATCCACCTCCTCTCCCATCTGAGGCACCTGGCTGTGAGAGGAGGGCATCAGAGTGCCCGCCCTATGCTAAGCGGGAACAAAGGAAACAGAGGCCAGGCCTCTGGCAGCCCATCTGTGACGGGACCCGTGACCCCCCACCAGCGGAGGACCCAGCGTCAACCACAGGTCCGTCCCGGCCAGCCCAGCTCAGCCTGGAGAGGAGGCAGCCGGGTCCCGTGGGGCAGGGGCTCCGGGGCCAGCCGCAAGATTATGGGGTGTCTCCCCTCCTCACTTGCTCCGTGACCCGCCTAGCGTCTGTTGCTCTACACCGTCCGAAGCTTTTGACATTGCACCCTGTGTTGTAACATCGTATAACAAGTGCCCCGTGTGGAAGGGTGGCCTTTCAGTCATTCCAGAAGGAAGTAGTCATCAGGAACCTACTATGTGCCAGGCATTGTGCCAGGCCCTGGGACATCAAGGAATAAAACCATCACATGGTCCCCAGGCTCACTGAGCTTCTCAGGGGAGGCAGGTACAAGTAAACAACCAACAACAAATCATTACAAATTGGGCTAAGTGCTCTGAAGACAAGAAAGTGTAATTAGCCTATGCTTACCTCTCCCTGGCCCCAGAGGCCAGCCCTCATTAGAAAATGCCCACACCTGCCTGACCTCCCCAGCACACTGCTTGGCTAAAGACCTTGGATCATTCTGGAAACCACTGAGTACCTGGCATAACAAGGGGATTGACCACAGTGTGAGGAATACTTGTTGAATCAAACCAGGAAAAAAAAATTTTTTTTTAATTCACACCATCCAGTACAATCTAATTTTACAGGTGACTGAGGCCCAGAAAGTCTAAGCATCTGGCCCCAAACCACACAGCTAGGGAGCAACAGAGCCCAGATCAGAAACCAGCTCTGCCCCCATCCCATGCTGCCCTCTGATCTATCCTGATCCAGTTCACATTCACCTGCTGGCCCATCTCAAATGCCTTATTTGCGTATCAGCCCTGGTGGATAGAGCTGTCTACGGTGATGTTCCCTGTCTGTGGGGCTCAACACGGACACAGGACATCACTCAGCAGGTTTGAGCAAATGGGACCGATTTGGCGGGGGTGGGAATGGGCTACAGAGAACAGGAGGATGTGAGGAGATGAGATACAGAGAGGAAGAGGGGAAGCAGGCGCAGAGGATCTTATTTGACAGTCCAAGGAATCTTCTAGATCCTAATCCACAGAGAGCCACTGAAGGGCTTTATGCCAGGGAATGAGATGCCTGCACTGTGGCATTCCTGGGAGAACTGCTGCTCCTCTGAGCTCCTAGCGCCTCTGACACCCTGGTCCCACTGGCTCCCGTCATCGTCACTGTCCTACACAGTTTGCCTGAAACAACCTTCCCTCCCCTTCCTGGACAAGTCTTCCACTTCCTTCAGGCCTTTGCTCACTGCCCCAAACCCCTTCGCCCAGGTCAGTGCCTCTCCCATGTCTCCACAGCCTGCATGGCACATGGAAGGAGCTTCATAGACAGTTTTGGGGTGGTTTTGTTTTTTATTTATTTATTTATTTTTGGCCATGCTGGGAGCATAGAGTCTTAACCACTGGACCACCAGGCACCATTTTAATGTCTCCCTCCTTGCTGTTAGTCCCTCTTTCTTGGCCTTGGTCCTTCCCAGTATGCTCTCAGCCCCCTAGTCTCCAGTTCTGGAGCCTTCGGAAATTCTTTTCAGCCAGCCATGGGTTGCTCAAACAGAGAGGGCACTGCCCCAGATGAGGGCATAGGTGTGGGTGTGCATTTTCGAGAGAGGAGGAGGGGGGCAGGAGCCTGTGCAGGTTTCTCTGGGAAGCTTCCTGGAGGAGTGTCCCAGCCTTACCACCATGTGCTGGAATGAGGCTAAGAGTCCCTTGCCCGGAGTCACTGTCTGTCTTCCCAGGAACCGCATCCTGCTCCAGAGCCCCAGCCAGGCTGGTATGTGCTCACTGGAATATTCATCCAGCAACTATGTATTGCTGTCCTGCATTATCCCAGGCGTGCCTGCTCCACAGGCCAGGCCTCAGGCCAAATGGGCAAAGGGCACAGACAAGGCCCTGAAACTGTGACATAGTGATGCCTTTCCTACAAGACCATCCAGCTGGGTTGTAGGGTCAGGGTGCTTCTCCTCTCCCAAGGCTGAGAGCCGGAGGAGCCCTGGACCAGGACTCTCCCAGAGGACAGGGAGACAGGGAGGCAAGAAAGAAGAGGTGGAAGGAAGTGAGCAGTAGATACATCAGCAGTTGGGAGGCAGTGACTTGGAGAGAGAAATAGTAGGCAAGAGGAAGCAGAGAAAATAAGAAAGTTCCTCCTTGATTCTTTGAGGACCAATTTCAGGAGATCCAGCCTCCCCCATTCTTACCTCTGGCCAGCTCTTGTCCCTCTTCCTTCTTCTCTCTGCCCCCTGGATGGTCAGAATCGCCTTCTGTTGCCAGTTACAGGGGACTGGAACAAAGGAGGTAGACTTGAGGTGGAAGGTGGAGAATGGAGATTTCTGTTCCTGGACCATGTAAAGATCAACCAGGACAGGGCTCCAGAATCCCAAAGGGGCAGAAGATGCTGTCTGCAGCAGGGTCACCCAAGCTTGTACCCCACCAGAAGCCCCAAGCTGGTCTATGAGTACATCCAGGAATGGTTGGGAGACTGCCCAGGTACCCAGACATCCCCAGAGAGACTAAAAGTTTCACCCACTCTCCATCTTTCCTCTCCCAACCCCTGCCAGGCCTCCTGCTCCCAGGGGGCCTGAACACCTAGGAAGTTTGTGCTTCATATCAAGGCCAAAAGAGGGTCATGTCAGGTCCTCAGTGAGGATGGAGAGGCAGAGGCCTATACAGTGGACCCCAGGGATGTTAACTCAGGAGTGGAGGGAGGCATGGGTGAAGCTAGGGGAGGCAAGGAGAAAGGGAGGAAACGGGGCTGGGAGCTTCCATGGAGTTACATTTGGGGCTTTTTTGCTGCTCTTCCTGTTCAGCAGCCGGGGCTGTGACAACCAAAGATCACCTCGGTGACTGCACCTAAGGGAGACCGCTGGGTCAGAGAGGCAACGGCAGGTGGGACCACATCCTTCTTTCTACCTGCATCGTCCCAGGTTAGTGCGTCCTTCATGGCTCCAAGAAGCCAAGCCACCCACCAGGCAGGCGCCCAGTGTTTGGACCCCAGAGACTGTCCTACAAGGCCAGCCTTAAAGCCACGGACTAGGCAATTAACTGTGACTTGTCAAAACACTTGGAGTAGCAGATTTGAGTTATCCAGAGGTGCTCTGGAGAATCGAGCATCCAGCTTAAAGACAGGAGATGGAATCAAGCCACCGATGGTAAGAAGACATCTTTCTTTTCCATCCCACTGTCCTTTCCAGGAGTCACCAGGCTTAGAGGCTAAGATAAGAGGAAGGGCCCATAACTCCAATTGTCTGCATTCAAATCGATTACTTATAAATTGCTGTCAGAAGACAAGGCTCTCGGGGCTCCCCAGTGGCTCAAACAATCTGCCTGCAGTGCAGGAGACACTGGAGGCACAGTTTCGATCCCTCAGTCAGGAAGACTGCCAGGAGGAGGAAATGGTAACCCACTCCAGTATTCTTGCCTGAAAAATTCCATGGACAGAGGAGCCTGGAGAGCTACAGTCCAAAGGTTGCAAGGAGTCAGACACAACTGAGCATGCACACAAACAAAAGATCAGGCTGTTAGGGTGGGAGGGGGGTTCATGTTTGGGAACGCATGTATACCCGTGGTGGATTCATGTCAATGTATGGCAAAACCAATACAGAATTGTAAAGTAAAATAAAAAAATTTTTTAAAAAGTTAACTAAAAAAAAAAAAAAAAGATCAGGCTGTTAATTGCTCCAAGCCTCAGTTTCCTCCTCTGCAAATCAGGGCTGGTGAAAATTAAACCTTCTACAAAGGATGGGTGTCATGAGGACATGGGAGCTAATCCATGTACTGGGGGCGTACCTGACCTGTCTACTGCTATTTTGGCACCAGCAGAGCCCATATGCCTTTGTCTGCCTTACCCACTCCCTGCGGAGAGCACAGAGGTGGCCAGGTGGGGGCAGGTAGGGTGCTAAGTTCAACCACACACCATTCAGATACCAGGTCAGGGAGGCTGGATGGACCATGCAAGTGGGTGCTGAATGGGGGGAGGGCTAGCATGTCTCAGGGGTGGGGGCACCAGACACCCCTGCAGTGGCCCCATCACCCAGAAGTGTCTCAGCAGCCCACCCCCAGCATCAGAGCCCGGAATCCAGTCTAGGGATAGACTCGTGGCTTCAGGACAGATTCTTGCCTCTCAGTGAGCCAGAAATGCTCACTGTGCAGGACAGAGCTCCGGCCTGGGAGGCAGGGGGCCTGGACAGGGCGATGTGACCCAGGCAAGAGTTCCCATCTCCAACCCCAGAGGGGACTGAGATCTCTCCACCCCTGAACACCAGAGTCTCTCCCAGACACGTTCGTCTCTCTTCTGTAGCACCACCACCCAAGCTGGTGTGCCAGGTCCAGGGAGGGCACACAGAGCCATCCAGCCAGGCCAAGATCATCCAGGAACATCAGGGCAGGGAGGAAGGAAGAGAGAGGCCCCAGAGAAACGGCAGCTCCTTGGAAGTAGAAGTGGGGCCTTTGAAAATCCAGGAAGGTGGAAAGGAATGCCCTGACCCTGGCTGACCCCTCTTCTACCCCATCAGAGGCTCTGGGGGAGCAAATCAGTCTGCACTATTTACACTTCACATTTAAGATGAAACCAGGGTGGAGAAAGGAGAAGAGGACCCGGAAGAATGGGAAGGAGAGGGAGGGAGGAGAAAGAGGCACCTTCTCACAGCCCTGGGAGCAGAGCTGCACTTCACCAGGGCCCTCTGCCCTCCAGGCTCAGCTCCCAGAAGGTGGGCTTGGGTTTCAGCCACCATCCACAGAGGGCTGGGTGCCTACCCTCTCCCAGATTCTCTGCATGTACCATCTCCTGTGGGGTTGGTATATTCACCCCCATTTAACACAAAAGGACAGAAGTCAAGGAGCCTACTGGAGGCCACGCCAGGGGCGAGTGCTGAGTCTCAAACCAAGTCTCACTCATCCAAAGACAACTGCTCTTGACTGTGTATTTCCTCTCCAGCTCCCAAGACAGGGAGATGCATGTAACAGGTGATTAATAAATAATAGATCAAAGGCAGGAAGAAGGGAGAGCTGGGGGAAGAAAGAAGAGAGAAGTCAGGGAGACTCTTAAACGCAGATAGAAAATAAACAGTCAAGGTGCTATTTTCCAATGCCAGGCTGGCACGGTGCCCAGGACGGCTGCCCTGCACTTGGGAGCCAGGGACTGCGCTTGCCTCATCTTTTCCAGAGGTATGTAAGCCTAGATACGTCAGCCTTCAGGTATGCAGTGAGGTCTGCGGTGAGAGGCATTGCTCTCACCCTCTCTCTCTCTCTCTTCTTCCTTGTTGAATCTGTCCTTCCTCTGGCTACCTCCCACGCCCAGCCAGCCAGCCAGCCAGCCCAGCCCAGCCCATGTCCCCTTCCCCTGGAGCCAGGCCAGGCTTGGTTGGGAGGCCAGTGACAACGAGCAGCCCCCTCAGCCTGGTAGATTCCTGGCCGGGGAGGAGGTGGGTACATGGTGCCGCGGGGGAGGGGCGGGAGCCGCATCATCTAACAGGTTGGTCTGGCTGGGAGGGGAGGCGTCCCGCCCTCGTGGAGCTAATGAGCACCGTGCGACAGGTGTCTGCTCCTCAGTCCCCAGCCTGCCCTGCCTGCGACGGGAGCAAGCCGCCGTCAGTCCCCACGCAAAGGCTCACTCGCCGGTCCCTGAGCCCTGCGCGCTCTGGGCCCCGGGGGCGGTGATGGCCTGCCGCTCCTGCGTCGTTGGCTTCAGCAGCCTGAGCAGCTGTGAGGTGACCCCGGCGGACAGCCCCCGGCCTGCAACCGCCGGATGGAGCAGCTGCGGGGCCCCCGGGCCGGGCTTCAGCTCCCACAGCCTCACAGCCTGCTGGACAGCCGGCACCGTCCCCAAGGTGACCGTGAACCCCAGCCTGCTGGTACCCCTGGATCTCAAGGTGGACCCAGCCATCCAGCAGCAGAAGAACAACGAGAAGGAGGAAATGAAGGTCCTCAACGATAAATTCGCCTCCCTGATTGGCAAGGTGAGCAGAAGTAGGGGGAGGGGTCCCCAAATTAACGCCAGTCGGGCTCGGGCAGGTGGCTAAGCTCTGTAGTTCCCCCCAGCATCATGCCCCACCCCCGCCCCAGCCCAGCCAATGGGAAGCCAGCATTGCCAACTTCGAGGCCTAGCTTTGAGCTGAGAAAAGCAGAAGGGGGAAGTCCCTAGCCATCCTGACATGGGAGAGAAAAGGACGCCAGGATGGCCTGCCTCTGAGGGGTGTCTGGATAATAACGCGCTGCACGGCCTAGGGTCACCCTCCCCGCAGGCAGGGACTAGGGAGGGGCTCAGAGTGTGACCAAGAGGAGGCCCCCTCTTGGGAACAGCTGCTGGAGGCATGGGCTGCAGTTAGACTCCACGGTGGACGGACAGGGCTCCCCTTCCTGTCCAGGCCGTTGGATCTGTTCAGCTTCCCAGGGTCAGAAGCGCCAACATGGGCAAGGGGGCGTGTGGGACAGCCGGAAGGAAGCTGAGCGGCATGGGATACACCTGTGGTTCCTCAGGAACTAGGAATGCGGAGGATGGGTGCTGCGAGTCTGAAACAGGCGGCCAGCCAGTCTTCCGTGCCCCGACCAGAGCAGAGTGATTGAGTCCCTCGCTCCTCATTTCCTGGACCCACTGCCATGGCCAGCATTCTGGTCTGGCCACTGGTGTCAAGCTCTGGCCCAGGGCAGGGGCTTCAAGAGCTCCGAGGAAGTCCTGTCCACCTCCCAAACCTGCTCCTCACTCACCTCCTGCAAGAAGCCTCCCATGAGCAGCCCTCCCAGCTCTGCTCCCTCCCACCCTGACTGAGAATAATGGATAGTAACAGCTACTGTTGATTAACTGCTTACCCTGCGCCAGGAACTGTGCTGAGTGCATATTTATTTCTATTTCCCTCAGCCTTAGGAAAGAAGTTACTTCTGTGCCCATTTTACAGCTTTCTCACTGCCCCTTCCTTCTGCCCCAGGCTGGGTCCTTCTCTGCCCCTTGCTCTCCCTGCCTCTGTGTCCCTCTACACATGGTTGGTGTCCTCCACTAGGTGGGGGCTCACCGAGGGGGGCAGGCGGAATGAAATAACAGACCTGGAACCCCAGCTGGCGTTCTGCCCCCACTGCCCAGCACTCCACAATGGCTGGTTCCCCGGCAGTGCCGATGGGGAGACAGAGTGGCCCAGAGGCAAAGCGCCTTCCCCAAGGTCACACAACCAGCAAGATCTGGACTTGAACTCAGGTCTGTGAGACACAAAGCCTCTGAAATGGGAGTCATTTCTCCCCACCTCGCCCCCACATCCGAGTGCACAGACCAGCATTCCTGCACCCACACCTGGGGTGCCTGGGGTGGGGGTGTGCAGGGGGAGTGACAACTGGAGGACAACCATCCCCTGAGGTGGAGCGTTCCCTCCATCACCCCCGGTGGCCGCACAGCATTCAGACTGCCAGGCAGTCCACCCTAGGAGAAGAGCCCGCTGCCTGAGGGAGGCAGGTCCCTGCAGAACCACCTCCTCTCCAAACACAGCTTAATCCCTTAAAAGGAATGCTTCATGAGCTATGTAATTTGGCTTCGATGGGTGGCTTTTCTTCGTGAACGCCAGGGCTGATATCACCTTGTGCCTCTGCCATGGGGACAGGACGGGTGTGTATGCACAGGGAGGGGCCCAAGGGGTCTGGGTTCTGTTCCCAGAGCCAGGGCAGTGCCCTCAAAGGTCTTTAGAAGAACTCAATTTTCCCAACCCCCAGTTCAAGCCTTGGCCTTGAGACCGGTGCTCTCCATGGTGGCACACAGCGAACTGGGGGTGCCAGCCCCTTGGGGATCCTGATCGCTGGAGCTCTGCCCAAGGAGACCCAACTGATCCACCAACTCTATGGAGAAAGTCTGTTATTCACTCATATCTCTCCTTGAAAAGACCATAAGGGCCCAAGTGGAAGCAAGCAGAGGTTAGAATGTGAAACCCGGAGTCACATTTCTGGGATTGAATCCTGGCCTCACCTCTCATGTTTGTGTAATCTCAGGGACATTATTTAACCTCTCTGGGCCTCAGTATACATTGGTGTCATGGGCTTGTCAGAATCAAATGGGATCATTTCTGAAAAACACATAGAAAGCCCTTACCAGGTACCAGGTGTATTTTCTTTGTTATATTGAAAAGGCCATACATGGATCCAGCCCAGAGAACTCCAGCCTAGGGCATTTAGTCCCTGCCAGGCAGGAAGGGCTTCCCAGGTGGTCCCAATAGTAAAGAACCCGCCTGCTAATGCAGGAGGCATAAGAGACATGGGTTCAATCCCAGGGTCAGAAAGATTCCCTGGGGAGGGCATGGCAACCCACTCCAGTACTCTTGCCTGGAGAATCCCATGGGCAGACGAGCCTGGTGGGCTACACAGTCCATAGGGTCACAGATAGTTGGACATGACTGAAGCGACTTAGCGCACCTTCAAGCAAGAAGGAGCCTGGGAAGAAGGAGGGAAGGGCCCTGCTGGCGGGTGGGGTGGAGGAGCTTCGTGGGCAGGTGTGCAGCATGGAGCTGGAAAGAGCTGCAGGAGACCAGGGTGAGATGCCATCACCAGTGCAGGGGTAGGGTTCTAGGCAAAGAGAAGAGACTGGCAGGGTGGCCCTCCATCCTGGGCCCTCTGAGGCACCCAGAGAAATCAGAGATCATTAAGGAAGAGCAGGAGGGAGAGGAAAAGGGTTGGCAAGGAGACCCACAGGTTGGCAAGGGGCCCTGGAGCAGTGACAATTCTTTCACTTGCAGGCTATGTTTCCTTGGGCAAGCCACTTACCCTCTCTGTGCTTCAGATTCCAACTCCCTGCTCTGCTCCTGCTCCGAGGGTAGCCTTGACTTCATGCCAGTCAAGAGACTAGTACAGCTGCAGCCATGAAGAAGGAGGATGAGCAGAAGCAGCAGCAGGAAAGGAGGCCAAGAGGGTAGCGCGAGGGCCATGCTGACAACAGCAGAGGCTGCAGGCTGGGCCCTCAGTTGCAGACACCAGAGAGGGTGGAGATGGGACAAAAGAAAGCATTGCCAGAAGCGCCTAAGGAGGCTGTAGGGAAGGGACCCAGAGGGGTGGGCACAGTGTCTTTCCTTGACCTGTGTAGCCTCTGGAAGCCTCCGGGGCCACCCCTCTGCCTGCACAAAGGAAAGCACAAAACAGCCTTTCCTCATGGAGAGACCTTGGGGCTCCTGAGCAAAGCCAAGCCGGGGCTGGAGGCAGAGGATCTGACACCACCCCCTTCCTGAGGAATAGGACCTGCAAGCACCAGAGGCGTCACTCTGCACACTCACCAGCCTGGGCTGTGGGCCCATGGGTTGGCACATGCAGCCCCCCAGATAGTCAGCCTCCCTCTTCAGGAGGGCCCCAGCCCAGCCCAGCCTGCCCAGTTCCCCCCAACAGAAAGCACATCTCTCTCCACCCTCTTCTGGGCCTGCTTTTGAGCCAGAAGGCCCACAACCCTGGAGTTGGGCCACAGTGAGTTCTGTGTTTCTGAGCCTCAGTTTCCTCATCTGTAAAATGGGAAGCAGGTAGACCAGGGGCTTGCTCTCCTAGGCTGCTCCTAGAGCTGCTGCCTAGATTGAAGGGCAGGGGGTCAGCCAGGAGAGACAGAAAGAGGAATGAGAGGGGAATGCTTGGCAGCCTTGACAGGTTGAAAGAAGTAAAGCTGGCACCTCACAGGGTACTGGGATTTCCGGCCCTCCTTCACCTTTGTTCCCAGAGGGAGGAGCCTTTCAGCATGGAAGGTTCTAAGTGGGGGATAAGTTCCCATCCCCACCCACTGAGACAACAAGCAACTCCCCCAAGTAGGGAGAGGAGGCTTCCCTAAATCCCCCCCAAATTGCCCTCTGACTAGACTGGTTTGGCCAAATGCATACCATTTCCCAACAGGCAAGTACTGAAGCATAGGGTATCAAAGTAAGACTACGGGGAGGACTTCCTGGTCTAAAGAGTTTGGTGTTGCTTATGGGTGGAGGAGGGAGCCTCACATCTCTTGTCTCACCCTACCCTCAGTATAAACACAGGGTTACTACTTGTCAAAATGCAGGGCAGGTGGAGTGAGCAGAAACCTCCCACCACCCCAGCAATCCCTCACACACTCAAGTAAGACAGAAACCCTCTTGACCGCATCCCTACTGAACCCGTTTGGCTGTGATGACAGCGCACTGTTGGCTTAAAGTTGGCTTCAAGCAGAATTTACCAGTACAAATGGGAGTTAAGGAGGGGAACGGCAGCCCACAAATGCTATTGTCCAGTGTTCCCACAGATGTCGTCTCCCGCAAGTGTCCAAGGGGCCTCCCCCAGGGCATCAGAGATCTCAGGGAAACCCGGGCACGTGGGGAGGGCAGACAGAGAGGGCGAGAGCCCACCTGGCACCCAGGTTCAGGAGGAACAGGAACACGACGGTCCAGAGTAGGCAGCCGCCATCAGATGGGCCTCTCGAGAAGCTGGGCCACGGAGTTGTCGTGTGAGCCTGGACAAGTCACCTGACTGCCCTGGGTCCACATCTCCTCCTTGATAAATGAAGAGTATAGACCAGCCGATCCAGAAGGCTCCTGTCTGTGGTTCTGGCTCCTTCAGGCTGTGATTCTGGGAGCTGGTGCCAGCAGTGGATGGGAAGACTTCAGGCTACTCACTGCGGCCATGGGGAATGTCATTGAGCTGGTTGTCACAATGCTCTCATGACCACAGCCTGCCCCATTCGGGAGCCTAGCCCCAGCCACCCATCTTGCCTCAGTGGCCCTCGCCACATCCCAAGAGGCATGCAGATGGCTCTCAGTCTGACGTTGAGGGTGGTAGATGAGGACAAACGAGAAGCAGATACACCAAGGGTCAGATGTTGGAGGGAAGGAGGAAGGCTTCCTGCAGCGGGGTGCTGGGAGCACATGGAGCCGGTCTGGAATGGTAGGAAGGAGAATGATGCTCAGCTGGGCCTGGAGAGGGCAGGCAGGGTGCAGAAGCGGGAGGGGGACTCCCAAGCTCCGCTGGGCTAAACTGGATGGAGGGAATAAGAAGACCCAAGAGGGACTCTGCCCACCTGCTGGCCGGTGACTGGGGTGGGAGCCATGCAAATCCCTGCAGAAGTCTGAGTAGGAGGGCGTGAAGGATGCAGAGTTTCAGGGGAGCCCTGGGCCCAGAGCCCTTCCAGGCTTTGTCCTCAGGCAAGTCCGGCCCCAGCTAGAGGCAGAAGCCAGCCCAGCAAGGGCAACTGGGCCCGCAGAGAACTTGCAGCAGACCAGAGGCCTGTGGGGCAGTGGCTCAAAGATTCTAAACCTCAGAGTGCTTGCATTCCACCCCTAGGCTTGCTGCTTGCTAACTGTGTGACCTTGGGAGGGTAACTTCCCCTCCCTGTGCCCTGTCACCTGTAGAGTGCAGCTGATAACAATGCCTTCCCCGGCGGGTTGTTTGGGGGTTTGAGTTAAAGATGTCCAGCTCATAGAACAAGGCCTTGTGCATGGCAGGGACCACAAGAGCATGTGCTATTTGTTGCTCCGAAGCACCTCCCCAGGTTTTTAATCTCTGCAAGTGGGCAGAGCAAGTGACTTCCTACTGGGGAAACTGAGGCTTGGACAGACCTCAAGACCAGGGATGTTAGGAGGATTAGCATTTAAGAACTAACCAGGCCCTACCTTGCTGTTTCCAAAGCTAGATGAGACCAGGCTTGTTGAGGTGGGTGACAGACAGGCCTCTTGACACCCCACGTTCCCTGGGGTCTCCCACCCAAGCCCCAGGCAGCCGGGAGAACCTGTCATATGTGGGCACCTTCACAGCTTGGTCCCTTCTCCCTCATCTCGCTGGTCCTGCCCCTCCTGTAGGAAACCTTGGCTAACTGGCTGTGCCTCTCTGGGATTCTCGGCTTCCCCCCCTTATGGCACCATCTGCAGTTGAACAATCAGTAATTGGAGATGCCACCTGAGGGTGCTGAGTGAGGGCCCCAGGCGGGTGCCTCTTGAGTAGATGAGCTGCCATGTCCCATGGAGGCCTCCAGCGGGGTGGGTGGCACTGGCTGGGCCACACCTGGCCCTCTCACTGCCATCCTCCTGCTCTCCCAGGTGCAAGCCCTGGAGCAGCGCAACCAGCTGCTGGAGACCCGCTGGCACTTCCTGCAGAGCCAGGACTCGGCCACCTTTGACCTTGGGCACCTCTATGAGGAGTACCAAGGCCGGCTGCAGGAGGAGCTGCGCAAAGTGAGCAAGGAGCGGGGCCAGCTCGAGGCCAACCTGCTGCAGGTGCTGGAGAAAGTGGAGGAGTTCCGGATCAGGTAGGGGCGTCCTATGAGGGCCGAGGGTGGGGACCAACCTTCACGCTTGGGGGCAGGGTCCGGGAGCACCAGGCCAGAAAAAGAGAAAACTTCTTTGAAAAACCAGTCTTTAGTCCATACTTACTTACTAAAGAGCTGCAACGTGCTAGCGGTATTCTAGATACTGGGAAGACAAGGCAGTGATCTACAGCTACATCCCAAGCAGGGACCCTTACAACAAAGCAGTCCCATGCTGGTGGAGAGCTACGCTGCTCTTGCTAGCCTCTGGGCATCGCAGCCCTGTCCCCTACCCCCTCCCCTTGCGCCCAAGTCCATGGGAAATTGTGTCACTAGCGAGAGCAATAGATGGGCTCCTGCTTTGGCTGTAGCTTGAGATTTTGATCTCTCTTGAGCTGAAAAGGGAAGGGGGTAAGGGAAGGCAGGGGGCAGAAATGATGAGGTTTGTTCGCATAAAGAAGCAGCCGCCTAGAGGTAAGACACGCCTGACCTCGATGGCAGGCTTGGGGTCTAGAGAGACAAGGAAAACACAGACTGGGGGAACAAGCAGCTGGCAGGCAGTACGGCCTAGTGGTTAAGGGTCTGGGCTTGGGTATGACTGTGCCCCATGGGAGGGGGTTACTCCTTGCCCATACCCCTCACCATCTCTGTGACCTCGGGCAAGTTGCTTCATACACAAACTTCAGTGTCCTCCTGTGGGGAGTGGGAATGGTGATGGTTGATACCAAGCTAAGGCTGGTGTGAGGAGGAAGCCAGGAGTTTGGCATGGCTACCAGAGGTTAAAATTGGCCACTCCTCTGCCCTCTCAAGAAGGCTCCATACCCAGCACACAGCAGTTTGCTGAACTGAATTAGCCAGTCTAGAAAGGCAGACCAGTTAATTCAGTAACTCAGAGGAGAGGTGACCTTCTCTGACCAGACAATCATCAGGGCTTGAAAGACAAGGAAGCTGGGCCAGAGCAGAGAGGCTGATCTCTTTGCTGGAGGCCCCCAGCCAGAAAGAAGGAAGGACAGGGTGAGGTTGAAGCAGCCCCCACCTTCTGCAGGACTGAGGCCAGATCCAAGCCTTGCTATCTGAGGTGAGGCCCAAAGCCTCCCAAGACGGAGGGCAGAGGCAGCCTGTCAGGAGTCCTGGACTGTGGCGCAGCCTTTGCCCGCGGCCTCTCTGCGTGGCCTCCCCTGCTCAGACCACATGCAGAAGGAATGGTCACACAGGAAGCTTTTCCCTCTCTGGGGACCTCGGTTTCCCCATCTGTGGATCTGGCTGGGCCCCTCCTTGGCCTGGTGGGGGGCACTTCTCCCCCTCCCCTCCCAGGTCCTCGGGAAATATGCAGGGAGTTAGACTGCCCATTCTGACGGCGATGAGGGAAATCTCACTGGTGCGCCAGAACCCAAGACTCAGTTCACTGATACCTAGCAGGTCCTTGGCCCGCAAAGGATCAGAGAATAGCAGAGCTGGGTGGGGACTTGGATTCTCCTTTTATGGAGACAGAAACAGAGGCCCAGAGAGGGTGGGGGCTTGTCCTTAGTCACACACAGAGGGATGAGTGCAAAGTCCCATCCCTCACCTGGCAAGCTACTGTGTGAAGCTAATCCCAGGAGAACAGCCGGATCGCATCCGTGGAGGCACTTTGTAACTGGACGTTCTGTACAAACACTGCTTGTTGTTTTAATCTTGCTCAGCCCCCTCATTTGGCCCCTGCCTGGTTTCCATCTGCTGCCTGATTTTACTGTTTAGGTTCAGGGCCTCTCTTCCCCTTCTCTGGGTAGGGAGCCCGCTGAACTGGGGGAGGTGAGGCTGGAGGGTTTCTGGGTCTGCAGGCCAGAGCCAGGAAAGCTGCAGCCTGGCTGTGCAAAGCCTGGGGCCCCCAGAAGCCAGGAGACGCCAGGCCAAGCCCTGACAGGGAGGGGTGTACTTTGCCTCTACAAGGCCGATGAGATCAGCTTCACTCCTAGAAATAAACAAGTTTTGGGGGGTGGAGAGGGTACGGGTGTGACCAGCTGAAAAGAGCTGAGAATGGGTTTGGGAGCTGGCGGCTAGCATACGGGCAGGGGATTGGAAGTGAATGGGGGACATGGCGTTACATAAGCCTCTATAGGAATGGAGACTTCTAAAAGCTCTGATGTAGCAGGGACCCCAAGGATCAGCTGGCTAACCCCTCTATTTACTAGGGATGAAGCAGAGGCCCAGCAAGGGAAAGCAACTTGCCCAAGGCCACATAGCAAGTGATTCAATGTTGTGTACAATTGTGCAAGCTGTCTGGGGGTGAACTGGGATTGAAACGCAGTGGAGTCGATGAGAAGGGAGGTGGGAAAGCTGAGAAGGGCAGTGAGAGGTGAGGGGAGGTTTGGCACCTCAGAGGGCTCCCACTGGACAGCTGTCTCCAATGTCCCGTTCCCAGGCAGGCAGAACTCTGTTATCCAGAGGAGCGGGGAGAGCCTAGACACAGGGCTTGCTTGGGGAGGGCCAGTCAATTTGGGCTTCCCAGCTTGGAGCTCCCCAGACCCCTGACCTCAAGTCAGGAAATTCTTCTGAGGCCCCCAGATTCGAGAGGGAAACTTGTTCATGTCAGCCCAGCCCTGAGCATTTGTGAGGAGTGTGAAGAGACCTGCTCACTCCCTCTGCAGTGAGGATCCCCATGGTTTCTTTCTGGAAACTCTGAGAGAGAGGGGCTGAGCTGGGACATGGTGTTGGTGAAAGTGAAAGTCATTTAGCTGTGTCGACTCTTTGCGACCCCACGGACTGTAGCCCACCAGGCTCCTCTGTCCGTGGAATTCTCCAGGCCAGAATACTGAAGTGGGTAGCCATTCCCTTCTCCAGGGGATCTTCCCAACCCAGGGATCAAACCCAGGTCTCCTGCATTGCAGGCGGATTCTTTACCGTCTGAGCCACCAGGGAAGCGCTGGTGTTGGAGAGGATGGTGATAATGATAGCAGTAGCTCTAGTGGGTGCACGCACCTTTGTAAATACTTTATGTGTTCATTTATTTAATCCTCATGAAATCAACATTATTGTGACAAGGGCACATAGAAGGAGCCTATCCAAGGTCACACAGCTAGTTAGCAAGAGGGCCAGAATTTGAGCCCAAATAGTCTGGCTCTGGAACCCCATTCTTAACCAGCACATGACTCAAGCTTCCAAGCCTCTCTCTGAGCCTCCATCTCCTCATCTGTGAAACAAGACCAAGAGAACACCCGTGGCTGGGGGCTCTGAGGGTCACCTGAGAGGCATTTTGCTTGCCTTGGCTCCAGATTACAGACCAGAATCCCTGACCCACCCCACCACCCTGTCCCCACGGCCTGCACCCTCAGGGACCCTCAAAGACTCTGGAAGACCACAGTGGCCAGGGAGAGTGTGGACCCCCCACATACTGAATTTCAGGGAGCTGAGTGCTCTGTGGGCTCTCGTCCTCTGGGGTCTGCTCCCCTTAGTCCCTCTGGGAGGCTAGTGAAAGAGAAGGCCTGGGGGTGGCAGGTCCAGCTACCTGATGTGGGTGACGGGTGATGCTGCCCCTTCTGTGAGGTCAGGGACTGGGGCAGGCAGGCGGCTGTAATTAGAGCCGCCAATGATTCAGGCATTCCCTAGAGAGGAGGGAAGGCAACAGGAAGCCACAGAATCCCCATGTCGGTTGGGGCAGGCAGAGCTGGGATGGGAAGCATGCAGCAGGCAGACATCCATCCTGGGGGCCCAGAGGGTAAGGTCAAGGATCCAGGGATCCCATCTCCCCACACAGCAGTGTCCTGATTCTGAACACAAGGTGGACTCGACACATCTCATCACATGTGTAGGGAGGAGACACATCTGAGAAGAGAGGGAACACAGCTTTGGAGTGCTGGTGAATTTCAGCCCCCATGACGCACGCACCCATGCACATGCACACGTGCACACCCCAATAGACAAGGGAGGGGAGGAGTTTCTTGCCCTGAAACATATGGGGGGCCCATCTGACTGCAAAACCCATGCCCTTCCTACCCTCTCTCCAGAGGGAAGATGGCATGGTGTCCTGCTGTCTGGCAAAGCAGTGGGAGAAGCGTGGGGCTTCAGAGAAAGGTGGAGTTAGGAGAGGAGTTAGGATGTGAGCAAGATGCTTGGAGCAGACACTACAAAAGGCACAGCTTGTTTGAAACTGAGACTTTCAGGGGAGGAGATGGGATAAAGATAAAGGAACAAAACGTCAGGACAAAGGGACTGTGCAATCAGGAGAGGCTTCCTGGAGGAGATGAATGTGGAGCAGAGCCAGGAAAGGGGCAGATGCCCCTGGGAGAGGAATGGCTGGTCATCAGGAAGGAGTAAGCATGGGGAGCGGGATGCCTGCTTCCCCAGAGCCAACACTAGAGTATCAGGAAGGAGAGGGGACATGTCATAGAGACAAGGAGCTGCATCCTCCTCAAGGAAGAGACCACTTTTTTCTAACTGCCGCAAGGCAGCAAAGGGATTGCAGAGGCCCCAGGCCCCACCCAAGGAGGGTTAAGCAAACTGTTGCCAAGTCCACCACATCCAGCTGAGCAGGCTCTGTGTGTGTGTCTCCCTGGCTCTCCTTCTCCTCCCTCCCCACCTCCCAGGTATGAGGACGAGATCTCCAAGCGCACGGACATGGAGTTCACCTTCGTCCAGCTGAAGAAGGTAGCCTCCCCAGCTCACCCCATGGGTTCCTTCCTCAGGGACCCTCTGCCCTCTTTTGCTCACGATCCCCAAACAAAGGCCCCACAGGCTGAGTCCCAAGACCACAGGCAGAAAGCTAAGCACCTGTCCCCACCCTCCTCCAAGGCTCTGAGCCAGGTCTCCTCTGGGAATCTCCCCCATCATATTCAGGAAGCAAAGTCCCCCCTTACCATACCCCTGCCCTGGGACCCCTCCATTCCTTTTCCCATCATTCATCACTGCTGCCACCCCCAGGACCTGGATGCAGAGTGTCTTCGACGGACAGAACTGGAGACCAAGTTAAAAGGCCTGCAGAGCTTTGTGGAGCTGATGAAAAGCATCTATGAGCAGGTGAGAAGACGGGGCCAGGGTCCCACTGAGCCAAAAGCCAACTGGTCCCTGGGTAAGGGATGCAGGGGAGGCAAAGGTGTCCAGTGGGTCATGGAAACTTCAGCAGGCGCTCACTGCTGCTGGCCACAGATGCAACAACTTCCTAAACCCCTTGTGTGCTGCAGTCAATGACCCAACATGTCCCCTTGTCACTCATCTCGTGAAGCATGGCAGGTTCCCACAAAGCCTCTCTCAGGGAAAGCGCCACCTTCGTGTGTTGGGGAGCACTAAGGGCATGAAGGGGGCCCAGGTACAGCTAGGGCAGGGTCAGGAAGTGGCCTTGGAGCAGTGAGCCAGGAGGCTTTGAACAGTAGTTCTTATTGAACTAATTTCTCTCTCATCCCCGCAGCTTAAATTGCAAACACCCACAGCTCTAGCTCTTGTAGGCCTGCAATGTACCCTCCCCCATTTGGGGATCATACAGGAAAGATTTATAGACAGAGTCTCTGGTAATCAGACAATAGAAACTTCTGCCAGACAAAAATGACTCAGGAAGGACTTCCCTGGTAGTCTAGAGGTTAAAACTCCTTGCTTTCACTGCAGGGGGCATGAGTTCAATCCCTAGTCAGGGAACTTAAGATCCCACAAGCCATGTGGTATGGCCAAAAAAAAAAAAAATATATCAGTCCCAGTAAATGCAGACAGAGGAGCCCCCGGACACATTCTCATTTGTCCCTAGGTCCTCACTGTCCCTAGGGGGACAGTAGCCCAGCAAGGCCTGTCCCACAGCCAGTGCCACCAGCAGATGAATTCTGGACTCTTCCCCTTGGCAACATCTGTCTTGTGGGCTTCCTTTGGGATGTGTGTTCTCCTCTCCTCTCTACATTCCCCATCTTCTCGGGGGTGAGGAGGCTGATGGGGTGATGCTTTGATTCAGCTACAAGCAGGCAGGACCATTACTGAGAGTGACAGGGCACAGCAGCCTGTGTGCTGTAAGCCGCTGGTGCCAAGCTATGGCAATGCAGCCCAGGGCAGAGCAGGGGTCAAAGTCATCACTGCAACCAGAAAGATCTGCTCAAGTGGCCTGAAGGGCTGCTGACCAGGGCTTTAGGGCCTCGCCATGTGGAGAGAGAGATTGGGCCTCATGGCTACACGTGTAACTGAGACCTCTGTGCAGCCGTAGGAGGGAACAGAAGAGAGAACTCCCAACCCTTGCTAACACCAGGGAGGCAGCCCCCATGGGCAGACCACCCCAAAATGCTTCTTGTACCCAGCAGGGTCCTCTGCGGCCGGCCCAAGCCCTGAGGGGCTCACCAGGGCACCATGCCCACTGAGTGGCTTGGAAAGTGGGTGAGAGCTTCCTCTGCCCACACTCACCAGGGCTGGTACCACCCAGCAGACGTCAGCAGGGCCGCAGTTTCAGGGCCTCCAGCCCATCCTGCTCGCCAACATCTCAGGGAGCCAGGGCCAGGCGGAGGCCCTACGGGTGTAGAGACATGGCTGAGGAGACTGGGCATAGCCAGCCATATACCTGCGCACTGAGGAGACACACCTGCTGAACTTCTGGGCCCCGCCCCACAGCAGGCTGCCGGCTCCATCTGGACTTGGCAGCCTATAGGCCCCAGTCCTGACTACCTTTTTTTTTCCCCCTCATTTCTGTGACTCAGGGCAAGTTATTTCTCCTCTCTGCCTCACTTTCCTCATCTGTTAAATGGGGAGAGTGATAGTAGCAGGTTCATCATTCTGTGATGGGGCAAATCACTTAACAAATGTTTATAGCATGCCTGCTAGGTGCCAGGCACTGACCTCACAGCTGTGAGCCAGGCGGGCAAGTTTCCTGCCTTCAGGAGAGCACAATTTAGCTAAGAGGGCACAGGTGATAGGCTAATAAACATGTCTGGACAAGATCATTTCGGAGGGGAAAAGTTGCTGGTATGCAAAGAAACTGGGCCATGCCTTAGTGCTAGAGCGGTTGGGGCCATGCGTCTCTGAGGAGGCCCAAGAGAGTGAAGCCCCAACCTGGGAAGATCCAACTCAGCAGAGACTCGAAAAGGCTTCAGCAGAAGAAAGGGCTGTGTGAAACACCTAAGGCGGGAATGATGTGATCCTGGCAGGGAGAGAAGGTGGCAGCTGTGGCTAAGACAGAGTGGGCAAGGGCCAGGTCGCGCAGGGCCGGAGGCCCAGGATGTGGTGTGGACATTATTCTAAGCAGGACGGGCAGCCCTTGGTGGAGATGGAGGCAGGGTGCTGTTGGAGGGCTGCTGTGGGGACGGGGCCACAGTGAATGCAAGAGGGCATTATT
This sequence comes from Oryx dammah, assembly GCF_014754425.2. Lineage (NCBI taxonomy): Eukaryota > Metazoa > Chordata > Mammalia > Artiodactyla > Bovidae > Oryx > Oryx dammah. The sequence goes on along the minus strand of NW_024070213.1, from coordinate 89,483,536 downwards.
ACACATGCATGCATGCCCAGTCGTGTCTGACTCTTTGTGACCCCAGTGACTATAGTCCGCTAGGCTCTTCTGTCCATGGGATTCTCCCGGCAAGAATACTGGAGTGGGTTGCTGGGCCCTCCTCCAGCGGATCTTCCTGACCCAATTATTACATACACATTCTATTATGTTACATTATATCATATCACATTGTATTTATACTATATTATATTGATAGTACCATATTATATTGATACTATCATATATCATAACATAAGGTATGTAATGTAGCATATATAGTATATATTATATAACATGCATTATATACAGTGTGTAATAATACAATATTATTTTCTATATTATATACTATATAATCATATTTTATTGTTTTATTTCTAACATATTAATATAATATGAAAATAATATATTAATTAAAATAATAAAATATGATTATATGGTATATAATGTAGAAAATAATATTTTATTATTACACATTATATATATAATGCATATATAATATATATATATAAAACAATAGCAGTTATTATTGTTTTGGGTGGCAGAGAGGTGGCAAGTTGGTGTCAGGACATGAGGTACCTCCGCAGGCTGAAAGGGCAACACTGACCCATAAAGATTCCCCATACCAATGGTTCTCTAAGCTGGCCCTGCCTAGTAGAAATATAATACAAGCCACATAGGTAATTGTAAGTTTTCTAGGAGCCACATTTTTTTTTTAAGTGAAGAAACAGAAAAAAATAATTTTAATATGCTATTAGGCCAATATATCAAAAAGATGATTATTCAACAAGTAATCATTATTTAAAAAATGAATGGGCTGTTTCACACACGTTTTCCCCATTGTAAGTCTTCAAAATCTGGTGTGTGTTTCACACCTCCGGCTCCTCTCCGCTCTGACCGGCCACATTCAAGTGCTCACGACCTCACAGGGCTAGTGGCCCCACATCGGACAGAGCTGGTCCAAGTAAAGAAAGGTGCCAGCCTTGCCACCTCGGGTGGAAGAAAACATGATGGGGTGTGAGCAGCCCCGGGAGGGCCAGGCACTAGTCTCAACTTGGGAGTAGATCCCGGAAGAGCACTGCTGTATAGCCCACCCCAGGGTCCCAGGAAACAGCCCTCCCCTCTCCCCAAGACACACACGCAGGTCAGGATATTTATGGAAAGCCTTTCCCAGAAGCCAGTGGCTATAGGCTGCTCAGGGCCTCATCTACACGTTGCAACCACCTGGGCAACACCCCTTCCCCTTACCTCCAGGAATGCTGACTGGTGACAGCACCCTGGGGCTCCCACCCCCCTCAGCTTCCAGGATTCACCCCAGCTCCCAAGTGCACTGGGGCCTGGCTGCATCCAGCCAGAAAGCGACCTGCCCCACCTGCAAACTCTGGTTCCAGGGAGATTAGCTACAGAATCTACTGACAAGCCTCTGCAGCCAGCACACCTCCCGGGATACTGACCCCTACAAAAAGGACCTGGCATGTCTACGTGCCTGCCTTCATGGTGCCCCAGGAGGCCACTCCAGGAACAGGCTGCTCAAGCCCTGGACACTTCCTCCCAGCTCCATCACGTTTTCCAATCACACCAATAGTTTCCCAGCTGTTGTTTATTGAGCACCCACTATATTCCAGGCACCAGGCTGAGTGCTCTCCAGATGTAATCTCATTTAATCTTTCCAATAAACCTATAAAGTAGGGAACACAGACTTTGGGGCGGCTTGGATTTGAATCCTGGCTCCATGATTATATGGACTTGGGCAGGTTCCTTTATTTTTCTATGCCTCAATGTCCTCATCTGTAAAATGGGGAGGACAATAGTTCCTGGCTCATGGCCCGTTGTTAGGATTTATTTTGCGAGTATATCCTAAAGCACTTAGAACAGTGTCTGGCACATGGTGAGTATTTAATAAATGCCAGCTGATTTCAATTCCATAATTATATCCACTTTTCAAATGAGAAAACTGAGGCTCAGCTAGCTAAGTTTAAAGACTTGGCCAGGGTTAACCCAGCTAATAAAAGGTGACATTATTCAGAGCCCAGTGCCGTTGAACACTACATTTTACTGAACGGTACTGTTACCCCTCGGTCACCATAATCCCTGACCTGGGGGTGCCACAGCGACAATAGTCCCACATATGGAGGCCTCCTCAGACTCTGGCTCCTAAGAAAAGCTCTAAACTTGAATCGACTTGATTCTTGCCAGCTTGGAGTTGCACATCCTCTCCAGCTCCCCACCCCCACCCCCACCCCGCTACGGTGGCAATCCCACACCACACAAGTCAGCATTGTTATGCCCTCTGCAGCCCGGCAGGGCCAGCATGTCTGAACAGGTCTGCAGATGATCCAAGCCCTCCACTTCCTGCTTCTGTTTACCATGCTTGTGCTTACACTGGCTCTTTCCAGAAAGGACCTGAGGCTGCCCCATCAGCCGAGTTTCACCCATCCTTTTGCTGCTATAGTGACCTGTGCTCTGACAGTGCCCTGGCCTTCTCCTTGCCCATAACAAATGCCACCTTAAGCCTGGGGAAGAAATGTCCCTGGAGAACTTTGTCTGAAACATTCCCATGCCTGCCAACCCCGAGCACATGGTGACCGAGGAGGCCCGAAGCTGCATCTCTGAAACTGGTTTGCTGCCAAGCCCCAGCTGGGATGTCAGTTCCATCTGGAAAACGTCAATCTCCAGTGGGGCCCCAGGAAGCAGAGGCGGAGCTTGAGACTTTATTCCGGCAGGGGGTGGGGTCTTCCCCCGCTCTTGCTCAGAGATCTCTGTTAGATGTATTTGAAGATCGACCAAAACCCTCCATCAGGAGACCCTCTAAAAGACAGCTGGCCACTGAGCTCGGGGTCCCACTAGCTCCAGGGTGGAGACAGGTGGCCTGCCACTGCTCAAACTTCCTTTTCCAGGAGGCGATCCTGATCACCAGGGACGCTAGTGGGCAGGGTCAGGCGGCGAGCAGATAGGGAAGGGGTGGGCTTCCTCTGCAGGCCTCGAAGCTGCCCACCCCCACGGTCTCCAGCCACAGGGACACAGCCACAGGTCAGAAGTAGCAGCCTCTACAGGTCTAGACTCCAGAGGTTCAGCCACAGCTTCTTGGAGCAAAAAGACAGATGAGGGTCAGGAGGGGGCCCAGAGTCAGAAACCAAGATTGGAATGCAATCATGAGCCCAAAACAGAACCTGGATCTCAGCGGACTCCTGATCCAATTGCCCCTTTTCAGGAAATAGAGGAGCCAGAGGAGCATGCTAAACACCAGAATGCAGGGCAATCAGGAAGATTCAGACTATAGGCAAGCAACCTGAGGTTTTCAATAAGAAAAAGACAGGGGTGAAATAAAAGAGACAGAGAGAGAGATGAAGAGAGTATCTACAGAATGAGAGAGACATATGGACCAATGGCGGTGCGTAAACCTTGTTTGGATCCTGAATCAAACAAAAAAAAGGTCTTTTTTTAGTTTTCTTTAATTTTATATATTTTCAAATTTTATATAGGGCTTCCCTAGTGGCTCAGAGGTAAAGAATCGACCTGCAATGCAGGAGACCCAGGGAAGAACCCCTGGAGAAGGGCATGGCAACCCACTCCAGTATACTTGCCTGGAGAGTTCCATGGACAGAGGAGCCTGGAGGGCTACAGTCCATGGGGCAGCAAAGAGTCAGACACGACTGAGCAACTAACACACACAAACAGCACCCCCCTGCCATATATATAAATATATGTGTGTGTTTGTGTGTGTGTAAAATGAGAACACTGACCAAATCTTGATGACTGAAGTAAGGGTCGAGAATGAACTGTGAACACCAGCAGTAGTAACCGTGCATCCATATCCCACCCCTCCGTCCCCCAGCTGAGCCCCGCCATGGCTCCCTGGGTGCCTGGCCCCTCTCCCTGCCGGTCAGGCTCCTCAGCCACCTGACTCACTCTGTACAATGCTGGCCACGGACAGTCTGCTTACACCCACCCACTCCTCCTTTCCACACAGAGCCCCGCCCAGGCCCGAGCTACTGATCAGCACCTCCAGGAGAAGCAGCCAGGGCCCTGGAGGGACACCTTGCAGCCCTTCCAAAGACCCCTGTCCCCACCGGCTTTGCTACACACCTCTGAGCCTTCACTCTGCAAAGCTATCAGACTGCAGGGCATGACAGAAGCATATGTGGGGCTTCAGCTTCCGTCCCTGCCCCTCTAAGGGAACTTAGCAGGAGCAGCAAAGCTCTGGGCCCAGCCCCGCCCTCATAGCTGTTTCCATCAACTCTGGGTGCCGCAGCTTCTTCCTTGTCTGTAATCTGGGGCTGACAATTGAGCCAGCCTGGTGAGGATGAGACGTGGATATGCCTGGAAAGCACTTAGCACACACACCGCCTGGTCTCTCAGGAGCCCCCAGGGAAATGGGAAGTTTTACCCCTTCCAGAGGTCTCTGAGGACCCAGGCTAGCATTTTCTAGGCAAAGAGAACAGAAAGGAAGGGAAAGCAGGATCCCAAAGGACAGCAAGAAGACAAAGATTACTGAGGCTAAATCCTGTAGTTGCGGCTGGGCAAGCTCCTCAGCTAGACAGGGAGGGGTAGTGAGTCTCCAGGGTGACCCAGAAGTCACCTGGGCCTCCACTGCTGGCGGGAGAGCAGGGATGCATGATGGTCAGCCTCTGGTCCCCTCCTGCCCTCGTCACTCACGGGCTTCCATTCCCACATGCATTCAGCAGGGACACTCCTCTGCCAGATACGGAGTCCTGGAGGTGAAAATGCCTCAGCCAGGCCCTCGAGGAGCTCCCATCCTGGGAGGCCAAGCTGCACAGCACTGAGCCTAATGATAGAATGCCCTCAGGCCCAGACGTCCTGGGCCCTTTCCTCCTCTGCCAGGAGAAAGGAGGCCCACCCTGGGAGCCTAAAGCAGTGTGTATGTTGGGGGTGAAGGGGACAGTGTGGGGAGGGATGGTGGGAACTGAAGAGAAATTAGGCTTGCAGGTGGGCCTCCAGAGATAAGGGTGCCTCCCTGCCAAATCAGAGAGGAAAACCGACAGGTGGGTGAGTTGGGAGTTGGGGGGACTGCTTCTCAAGAGTGCAAGCTGCTGCAGAGGCAGGGCAGGGGGACGTTTACCCTCTGATCATCTCTCCAGGGAGACAGAGAGAAGCCTGCCCTCCACCCACCAGGGAATGAAGAGACTATGGGGACTATAGCTGAAGGTCTGGGGCCCCCCACCAGCCCTGAGCCCCCATGTCTGTGCCCGTCAGGAGCTGAAGGACCTGGCAGCCCAGTTGAAGGATGTGTCGGTGACCGTGGGTATGGACAGCCGCTGCCGCATCGACCTGAGCGGCATCGTGGAGGAAGTGAAGGCCCAATATGATGCCATCGCGGCTCGCAGCCTGGAGGAGGCCGAGGCGTACTCCCGGAGCCAGGTTTGGGTCTGGCAGGCAGACTGGGGGGATGCAACCAGGGCAAGATGGGCAGCAGCGGAGATGGCTAAGGCCGCCTGCAGCTCTGGGTGCTGAGAGTCCAGGAGAGATGAATGGGGAGACACAGTGGCGATGGAGCCCACAGCAGTGAGTCCACAGGCAGGGATGGAGAACGTGAGAGCCCAGCGGTGTGCCGGGCCACAGGGGTGACGGGGACAGAGGCAAGCCACAGTCTGCACCCTTCAGAGGCTCATGGCGGCGCTGCCACCCAGTGACTCCAGCCCACGTGTGGGCACAGCCCATGGGGCTCAGTCCAGGGCGGGCAAGAGAGGGATCCTGAGATGGACGTGGTGGGGGCAGGAGCAGGGAAGGAGGGAGACGCTGGCCTGGGTGGGCCACAGAGGCGGGAATGAAGCCAAGGGTGAGGAAGAAGGAGGGGGTCCTGGGGGACACAGTGAGCTCCCCTGACTGCCAACCCCTCCCCGGCCTCCAGCTGGAGGAACGGGCCGCCTGCTCGGCCGAGTTTGGGAACAGCCTCCAGAGCAGCCGCACTGAGATCGCTGACCTCAACGTTCGCATCCAGAAGCTCCGATCGCAGATCCTCTCCATCAAGAGCCATGTGAGTATCCGGAGGACCCACCTGGGCTGGAGCAGGGCAGAGTGCGGGACACATGCTCTCTCATACCCTTCACACACACACATACACATACGCTCACGCAGGCTGTGTCGATGTGAGCCCTGGCTTTGTGACCCTGGACAGGTCACTTAGCATCCCTGTGCCTCAATTTCCTCATCTGTCCTTAGACAGCTCTGAGGACCACATGAGTTTGGCCGGTAAAAGTGCTCCATAAACTGGCCAGGGCTGTTGGAACGTTGGAGGGTCCCCTACACACACACCCAGAGCCCACCGCCTCCCCTCAGCTCTATGGAGAGAAGCAAAGGGAAGCATAAGCCCCAGCTTCCAGACAGGACGAGCCTTCAGAGAAGTGCCATCCTGGAAGGACAGCTGGGACAGGCTCCTATGGAGCCCTGCCATATTTCATAGCCTTGGGAAAGTGTCTCCTTAGGTCTAACTGAATGGCCTCTTGTTGCGATGCACTCCATTACCATGCCCAGGAACGCCGTGCCGAGTCATCCCGATGCACACTCCCACCAAGGACAGAAGCGGGCTCCTGGCCCTGACCCGCTCTCTTCCTCCCTCCTTGCTCACTGACCCTTCTTTCTCTCTGTCCTCCCAAACTTTCAGTGCCTGAAACTGGAGGAGAATATCAAGGTGGCCGAGGAACAGGGTGAGCTGGCCTTTCAGGACGCCAAGGCCAAGTTAGCCCAGCTGGAGGACGCTCTGCAGCAGGCCAAGAAGGACATGGCGCGGCAGCTGCGTGAATACCAGGAGCTCATGAACACCAAGCTGGCCCTGGACATTGAGATCGCCACCTACCGCAAGCTGATGGAGGGCGAGGAGAGCCGGTGAGGAGCAGGGCCAGCGGGGTGGGCCTGGGAGAGGGGAGGACTGGAAGCCCCACGGGAAGCCAGTACCACCCGCCCCCTCCCCCAGCAGTGTGATACTGTGAGCCTGGCAGGCCTGGGTTCATGTCCTGGCTCAGCCACTTACAAACTGGAACTTCAGTCCAATTTACTCAATTCTCAGTTTTCCTATCAGGAAAATGGACTGATGATAAGTATGCCTCACCTGTGCATACAATCCCGTGTGCAAATACCTGCCACCAATCAGTGCTCAGCAAATGATAGCCATTCATGCAGGGGAGAGGGGACAGAGCTGGCTAGCCAAAGTCACACAGCAGGGCAGCCCAGAGCTGGGAGGGACGGCCAAGAATTGGCCTCTGCCTGCCAATCCCCAAGCCTCTAATCCCAGGGGAGCTGAGCCACAGGTTCCCTTCACATCCCACCATCTCTTCCTCCCACAGGATGGACATGCCCTCAGCCACTGTGGTCAGCGCTGTGCAGGCCAGATGCAGAACTGGTGAGCCTGCTTGCCCCAAGAACCCATGGTGGGAGGGGGACAGTGTGGGGGGGGGGGATCATGGCCCTAAAGACATGATATTAAATGCCTCCCAAACCTCCAGCCCCTACCCTGCCCCACCCCTTATGTTCCCTGTAGCTGTCTCCAAGTCCAGCCTCTCAAGAGCTCCCTCTCGGAAAAAGAAGAACAAGAAAGGCCCTGTGATCAAAATCACCGAAATGTCAGAAAAGTTCCTCTCGCAGGAGTCCGAGGTCTCAGAGTAAGGCTGCTGTCCATACCCCAGGAGCCCCAGGCCACTTCCCTGCAGCAGCAAGGACATAAAGCTAGACTCCAGAAAGCAGCTTGGAGCCTCTAGGTTGGGAAGGGAGGCAAACCTGATCCTGAATGGAGAAGAGGGTTGAAACCAGTGACTGCTTTTTTGCGGGAGAAGGACAGGACTGTCACCAGTTACTCAAAGTCACTCGAGTCCACCCTTCCAATATCTGGTCAGAGGTCTTCCTGCCTGGGTAAACCGGAATTGGGGTTTTGCCTCCACCTGCTTGCTCCTCGCACAACAGGGGGCTCTAACCAAGCTGCCTTTGACCCTTTGCTCAAGCCTTGCCCTAAACTCACATCTCAAGTCTTGCCTTGCCTCTGACTAGGAACCAAAGTGAGTGCCCTCACTCCCCTAGCCCCGGCTAGCCTCGGACCAGGGGCTGATGGGGACTACGTGGGCACCGTCCACTCTCCAGAGTTCCCGGGGAGGCATCTGGATTTCCTGCACTGCCTGGGCTTCCCGGAGACCTGACAGTATTAGGGAGAGAGAGGAGGAGGCTCCCTGGGTGTTTGGGACCTGAGCCCAGAACTCTGAGACCAGCCCAGACACCCATGCCCCTCCCCTCCTCCTGTGAGTCCCTCCCAGCAGGCCACGGTCAGAACTGGACAGCTGTCTAGCCAGCTCCCAAGCACCTTTTCTAGAAGCTTTTCTTGCCATGACAAACTCCCTGATGGGGGAAGTGGGAAGTTGGGGAGACCAGGCAGGAGAACTGGACCCTCCTTTCTCCTTTCTGTCATCCTGGGGTTCACCACCCTGCCTGGGGTCTGAGCTCTCTGCCTCCCATCCAGATGCTTCCCAGCTTGAAACCTGGTTTGGGTATGCACCAGGCCCTGGAGACTCCTCTTGCCACACCTGCCATGAAACCCCAGGCCCATTTCCCATGAGTCCCACTCCTGAGGGTCTCCATTCCCTCCATCAGGCCAAGCAGCCTGGCCCTCCCCTCCCCTGCACCCACACATGTGGATCAGAGGTCCTTCCCATCTTCCTCCTCCACGTCTGCCCCTCTGCTGCCAGCAGGGTCATGAAGAAGGCACTGTCCACTCAGGTCCGGGAACTTCTGAGCCCTTGAGGTCAGATTGGGGGCCCCAGTGACTAACTAAAGAGAAATTCTGCAGCAGCGATCCAACAAGAAGGTTTGGGGCTTAGAGGAACACTCCTCTTTCATCCTCTTGGCTCTCGCCTTCAGGGCCTTGCAGGGAGTCTGGCAGCTCCACCTTCCCACCTCGTAAGCCACCTTCTCTTCCTCCCTTTCCTCTCCCTACCTCCCCCTTGCCTCACCTCCTCTACGGGACCCAGTCTTTGATTCATTCATCTCATTTTCCAGGACAGGGTGGCCCAAGGCCCTGGGCCCCTTCTAGGCCAGAAGGTCCTCCAGGCCTGTTGGGGGTGCTGAAGGGCTACTGACGCTCAGGCTTGAGAGAACTCAGACATATACTTATCCCTCAAGTTTCAAAAGGGTGCTGATTGCTGCTTTTTCTCCACCTATTTATTGGTTTCCATGGGAGCAAATCCTCAATGGGGATACACGATATTAAAAGTATATATATTATTTTTTCATAACTTATATAGCTTTTAACTTATTGCTTCCCTTCCTGTTTCTGCATAATCAATGCTATATATTATACTACCTGGAGAGACAGCACATGTTCTAGCCGACCCACCCGACTGGCTGACTTCTTGGGGGTAATGCCCCCTTCTCCCTGCAAAGGGATGAAATAAAGTGCTGAGATTGTTCATGGATAGAGCTGTGTGTCTGTCTGCTTTTATATCCCCTCTCAGGATTGGTCAGTCATTGGTCAAACAGGTTAACCATAGGACTTTGGAAATTCTCCAGTTATGGGAAAGGGAGTCCAAGGACCTAGTTATACCTTCAGCCCAGTGTAACTTGGCCATGGAAAAGTTCTCCTGCCCTGCCATCCTACAAGGAGGCTATACCAGTGTTGACCTACGTTCCAGTACCTCCCAGTATGCCCAGGAACCATGTGACCACCTCAGCAAGCACAGACATGGGGCATTCCCCACGTGGTGGCGGATTCCCTCTGAAGCCTTCTGCCCGATTGTGCGGGTTGGCACAGCCCAGAATATATTCTGATATGTACAGGCCTAATCCTGCGAAATCAAATTCTAGATCAGCAAACAAGGATCAAGGGCCTTCTCCAAGCCCAGCCCTGCAGTAAAACACCTACGAGTGTTCCCCACCCTTCCACCTGGAGAAACTCACTATCAGGTCAAGAGAAGAGCTCTCTGCTCAAGGTGGCAGTCTGGACTTTTCTCTCCAAGTGCAGAAGGCAGAGAGGAGAGGGGCTTGCTTAGGGAACTCAGGAATCGGAACAGGAAGAAGAGGTGTCTCAAGGACAGGAATTTTGGGGGTGAAGTAAAGCCTTTGAAGCATTTGTGTCCTGGCTCACCCACTCACTGGAATGAGACAAGTGGAACCTCAGTTTACCCATCTGTAAAATGGAACACACAGCTTCCCTATTTACCTAAAAGGATGTTTGGGGATCTGACAAGCTAGCTGGGTTCATTCCTACCAAGACTAGCACATCTTGCTTCAGGACTCTGAACTGTAACAGCTCAACAAGAATAAAGGATTACCAGTGATGTCGTTATTGTTATTACAGCAGATATTATGGACTAGTTATTAACAGATATTAACAGACTAGTTGGGAAACTAAAATCAGGCCTGGAGCTAGCTCTTTCAGGGTACAGCATAGCCATGCCCCAGGACTGAGACTAGAGACTTCCACTCAGGGTTTATCCATTCTCCTGGGCCACTAAGAGATGGGCTCTGCTCTCAAAACTCAGAAGAAATGATGGACAAACCCCATTCCTACACAGGAAGGTCCTGGAACCGAGCCCAGCTCTCTACGTATATTATCTCTGTTTTCTATTCTATTAACTCCTGAATTATGAATTTCTGAACACTAATTTGAATTTCTGACACTGAATTCATAATAAATATTACATTTTTAAAACCTATTTGTAATTTATTTTCCTTTGCTTTCTTTGAATTTATCAGCTTTCAACTTCTTGAGTTAAATGTTTTAACTTTCCATCTTTCTTTTTTTTCAATATAAGATTCTCTAAAGACCATAAATTTCCTTTTATGTACTATTTTGACTGCTTCACATGTAGCATTATTTATTAGCCTTTAGTTAAAAACAGTTTTATTCTTTGACTGTTAAGCTGTTAAGAAAGCTCTGCACATAAGGGTCACTCATCTCACAAACATTTATGGATACATAAATCCAGCAGAATTTATCTCTGCATCCTAGCCTCCCTAATCCTCTACTTTAGCAGTGCTTCCTTGCCTCTTTGTGTGCCTTTTATCCTCTAAACGCCTTGCGGGCAGGGACTGTATCCCATTACCTCCCCAGGGCTTTGCACAGTGCCCAAACCATAGCAAGTTTTCAGTCAAAGTAAAATGAAAGAAAGAATAAATGAACGGTGTACCTCCCAGCTTGAGTCTCCTAGTCTAAAAGTCCCATGAAGGCGAAGGCATATCTCCTTGGCCTCTGTGTCTCAGGTGTCAATGCAATGCCTGGCCTGTTGAAGGAGCACTGTAACTCCGCGAAGAGAGAGAGAGGAGAAGGAGAGAGAGAGAACGAAGGCAGAGAGTGTGGAGAGGGAGAGAGGAAGGAAGCAATGGAGGGAGGGAGGGAGAGAAACTGTGGCCTCCCTATCCAAACAAGAAACTCTCCTGCCCCTTTCCTGCTGGCAGATCTTGACTAGTTGTCAGGACGTCTGGAGCCAGATTCCCCTTCCCCGTGAGAGCTCCCTCCTTCTCCTTCCCACTCCTGGCCTCTGGAGTGAATCAGTAAACACCTGGCCAAGGGCACCACCCCTGTTCTGAGTACAACAACAAAAACAAGCCCCTACGTGGGCTTGGCTCTTTCTCCTCCTTGATCTCTAGTCCTCTCAAACACTGGTGAGACGAGCAGGGGGGGTGTCATTAGCAGAAGCCCAGAGAGGCCAAGCACTGTAGCTCCGGTCACCCAGCAGGTAAAAGAAAGCAAGTCGGTTCACTGGAACCATTTTTCACCTCTAGACTTCCGCCACAGGGACGTAAAGCAGCCAAGGCTTGGACTTGGTGAAGTGGATACTAAAGGCCCCGACCTTCAGACTCAAAGGGTGCTGGGGCTGAGTGGGTACCCAACAGCTGGAGCCCAGCCTGAGTCCCCAGGCTCAGCATGAAAGATTAGGGCTCAGGGGTCTCAGGCCAGGACTGTCAAGAGAGTGCCCTACTGATTCCAGAGAATTCTTCCTCTAAGAGGCTCTGGGGTCCAGAGCCCAAGGCAGGCTCTGTGTGCTAAAAGTTGGCAGCATGACCTCCCCTCCTGCCTCTTCTGGTCTATTGAGACCTGAGGGGAAACAGCTGGAAGGAAGGTAGTCCCTGTGTTTGGGAAACTCCAGAGCCTGATGGTGGAGGGGAGGCAGGAAGTGCCTCACACAGAAACCGAGACAGATAGAACCAAAGATACTCAGGCAAAGCTCAAGACCTCAGCACTGGGGTCTGTCGAGCAGCTGGGGGACTTAGTCAAAGAGGGCTTCCTGGAGGAGGGAGTGTCTGGGCTGGCAAAGAAGAAGGGAGTGGAAATGGCCTGGGGGAGGAAGTGGAGCAGATTGCTCAGCCTCTGGCCAGGGCAGAGAACAGGCCGTAAGTGCCAGGCTGAGCAGAGGAATGAGGAAAACCATGAGTGCACGAGTCGTAACGGGAGGTAACCCTGTAACCCACAGTAACCCCCTGTAACCAGGAGATAAGCCAACAGGTGCAGGCACTGTATTTTATTCAATTGTGCATCCTGGCATCTAGCAGGGTGCCAAGCACTCAGTTAGAGCTTGCTAAATGCCGAGTAAATGAATGAAGTCATGAATGGCAGATGACTACAGCTACTGAGGGGTGCAAGACTGACTCATCGTGGAGGACTTTATGAGCATCTGCCATATGCTGCCCCTGTACTGGGGACAGCAGGGAAGAGTGGGGTACAAAGGGGCATAGAGGGGTCCTTGCCCTCCAGGGAATTCCAGCTTCTGCCCGGGATCCAACTCATGGTCCCCTGTAGTGCCCAAGTCCCCTCTGTTGTGGCCAACCATGTGATCTCTGTGGGACCCTTGGCAAGGCATTGTCCCCTCTCCGGAGCTGATTCTTCATCTGCAGAATAAAGGAGCAGATGAGTGCTCCAGCAGGTCAGACCCTTGATGACCCCCTTCTGCTCATCCCTTCCCTACTCATCTCAATTTCCTGGGCAAGACGCCCTCCTTGGAGGCAGCAGGAGAGGAACTGAGACGTGGCGAGTAGAGCAAATCCTAGTTCTTGCTGTGTGATCTTGGGCAACCTCTGGGAGACTGAGTACCTGCCTCATAAATCTGGTGTGAAGTTTTAAAGAGATGACGCATTATAAAAGAACGGTGCCTAACACATGCTAAATGCTTAAAATAAAAATAATAGTGTTAGGGGAAGTATGACACTGCCCACCCTGGCCAGGCACCACAATAACCATTGGTATGAGTTATTTTACTACGAGAGATCTTGGTAAGGAACATGGAATTAACAAGCCACCACAGACCAGAAGAATTTGGGAAAGGTCAAGAGGAGACAGGAGAAATGCCAGTCCACGTGTTCTCCCAGAATCCTTCTGGGAGAAGGTCCTTCTGGGACCTATCTTGGCTGAGCGATGTATGGGCCACCAGGAAGGACCTTGAGTCAAAATGACTGGTGAAAGGCAACCTGGAAAAGAATCCAATCACCACAAAACCCGAGATTTCAAGCCACATGGCAGAGCAGTCCTCTGGGTTTCCCTTACCCTCTTCCGCATCCTGGCTGGCCACCCTTCCCAATAAATTCTCTTGCTGTGTCAGCTCATGTGTGTCTCCTTGGACAGTTCGTTTCCTAGTGTTAGACGAGAGCTGACTCCAGGGCCCCAAAAGGGGTCCCTCTTTCCTGTAACAATAGCAAATATGCTAATTGTGAGAGCCTTTCCCTTAGCCCACTGGAACTGGAACTTGGCCAGGAATGGTTGGTTAGGCAAGGGTCTGCACATCGGCCCAGCCTCACCTGCATCTCCCTCCCCTACTCCCAACCCCTCCAAGGAGAGGCCAGGGCTCAGAGATCTGTCTGGGGGAACTGGGGATTAGAGAAGGTAAGGGAAGTGACCCAACCCAGTTCCCTGGGAAAGCTGACTGCCCAAGTTAACACTAGGGGAAAGGTCGGCCGCCCGCTTGCGCGCACCTCAGCAACCACTGCCCTCTACTGGCCGCGGCGAGATCAGCACGTCTAAGGAGCGGGAGCCACGCGCAGAGGCTTCCCTCCCCCAGGGAGGGTGGAGCGGGAAGAAGGGAGACGGGACTCCGTTTCCAAGCAGATACTTAAACCAAATGTCAGGCTCCCAGGGCTAAATCCTCCGAGCTGGGGCCACAAACTAAGCCATCTCTTCTCTTGGCTGCCACTCCCTCAATCATCATCCACAAGGGCAGGCTTCCACTGAGGGGCTGTCACAGCCCACAAACCCCAGAGACCCTGACCCCAGCTGGAATACTCACCCCCTAGGTCTGGCTCCTTCTCGTTTGTCAACTCAAACATCACCTCCTCAGAAAGCCCTGCCCGTTCAAAATAGCCCCTAGCCCCTACTGCCTCCACACCACTTTTCATTTTCTATTTCATTATTACCCTCCCTTGTCTCTTCCTAGTGTGTAGCACAACCTGCTTTTTCTTGTTGATTTTCCTTTCTTTAATGCATCAGCTGGGATTCTGGTCAGGAAACCAGACTAGGCATTTCACGGAGAGGATTCAATGCAAAGAACTGAAAGTGTACGTACTGAAGGTGTAAAGAGTGAAGCAAGAAAGCTGAAGTACAGTAAGTCCCTGGCATTTGTTTGTATACGAGTTCCATTCCAAGACTAGCTTCATAAGTCCAGTTTGTTCGTAAGTCCAACTGGACTTAGCTGAGCCTAGTTACTGAACTAACACAATTGGCTATATAGTACTGTACTCTAATAGGTTTATAATACTTTTCACACTAACAATACATACATCAAAAACAAGCCCCCCAAAATAAAAATATATTTAATCTTACAGTACAGTACCTTGAAAAATACAGTAGTACAGTACAACAGCTGGCATACAGGGGCTAGCATGCATGTTTGCATCTTTTGAAAGTCTACAACTTAAAGGTTCATATGTAGGGGACTTACTGTCGTTGTTGTTTAGACACTCAGTCATGCCCGACTTTTTGCAACCCCATAGACTATAGCCTGCCAGGTTCCTCTGTCCATGGGATTCTCCAGGCAAGAATACTGGAGTGGGTTTGCATTTCCTTCTAGAAATAAGTTTCCATTTCCTTATGTAGAGCTAAGAGCACAGTTTCAACATCATCCCTAGGGCTGAAAGGTTTGCCTTACTCAAACCCAAAAGCTCAAGTGAGGGCCCCAGAGGCTGGTTCTTGGACATGGGGCAGGGCATGGACGGGTGAAATGTTTCCCTTCTACTGGGAACAGTTGGAACTTAAAGACCAGGCTATTGTTCTGACAAGGTGGCCAAGGCCCATGTTGGCTTCCAGAAGGTGTACTGCACGTGTGACCCGGTGGAGAATGTGCAACCCTACAAGCCCCCTGCTGGGAACCCTCTGTTCAGAAACACAGACATTCCCCAAAAATAAACAAGTGAGACACATCAAACTAAAAAGTTTCTGCACAGCAAAAGAAACCATCAACAAAATGAAAAGGCAACTTTCAGAATGAGAAAAAATATTTGCAAATCATATCTTTGTTAAGAAGTTAATACTGAATTATCAATATATAAAGAATTCATATAAACTCAATAGCAGATAACAGTAATAACTAAGAAGGACCTACTATATAGCACAGCGAGCTCTACTCAATACTCTGTAATGGCATATAAGGAAAAAGAATCTTAAAAAGAGTGGATGTCTGTATACGTATAACAGATTCACTTTGTGGTACACCTGAAATTAACACAGCATTGTAAATCAACTGTATCCCAATCTGATTTTTTATTAGCAAATAACAACAATAATAATCCAAATAAAAATGAGCAAGGGAACTGAATAGACACTTTTCCAAAGAAAACATTCAGATGGCCAACAGACACATGAAAAGATGTTCAGCATCACTCATCATCAGGGAAACGCAAATCAAAACCACAGTGAGGGGCGTCTCACACCTGCCTGAATGGCTATCATCAGAAAGACGGCAAGTGTTGGTAAGGAAGTGGAGAAAAAGGAAAGCTTGTGCATTGTCGGTGAGAATGTAAATTGGCGCAGCCACTGTAGAAAACAGTTTGGAAGTTTCTCCAAAATTAAAAATCGACCTTCTGCATGATCCACTCCTGGGTATGTATCTGAAGGAAACAAATCACTATCTTGAAGAGATATCTGCAGTTCAGACAACTTTCTTCCAGTCATGATATGGAAATAACCTATTGCAGAGATAAAGTTGTGGTGTATATACTAAGCCATAAAAAGAAGGAAACCCTGCCATCTGTAACAAGATGGATGAACCATGAGGATATTATACTGAGAGAAGGAAGTCAGACAGAGAAGGACAGATGCTGCATGATCTCACGCATATGAGGAATTCAAGAAAACCAGACTCACCAAAACAGAGACTGGATTGGTGGTTGGTAGAGATGGGAGGTAGTTGAGGAAGAACAGAAAGAAAGGAAGGAAGAAGAAAGGAAGGAAAGAAAGAAAACACCAAAGAAAACATTGCTGTATTTTTGTAATTAATTTTTTTCAAAGGGAGAGACCTGCATCTCCCTGTTTCAACTAAGGCGTGTTTGGTGGATATTACCATAGCCACTCAACTTCAGCTCCAAAAAGAGCAAGAAAGAACCAAAACACTCCTGCCTTCTCCTCCTCCCCACCCCCAGGTTTGTGGCAGCTGCGACTCAGCTGAGGCCTAAAAGTCAGGCACCTCCCTGTCATCAGCCCCTGTCACCAAGAGATGCGTGCCACTCAGACCCAGCTCTCAACACTCACTTGATAAATATTTTATTGACACCTAGTATACCACACATGTTTTAGGCTCTGAGAAGACAGCGTAAACAAATCTGCCCAAATCCCTGCTCACAAGGAGTTTACATTTTCATGGGGAGAGACAGATAAGAAAGAAACATATTATAAAAGATACAGGTGGCCAGATGGAAATGATAAATGCTATAGAAGAAAAACTGGGCCTCTCTGGTGGCTCATGGTAAAGAATCCACCTACCAATGCAGGAGACGTGAGTTCCATCCCTGGGTCAGGAAGATCCCCTGGAGAAGGGCATGGCAACCCACTCCAGTATTCTTGTCTGGGAAATCCCATGAACAGAGGAACCTGGCAGGCTACAGTCCACAGGGTCACAAAGAGTCAAACACAACTTAGCAACTACATAACAACAACAACATGGAGGAAAATTAAGTGGAAATGTGCATAGGAAATGTTGCGGGTGGGGTGAGTCATAGGAGATTAAGAAACGCCTCAGTGAGAAGGGGACATTTCATCAGAACCCACATGGGGGTGAAGCAGGGAGCCACATGGATGCCTGGGAACAGCAAAGGCAAAGACTCTGAGGCAGGACCTGCCTGGCATATTTGAGGACCGGCAAGGAAGCCACTGAGGAGGCAGCAGTGGAGGGACGGGGGGTAGAATGAGAGGAGACTGGTCAAGCTGGGGGCCAGGCTGTGCCCAGCCTCGAGGGCATTACTAGACTCTAGCCTCCACTGAGTCAGATGGAGAGTTTGGGGCAGAGAGTCAGATTCTGACTTCTCTGGTCAGAGACAGAGGACCAGAGCAGAATCGTAAGATCTGGAATCTTCCCAGCCTGGTATTTGACAAGAAATAAGAGAACTTTCAATATCAACCTTTATCTTTTGTCATTACTTCCCTGGCGGCTCAGCTGGTAAAGAATCCGTGTACAATGCAAAAGACCTGGGTTCAATCCCTAGATTGGAAAGATCCCCTGGAGAAGGGAAAGGTTACCCACTCTAGTATTCTGGCCTGGAGAATTCCATGGACTATTCCATGGACTATTCCATGGGGTCACAGAGAGTTGGACACGACTGAGCGACTTTCACTTTCTTTCCATTTTGGAGAATCAAAGGACAAGCCATAGGATGCCCGCGCCCACTAGAACCTAAGCTCCTGGAGGCAGGTGCTACCCCACGCGACAGTGCTCATCACTGTACCCAGAGGGTCTCACAAAGGGCCAGGCACTCAGCAAGTGCTCATTAAAGATCTACGGAAGAAATGTGCAGGTCTGCCGCGAGGGAGACTCTGGCAATTTGTATTAAGCTCCATGGCCATTGTGTTAAAGCCAGTGCTGGGCACCTACCAGACACTGCCCCCTTTCCAGTAGAGCTTGAGTGCCCTGCCTAGGGTTCCCATGGGGCCCAGTTGGATCAGACAGCCAATCTGAGTCCAGGGCTCTTGCCCCCTTCTCACTGCCCCAGAGGCCCAGCACACCCTGTCAGGCCAGGGGTCGCTCCCACCTCCTTCTGGCTCGCCTGGGGGCCTCAAACACCAGCCCAGAAGGCGCCAGACTTGGGAGGGGGTATCCTATGCCTATCCTCCTGAGGGTCGTGATTCTACTGGGGGCGGGGAGGGGCAGATCCTTCATGAAGAGGGTGTATATCTGTCCCTCTTTGGAACTGTTCCTCCTGGCACAAAGTCGGCGCTCTCCCTCTCACTGCCCCCTCCCGCTTCAGGTGAGTCCTACCTGTGTTTCAGTCCCGCCCTGCTAGTACCCATCCCCCTCGGGGCGCGCCTCGCATCTTCATCCGCGGACCCCGAGCGCCCCCTGCCGACCGCTGCTCCGCCTGCACGTCCGCGGATCAGAAGCCCGAGGGTGTCGGTGCAGGGGCGGTGTAGTGGTCAGTTCCTGGGGCTCGGGTTGGGCCTCAGCCCTTTTCCCCCACACCCAAGAGGCACAGGGGAGTCCCATCTTGGCTTGAGGGGGGATTGCCTGGCACACGCAGTATGGAGACAGGGCACAGGCCTCACAGGTCCCTCCTCCCAGCCCTGGTACTCTCCTGCAGGGCCCCTGGAGTATCTTCCTGGGTAGTGGGGGGCTGAGCCTTGAGAGAGCAGGGTAGAGAAGGCCAGCAGGGAGGTACAGGACAGGGGCTCCCTGGGCAAGCCCACAGAGGGTCTTCTGCCCTCCCTGGGACTGAAGAAAATCCAGGCTGGTCCCCATCCACCAGCCTTAATCCCTCTTATCGCCCATCTTCCTCATATCCAACCCCTATCCCTGTCAATCCTGTCCCTCCCCAAAATGGCTTTCCTTCCAAATCCCCAGACGACATAGTGCCATCAACAAGGCCATGGTGCATCCCCTCTTTTTTTTTAACTGTTTATTTATTTGGTGGTCCCAGGTCCTAGTAGCAGCATGTGGGATCTTTTAGCCGTAGCATGCAAAATCTTAGTCATGGCATACAGGATCTAGTTCCCTGTGTGTTGTTGTTGATATTTAGTCACTAATTGTGTCTGACACTTTTGCAGCACCGTGGACTGTAGCCCACCAGGTTCCTCTGTCCGTGGGATTTCCCAGGCAAGAATACTGGCATGGACTGCCATTGCCTTCTCCAGGGGAGCTTCCTGACCCAGGGATGGACCTGCGCCTCCTTCATTGACAAGTGGATTCTTTACAGCTGAGCCACCAGGAAAGCTAATTCCCTGACCAGGGATCAACCCAGGCCCCCTGCATGGGGAGTGAAGATTCTTAGCCACTGGACCATCAGGGAAGTCCCACGCATCCCATCTTGGCACTGCGCCAGGAGCCTGAGAAGGGGACACAAGGTGGGTGAGCAGGAGGGCAAGGTCAGCCTTTGGAGAGGACCTCACATGTGCAGGCTCACGGCTGTGTGCAGATGTGAACACAGGTACACAGCATGTGCATGTGTGCACACATGTGCACTCAAGTGTGTATAAGTGAACACATATGCACAAATATGCCTGTGTGTACATATGTGAGTCACACGCTCACATATATGCATTGTGTGCACACCTCCATGCCTAGGCACAGGTATCCACGCCTATACCCATCTATAGGTGCAGATAGATAGCATCCTTAGATAGACTTATACAGGTCTGCCATCAAAGCCCACATCTGCACACATAGGCAAACACACATCCCTCATGGGCACGCGTGTCTCCACATGCCTGGGGGAGAACTAGACTCTAGAGTCAGAAAGACCTGTCTGAACTCTGGTTTGGCTTTACCACTCTCTTACCCATGATCCTTTGTGTGTGCAACTTTGCAGAGCCTCTGTTTCTTGGTCTATAAAGCTGGTAATAGGGTGCCTGTCTGTCGGGTTGCAAGGATTAGAGGAGCTAATAAGTGGATCAGGCCTGCCAAACAGAAAGGCAGCAGACGGACCCCCATCCTCAGGCCTGCGTGTGACAGTGACTATAAGGTAACCAGAAGGATCCCCATCTGGGGGTTGAGGCAAGGACGCCCCCAGCACAGGCACACACTCGTGCACACACGCCGGGGCCACTCTGTGTTCCTGCTGTTTGTGCAGGCTGCTTAGCTACCAGCCAGGCTGAGGAGTACGTGAACCCACATGGGAGCCTGGTCCTACCACCCTAGCCTGTTGGGACAGGGCCTGGCCAGGATTCCTGCATTCCTACTGCCTTCCCTCTTCCTCCTGGCCACATTTAGGGTATGAAATGGAGGAGTTAGGGAGCTGCCCACCCTCAAGCCACCAAAGGCTTTGCCCTGCCCACAGTAAAGCTGGTGGTACTGTAGGCGCCCTCCCTGAGACAGGGGGACCCTGGGGCCCTCCTGGGGGCTCTCCAGCTTGCCTGACAGCCCCTCTCCAACTCCATCTCCTCACATGCCCACGGCTGCTGAGACTGTATACCCTTAGCGAGCTGAGAGGTGGGAGGCCCCGCCCCTACACATTCTCTGCACATGGCCTCCTGGGAAAAGGAAGCCTGCCAGTATCCCCGTGAGCTCCTCTCCCTAGCACTCTAAGTCCCCTCACAAAATCCTGTCCCACAGGCCACCCCCTGGCCACCACAGTGCCCAGGCGAGGGGTGGGGGTGGAGGGAGAGGAACTCGCTGTATTGAGTCCAGAGCAGAGAACAAGTTGGGCTCAATGCTGGCTCTGAAGACCCTTCTGGGATCAGGGACAGCCACACAGCAGGACATCCCTTGCAAGTGTGCCTTTCTATCGACAAGCCCCAAAGGGATGACTGGGACTCCTCCCTTTGCCTGTCCTCACCCCCAGGCAGGCAGGGGGCACAGGCAGGGACATCAATGTCATCCAATGACAGTGGCATACATACTCCCATACTGCGGACTGTGAGGGCCCATCCTTTGGTAAACTGGTCCAAAGGTAGTGGGTGCAACCCACCCAGGCCCTTCCACTTCCAGGTCCCTCCAAAATAGGTGTGGGGGTGTGGACGGTAGACAGACAGCCGGGGTGACACACAGCACCGAGAGTGTAGCCTACAACCTCCTTCTACAGACGGAGAGACTGAGGCCCAGAGAGAGGAAGGGCCTAGCTCTAGGCCCACAGTGAAGCTGGGCCTTCTGACCACTCCGCACCCTTTTCAGGGCTCTAGCAAATCTCCCACTCAGAGCTTTGCTGGGTCCTGGGACTGCCTGACTGCTGGGGTCGAGAGACAAAGAGGGGAGGCACACCCAGGAGGGCAAGCTGCAAAGAGGTTCTTCCTAGCACCCAGCCTTAAGGCTGACAGGAGGACTAATGCCCACACAGGGCCTCTTAGGGACTGCAGGGGTCTAGAGCATGGCCAGAATGAGAGGGATGTCACTGGTGTGGCCACAGACAGGCCTGGGTTTGGAAAGAGGGACCCTGAATGTATTCTGAGACCCACACCCTCTCCACCACTGTGACTTTGCAGCTGTAAATCCCCCAAAATGTGGAGATTAAAAAAAAACCCACAGAAAAAGCATCCTGGACTGGGAATTAGGGGCTTTGGCTCCAGTCTTGTTTCTGTCTCTAAACTCACTGCAGGAACTTGAGCCTCCATTTGAAAGCGAGTGTTAAGTCCTCAGTCCTGTCCGACTCTTTGGGACACTATGGACTGTAGCCCATCAGTCTCCTCTGTGCGTGGAATTCTCCAGGCAAGAATACAGGAGTGGGTAGCCATTGCCCTCTCCAGAGGATCTTCCAGACCCAGGGATGAACCTGGGTCTCCTACACTGCAGATGGATTTTCTATGACTGAGCGGCCAGGGAAGCCGGAGCCTCTGTTTACCTATCTGTGAAACAGTAGTGGGATCTGTGCCCTCCCTGCCTCCACTACCCCCACTGCCAGAGCTGCCTTTCTGCGGTGGGATGGGATGCAGGGACCATGGGGCCCCTTCCTGAGGAGTCTTGCCCTAGACTGGGAAGATGTCAGTCTAATAGGGGCAGGTGGGCAGGAACGTTCGTTGGCACTGTCCTGAGCCACTATCCATGAGTGTCTCCTGTGGGTGAATGCAACAGTACCGCGAGGCAGGGTCATGGCGCTCCTTTACAGATGGGGAAACTGAGGCCCAGAGCCAGGACTCCAACTCAGCTCCGGCGGCCTCCAGCAGACTGGGGGGGGGGGGGGGAGGCGGGCACCAGAACGGGGCTGAGCACGTGGGCCTCAGCCACCCACCATCAGGGCAGGTGTGTCATGCCGCTGCAGGATCTCCTGGGCTCGGAACCTCAGGAACTACAGGCCTGGGTCCCCGGCAGTCGCTCCGCGCCACCCCCCACGGCGCCCGACGGGGACAGGGCCAGGTGTGGCGCCAGGGTCCAGGGCGGGGCTCGGAAGCCTCTGTTCCGCCGCGCCGACACCTGGTGTCCGCCCGCCCGCGGATCGGCGTGCCCGGGCAGGGAGGCCGCTCGGGGCCGCCCGGACCGGACGGGACAGGACGCGGGCGGCGCCGCCACATCTGAGCCCCGCCGCATTCCGGGGCGCCCCGCCCGGGGCCCGCGGAGGAGGGGCCTCCCAAAGCCGGTGAAGCACCGCCCCGTTCTGGCTGCCGCAGGCGGATGCAGGTCCAGGAGAAGGGGGCACCTCGCTGGTCCCACCACCCGCCTGGGTAACTCATCAAACACTTCCTGCCTGGGGCTAAGGCTGGGGGTTCCTTCAGGGAAAAAATGCCAGAGCCTGGTTTAGCCCTCTACCGTCTTGGCTACCTGCCAAGGCTCTCAGCCACCCCGGGCAACGCCCCACACTCCCTAGACCGCACCGCTGTACACCCTGCAGCCAGGCTTGTAGAAGTGGCCTCCAGTACCTGGACTCCCTGGCCCAGACAGTGAGCAAAGCTGGGGGCTCCTTCTCTCCGCGATGTCCAAGCTGCTCACACTCCAGGCCCATCTGTTATGCTTCCCTCCATGCGCACCCTCCTCTCGCCCTCAACCCAACCAGGAATGTCCATGCAGTCCTTGCCTGTCTTTTCTAAGACCCCTCAGAGTAGCAACAGCAGAATGCTTGTGCAGCGACTATTATGACCAAACACCATTCTTCCTGCTTTATAAACATACATTTAACAAGCCTGCCCAGAGCCTCACACACACTTTGTGCCTGTCAGTAAGTTCACATTCCCAGGTCTGGGTTTCCGTGGATTTCCTATCGAGGTCCCCCCACCCTTGGCAGCTGTGCTTCAGAACACTGGGCACTGCCTGTCCTGCCCTTCTCTGGAAGCCCCTGCCCCCGCCACTGTGCCCTGTGCTCAGGCAGCTCTGTGGGCTGAGTGGCTGGGGAAGGAACATAGACTCTAGTCCCAGCCATCATGCACTGCTCTGTGACCCAGGGCAGCACAGGACCCTCTCTGAGCCCCAGGTTTCTGAGCTGCAGGAAAAGGCCATTTCTAAGGCCACATCAGACTTGCCCATGTGGGATTTTGTATACAACAAGTGCTCACCAAATGCATGAACAGTTGTTCACAGATTGTGACCCCGCTCTCAGCCCCCCTTTGAGACCAGGACCTAGGAGGAACTGTGCTCTCTGCCTCCCCTGTCCTGGCCTTCCTGGCCTCTAGAACCTCCTGATAAATAAATCTTGGTCCAGGCCCAGAGAAGTCAGTGACAGGATGAGGTGATGAGCCGTGAACAGGCCTGCCAGTCTCCTCCTCCTTCTTTTCCTCTCCAGGGCCTGGCACCAGCTACAGGCCAGAAAAGAAAGACAGTCCAAGTTCAGCATGCGTTCAGATGCCCCAGTGAAGCACTTTGAACCAAAAGCCCTGTGGGTTGGACCTACAGGGTCTATCCTGGAGTTTCCCATTTGGAAAGTCAGGAAGAGTCAGCTGACCATGGTTTTCAGCATGCGCTAATACTTGAAGAACTGCCCTAAACAAACTCGTGACACTTATAGAGCACTGTCCGGTGTCAGGCACTGCTCAAAGCAGTGGAAAGACAGGCTAGTGCGGGACACAGAGAAAATGCTTGCAACAGGCTCAGGTGCAGAGGCAAGGACAGAACCTGAGGCGGCAGGTTCTCTTCCTGGAGAGGGGAGCCTGCTTGAGGTGTGGAAGGCCCTGGCAGGGCCAGATGGCTGGGGAGGGGCAAGGAGAAGGGCACCCCCGTGGGAATTCAGAGTACAGCCTCAGGTTTCCCCAGACCTCACAGTGGAGAGGTGGGAAGGACACCTGTAATCCTGACCTCCAACTTACTGTGGCCTGAGCACTGGACAGTCACATCCTCCAGCAGACAGGACAAGAAGCTGCTGCTGCTGCTGCTAAGTCGCTTCAGTCGTATCCGACTCTGTGCGACCCCATAGACAACAGCCCACCCAGGCTCCCCCGTCCCTGGGATTCTCCAGGCAAGAACACTGGAGTGGGTTGCCATTTCCTTCTCCAATGCATGAAAGTGAAAAGTGAAAGTAAAGTCACTCAGTCGTGTCCAACTCTTCGAGATCCCACGGACTGCAGCCTACCAGGCTCCTCTGTCCATGGGATTTTCCAGGCAAGAGTACTGGAGTGGGGTGCCATGCCTTCTCCAGGACAAGAAGAGAGGGAGGTTAAACACACAGCAGGAGGGACCAGAGCCTGCTAGAACTGTCTGAATTCCAAACTGGCAAGCAACTGAGGGCTTCCCTGACCCCCGAGCCTTTCAAGAAGGGGAGCCACCTAGGGGCTTCAGCAGGGTCTTTTCTGCACTAAGGCAGGAGGCTGTGGGCAGGCCTCTCAGGGCCGCTCCCACAGAGGAGGCTGGGAACAGGAGAGCATGGCTCAGCCACTCTCACGGGTTTGGCCTTGTTTTCTTCACACAGCAGAAACTGCTTCGTCAGCTCCCTGAAAACCCTCTGTGCAATCACTGGTGGAGGAGCCCTGCCCCAGGCCTCTCCCTCCTCCTCTGCCCTCTCTCCTGATGCAGGAACACAGACCTTCCTGCTCCCAGCATAGGCTTGGGACCCAGCCCTCAGCCTGTCCTCTCCCAGCTGGGCCATCCAGGTGCACTGGGCAACTAGCGCAGACCCCAGAGGCCCCCAGGCCCAGGCCCAGCCACGGGGTGGGGGCAGGGAGAGCACACAGCCTGCCCCTGGGGAAGCAGTGAGGCTGGAGAGTCAGGAGTCCCAGGCTCTAGTCCCAGCTCTGGGTCTCAGTTCCCTAAACTCTGCAGTGAGGAGCTGAACTCAATAATATCCAAGCACACTCCCAGCTTCGAAAGTTCTAGGACTAACAGGAAGAGACACTCCCTTCCTTCACTGTGCCCAAGGGGGCCAAAGCCAGCCCAGGGGCTGCCTCCAGGCCTGGGCTCTGCCCCCACTATGCCTCTAATCCCTCTGTTGAACTCACTTGCCAAAGGGTCCTGGCAGAGGGGCTGTTGCAAGAGTCAAATGAGACAATGCTTGAAAACTGCTCCAGAACAGTCAGTGCTCTCATCTTTCATCTCCAGAGAGAAATTCCAAGATGGTACATCCGACACACACAGGATGAGCGGCATGGGAAGATGCAACACACACTGCCCCTAGGGCGGGGGAGAGCATGGCCAGGGCTAGGCTGGGGAGAGCATGGCCAGGGCTAGGCTGGGGAGAGCATGGCCAGGGCTAGGCTGGGGGCTTTCGGGGAAGGTCAGCTCCTCAAGGTTGAGAGCTGAAGATGGAGGGCATTACAGACCAGAGACGGATCTAAAGAGGGGGTGCCTGCTTCCTCCGGCTGTCTCCACCAGACCCCCCTGCTGGAAGTAAGAAGGCTGAGCCAGGCTGCCTCACCTGGAGAACTGGCCAGGAGAACTGTCCTGGAACCTCAGCTCCCTTGGGACAGAGAAGAGCCACGCAGTGAAGGCTCCTGGCCTTGGGGAAGGGGGCCAGGACTGGGTGGGTATAGTCTTGGCTTGTTAAGTGTCTGTAAGTGAACGGACATTCTACGGGGCTGAAGATCCTCAGGGAAATTCACGGCCCCTAGCCCACCACCCTAAAAGTGAGGACGAGGAAACTGAGGCTTGGGAAGGAGCGGTCACTTAGCCAGGGTCACACAGCTGACTCTGAGTCCCGACTGCCTCTTCTGACTCCCAGGTGGGGCAGGCTGGGCCTCCCCCACAGCAGGTCACGGGCAGGAGCCAGGGTCTCCATGGGAGCTGGGGGGCATTGTAGGGTTCAGGGCCGGACAGGGGTACCACAGACGCCAGCTTCTTCCTGAGCAGGGTGGGGAGGCCTGGAGGCAGGGAGGTAGCCTGGCCTCCACCTGGCAGACAGCATTTGTTACCTTATAAGGTGCTTTCTCTTCTCCCTCAAACAGCTTCTGACAGAACCAGGTGGGGCTGTGGGTGGAGGGGTGGAGCCACACCTACCCACTCACCCAAGTGCACTCTCTGAGCCTCAGGGTCCAAAGCAGCCCCCTGGCCTGTCAGAGAAAGGCGGCCAACACACAGGCCCGTCTGAGGCCCCAAGCCTGGCCTGGGAACCAGGACCCCCGAGTTCCCACCCTCATCACCTGCCCTTAACCTGTACTGCTTCCCCCACAGCCCTGGTTTACAGCCAGTCTGGCTCTCCTGCCCCTCACACGCGGGCATGCACACAGCAGAGCCTGGGGGCCAGAGGCGGTGGGACAGGGGAGCACAGTGTTGGCAGCGGGGAGGCTGGTTCGTGTAGAAACTGCACTTGCTGTCCTTCCCTGGGGACAGGGAGGTCTGATTCCCCAAGGTGGGAGCTGCCTCTCACGGCCTCAGGGCCTCCTGCCTCTTGCCCAGAGAAAGCAGGTTGGGCACTGACCCCTGTGTCTGTCTCCATCCTCAGCGGCATGGAGGGGCCTAGGACCCAGGCCTAGAGGCTGGGAGGGGCAACAGGGCTGCTCATTCACCACCCGCCGCTGGGGGACCCTTGCCTGACTCTGAATGAGGAGTGGAGTCCAAAGGGTCCCAGTGAGGAGCAGCACTGACCCTCAGGACTGGGGCCAGGCCACCGTCACTGATGCCCGCCGGACCTCACATAGGGCAGGCACAGTGAGCATCCGATGAGGGGCTTTAAGGCCCGCTGGCCGCCCTCTAGCTGTGTGACTTTGGGCAGCTGTGAGCCTCCCTCAGCCCTGGTTTCCTCTCCGTAAACTGGGAGTGATAGTTTCCTCCTCCTGAAGTTGTTTCCACTGGTTGACAGTTTGGATATGCTTGTGCTAAGTCACTTTAGCCATGTCTGACTCTTTGCAACCCCATGGACTGTAGCCCACCAGGCTCCTCTGTCCATGGGATTCTCCAGGCAAATACTTGAGTGGGTTGCCATGCCTTCCTCCCATGTCTAGTTGCACATAATGGCCTGCAAACAGGTTTTATTGGGCAGCTGGGGAAGGGTTAGGGTGCTCCCCAGGATCTCTGGTTGTGCTGTGAGTGCTAAACCCCATTTCAGCTCCTCCAGGCCCTAACTGGAGGCAGTGCAGGGGCACAGGGCCCTTGGTCACCAAGGGAACATCAAGGGAGGGGCTCACAGCACCACCAAGGCAAAGGCACTGAGGCAAGCCCCATGCTGGGCAGGCCCCTTTGCCCCCAGGTCGCCCGTGTCCGGGCCCCAGTGCACCGGCCATCTGTGCACAAAGCTCTGTGTGTGTGTGTGTCTCCAAAGTGCCACCTGGCCCACTGGGCCACACCCTGGTGACTCAGGGCTACAGCATGTACCCTGCCCAGCCAGTAGGAGAACAAAGCCACCAACTCAGGGCCTCGGCATCCAGGCTGAGTCACAGGCAAACACACCCAGGCAGGTGCCCCCCTGCCTCCCAGGCCTGCCCTACCCCAAGGGATCTGCCATGGAGAGCAGGGGAGCCCCTCACACTGACAAGGGAGGGAGAGGATTAGGGTTAGGGACTGCTTTCACTGCAAAGAGGAGCCCCAAACCCCAGGCCAGCCCAGTGTGACATGGAGCCCCTGCTTTAGCTGATACCCAGGCCCCAGAAAGTCTGAGGCTCAGCTGAAGAATGCCACCAACTTAGGCCCCCACCTGGATGCAGACGTTGGAGGGGGCCCTGCCTGAGGACCCTGTCTCCAGCCAAGGTCTCAGCTGAGAGCAATCCACCAGGAAGGAGAGGACAGACCCAGGGGGACACCACAGGGCAGACAACCAGGTCCCCCAAACCCTCAACCAGTTGCAACCACACCTGGCCCTAACATGGAAACTCTGATCCCGACCCAATCCAACCTAACACCAAACTGTGCATAACACTAACCTGGGCCTGTCCTCTGACCTTAGACCCATGGCCGGATCTGACACTACACAAACCCCAACCCGAAGTCCAAGTCTGAACCATACCCCAACTCTACCCTGAATCAACTTCCCTCCAAACCTGGGTGCTTCCCTATGCCCAAACCTGCCCCATCCTCAAAACCCAGCCAGCCCTAAAGCCAGCCTGTCCACAGCTGCAGCTCTGACCTGCACCCACTCTCAGAGTTTTGCCCGAAATGCCAAGGTCAGCCCACTTTCTGCTCCAAACCCATAACATTCCTCCAAACTCTGCCTTCCCAGGCTCCCTCCTAATCCCAAACCCCACTCCACGTCTCAGCAGCACCCCACACCTTGCATCCACTCTCACCCCCTAAGTTCACTACCCTAAGCTCCTCAAGCCCCAAGCTCCCCACAAGCCCACGTCTAACCCAACTACTCCCATTGAGCCCACTCTGTGTCCACTGTCTGACGATCAGAGACCTCTGCTGGGACTGGGGGCATCAGGCGGGGCACAGATCCACAGTGGTGGGTCAGAGACCATTTGCTGAAGCTGGGAGGTGAGGCAAGAAGGCAGGGGCCGGGGACAGGATGCGCCCCCAGTAAGAACAGCAAGCCCTCTGCCAGCACCGTGAGTCCCTGCACCCAGTGGCCCCATGTCAGGACTTGCGTGGGGATGGGGGATCATTCAGACTCTGGGCCGGCCCTTGCCTGCCTGTCCTCCCATCTGGGGTGGTGGTCGGCCCACCCAGCTCAGGAATGCACTGCAGTACAGCCCCCAGCCCACTCTTCTACCCCAGACCCTGGGGTACCCACACCTCAGAGGAGGGAGTTTTCAAACCCAGGGCCCTGGGGCCTGTGCCAGCGCTCCCTAGGAGCCCAAACACCTGCTCCCACCTTCTACGCCCTGTCCGTGATCTACATGCCCAGTAGGCCAAGTTTGAGGCCCTCCCTCTACAGTCTGTGGTGGAAGGAGCAAGGCTGGCCAGCTAGTATCAGCCCCCACCGCCTTCCCCCAGGCCCAGGCTGCATTCCCAGCAAGCCAGGACCTGCCTCTCGGGTAAACAAGCCGAGCTCAGCACCCTCCTCCGCTGTCCTCCCAGACTCCCAGGTGGCTGCTGCAGTCAGATGAGAAGGTCTCTCCCTCAGCTCTAGCCTCAGGGCCTCATGCTGCAGACTCCCCAGGACCCCTCTGAGGCAGGCCCATACCTCAGAGGCCCTGCACCCACCACAGCGAAACGATTCTGGGTGTGTCCTTTCCTTAACCTGCCTCTCCCTGTCTGAAGACCTGGCCCCTACAGAGACTGTCAGAAGCTGCGGCCCCACACCTCCACCCCCGCCCTTCCCCCCCCCAGCCCCCGACCACAGTGTGCAGAGGAGACCCTGAGAGGTCGTTAACTCATCACATATCGCCTAATAGGGTTAGGGCTGAAATGGCCTTGCCCCATCTCAGACCTCCGCCAGTCCAGGGCTATCCCAGAAGCCTGGATAAGCACACAGGGCATGTGAAGGCAATGGGGACCAGGAGAGGCGGGGCAGGGCTCAGGTACGGGTAAGGGAGGACCAGGCCTCTAGGCCAGGGCTTCCCCAGACCTCTGCCCTGGAAATTCTCACAGTCACCCAACCCGATACCCTTCAACGCCATCCAAGGGGAGAAGCAGCTTTTCCTCCTTTCCATCTCACCCTGATGCTGGGCAAGACTTAATGGATGTAAGACTGAGCAAACTCCAGGAGACAGTGAAGGACAGGGAAGCCTGGCGTGCTGCCAGTCTGTGGGGTCGCATAGTGTCGGACACAACCTGAACAGCTGGATACCAGCAACAATCCCTCCAGGAGCCAGCCAGGTCCCCACCCAGGCTCCTCTGCCCCACTCCTGCTGCTCTCCTGGGTTCTGAGCCCACCCTCCACCCCAGCCCCCGTGCTGAGCAGGAGCCCTCCTGCCTCCAGGGGTCCGAGCTGCCCAGAGTCCTCGCAAAGCTCCCCTGCTGGCTGTGGAATTCACAGCCAGACTCCCACAAAGTGCCAACCCACCCACCCCAACAACTGGACGCCTGCTGCATTCCACCTGCCCTTCCCTGGGCCACGCTGGTCCCTGATGCCCTACAGTTTCGGCCTCCTGGTTTTGCTCCAATGCTCCACAGCCCAGAGAGCCCTCCCCTCCACTTCCAGACTGGAAGCAAATCCTATCTATCTCCCTCAGGCACAGGTACAACTGGAGCCCCAACTCCTCCAAAAGCAGTCCCCCGCTCAGAAGCCCAAACCATGGTGCCTTCTGATGACAGGCCCACCTCCTGACCTGCAGTTTAGTGATGGGCCTTTAGCACCCTCCACCTTCAGCTTGCTGAGAGCACAGACTATCTGCCACAACTTTCCATCCCTGGGGCTCAGAGTGGTCTTGTCTGACACCTCCCCACTTCCCCAGCTGGGACACCAGGCGGCGGCAGCGGGAGGCTAGTGTTTCCCACCTGGAGCTCCAGTTCTCACCACAGTCTGTGAAGTGGGTGTTCTCGTCCCCATTTTACTAACTGGGCTACCTCAGGGTGATTGCCCAAGTGGCAGAGCGCATCAAGGTCAAAGTGAAGTCGCTCATTCGTGTCCGACCCTTTGCGACCCCATGGACTCTAGCCTATCAGGCTCCTCCATCCATGGGATTTTCCAGGCAAGAATACTGGACTGGGTTGCCATTTCCTTCTCCAGGGGATCTTCCCGACCCAGGAATCGAACCCAGGTCTCCTGCAATGCAAGCAGACGCTTTACCCTCTGAGTCAGGCAGAGCGCATATTAGATCTCAAAGCCCACCCTCCAAAGAACTGAGAAATTGCCCCAAGTGGATGTGGATGTGGACGTGGGGACCCCTGGGGAATGATCAGGAGAGTGGCAGGGCCAAGACCAGACTTTCACCTAAAGCAGGGTCCCGGGGTCTGGGGAAGCAGCCAGTACCCCAGGACACCTCCACAACCAACCAAGCCCTGCGACCAGGCCGCACCTCACAGACATTCCAAGTGCGTGTGCAAACCCAGCACCGCAGCCCCTCCGCCGCAGAACGCCTCGACGCGCCTCACGCCCGCCCCCACTTCCGCCCCCGCCGTCCGCACCCAGACCAGCCAGACCGGCTGGGCCGGCCACGCCGCTGAGCGAGGCTGCAGAGGCTCCCCGCCCCCACTGCGAGCCTGCATGAAGGGATTCCGTGGCGCAGGAGCGCCCCCAGCTGACCAGTGTGGGACCGGCAGGGCACAAGGACCCATCCAGACCCCAGGCCAGAAAGAGTCCTGCGAGGATCCCTATTCCGTGACCTTCCTGAGTGCCCAGGACCAAGTCGGAGCGGCTGAATCAGGAGCAGAGGAGAGCGGAAGGGCAGGTCTGGGGGCCACATTAGCACAAACATGGAGGGGAAGAACAGCAGAGCCGGAGGCCAATGGGTGGCTGGAGCGTGGGTTCCCGCCTTGAACTTGGTGATGGAGCAGGCCCTGGCTGGAGAAAGGAAAACCGAAGGTCCTCTCAGATTTCTGCCACCGGCTGGATGAAGATCAGAGCTACAGGTCTGGGACAGCGACCAAAGGACTTGTCTTGGTCATGCAGGCCTTGAGGGACCCGAGCGACTTCCAGCAGAGACCAGCAGGAGGTGGTCTGGAGAGTCCATGAGCATGGCAGGGAGGCAGGGACAGCATTACAGCGTGGGTCGCCCCTCACTGGCTTCTGACTCATCCCTGGGCAAGTCTCTTCTCACAATGGGATTAGTGTTAGTTAGCTGCTCCTAGGGTCCCTTCCTGCCCACGTACTTTTCATTACCTGCCCCGCCTCCTTGTCTGGGCCTCAGCCCCCTGCAGAGCCCTCCTAAGAACACACTGAGGACATAGTGCTAACTCCCATTTATTGAGCACATACTAAGTGCCAGACACTGGGCTGGTGGCCTTACCAGCCTGGGGGTGAAAACTGGCCACTTTGACATCAGTGCCAAGTCAGGGGGGCTCTTGGGCCCCACCTGTGTGGCTCCCAAAGTACTTCCAGGGTCTCCCAGGGATACTGCCTTGCCAGACAGGAGCACGTAAAGACGCCCTACCTCAGTGGGCAGTGTCATCCATGAGCTCTCTGCCCACAGCCCACTGAGCCTTCCCGGGTCTGCGGCAGGGTCTTGAGGGGGTGGAAGTGGGGTGGCGTAGAGCAGAGCTTCCCTCTCCAACCACCATCTTCCCAGTCCTCGAGGTCACACTGCTTTGGCCCAGAATCTCAGCGGTCTTCAAAGCCCAAGGCTCCTTCATCCCCTGGTGCTGCACCTCTGGATGTCTCTCTCTGCAGGGCCTCACGGCAGCCCTCCAGATGATGCGATGGGCACCAAGTCTGCTCCACCCACTCTGTCCTCCCCCCTCTCCCCCCAGACACCTTGTGCACAGACCACCCCCCCTCCTCCTGCCAGCCCGGACACCAAATACACCCTATACCATCACTGTGTGCACTCTGTTGTGTCCAACTTTTTGCGACCCCACGGACTGCAGCCCACCAGGCTCCTCTGTCCATGGAACTGTCCAAGCAAGAATACTGGAGTGAGTTGCCATTTCCTTCTCCGGGGGATCTTCCCGACCCTGGGATCAAACCCACGTCTCCTTCTTGGCAAGCAGATTCTTTACCACTGAGCCCCCAGGGAAGCCCCTACTATGTTCTATTCACTACAGCACCACCGTGGTCAAGCCTGAGCCTTCCCTTCATGGAGTTTACATTTCATTTTGGGGGAAAGGACAGTAAACAAATATGTACAGCATTATTGGGGGCCACTACATGGGTGTGGCACCCACACAGTTGCCCAGGGCCCCGAAGTTAGTTTAACACACTGCTGTCACTAACTTGGAACTCTCAGTAATTTTTTAAACAAGGTGCCCACGTGTTCATGCTGCATGGAGCCTGCAAATAACGTAGCCAGTCCTAAACATAGTATGTTAGATGGTCGTTGCCGTGGAGAAAAATGAAACAGGAAAAAGGGATGGGGTTTTGGCAAGGAGGGGAGATGATAAATTTAAATAAGGCTTCATCCATAGGCGATGTTAGTGAAGACTGAATGAAGTGAGGGAGCCAGTCCAGCGGCTGTGTGGCTGAAGACAAGGTGAGTGCAGACAGGGCACGTGGCTGGTTTTGAGGAGAGGTAGGGCACCAGGGTGGCCAGAGAGGGGCGATAGAGAGAAGGAGGTGAGGCCCCTCGGATTTGGCTTTACCGTGAGACAGGAAGGTACGGAGACCGAGACGAGGGCGCTGTCATGATCTGACTCGAGGACGTAGCAAGAGCCTCCTCCCGCTGCACTGAGGAAAGCCTGCAGGGCCACGGCAGAAGCGGGGAGCCCACCTGACGCTGGGTGGGGCCCCCCACACTTCTCTGTCTCCCCAGTAGACCTGGTGGGCTGAGGGTTGGGAGGGACGGTAGAGTCCAAGGGTGAGGCCCACGCGTCTGGTTTGGGCAACCAGATGGGCAGAGGAGCCATTCCACAAACCGAGACAGGGACCATCATAAGAGGGCAGAGCGGGTGGGGAAAAGAGGGCCCATGGCTGCAGGCTGAGTCAGGCCAGGCCCACCTACAGATACCCCACCCACCCACCCTTGAGCTCGTCCATTCCTAGATCTGCCACAGGAGCTTCAAGGCCTGCCCTTCCCCTCCTCTCCCTGCTCCCTGACCCTTCCCACCCTCAACAAGGGAGCTTCTTCTGCACCCCTCAGACCTCCCTAGCCCTTCTCACAACCGCAGGACGGCAAAGGCTCCAGCAATGGTTAATCTGCTTTTCACTCAGAAACACGACCCCCAGGCAGGGCCACCCAGTCCAGCCGTCAGCCAGGGTCCCCCTGCAGCCTTCTGTGCACCTCCGGGACCCAGGAGCCCAATCTCTCACCAGGAAGCCCAACCTATGACCTCCACCTTGGTCCCAGCCTGGTCTTCTCTGAAGCCACATGGTAAACAGCAGCTCCATTCTCCATGAGATGGGAGCAGGTGGAGACAGAATGAACTAACTAATCACCCGCCTGGCACTTGGGGTGCAGAGGTCAGAAGCAAGCTGGGGTCCCTGCCCTCAGGGGCTATGACAAGTTCCTGCAATACCAATTGAAAAGGAAAAGAACAGCGAGTTTCATCGAGCATTTACGATGTGTCAGACACTGTTCCAGTGTCTGAACACACTTTATGTGTAATAAAATCATTTTGTTATCCCCAACGTCCTCAAAACTGGGCTCTGTCATCTTCACCTATGCATTGGCCCAGAGTCCTGAAGACACTATGGTCAACCAGAGTTCACGCTGAGAAGAGCAACCTGCGGGAATTAGCAACTCACTGCCTGTTTTAAGCGTCGGCTAGTGTTTCGTTCCTCAGTTGAAAGGGTTTCTCTCTTGCAAAGAGTTTCTCTGGTTTCTGTCTTCAGTCATCTCCCCCAAACGGATCGCACAGATGGGAAGGGGTACGGTCCTGTGGCTCCATCTAGGGGCAGAAATATGCCCTTCAGCAGTTTAAGCACACACACCCCGCCCCACCCCAGCTTCCTCCCTCCTCACCCCCCACCCCCACCCCCGCCGCCTTGTAGGGATTCAGAAGGACTGCCTGTTAGAATGTCAAGCATCAAGCACGAACCACTCCCACCACGCAGGTGTCACTCAGTACTGCAGTATGACTGCACACCCGCTTCCTCTAGTTGCCAGCCAGAACACGTCTCCCTGTAGAACTGTGTCCCTAAAATGCTGCTGCTTCTTTATGTGAACACAGGTGACTTTAAGAGTTTTGAAACCTGATGCTCCGCCAGATAGCTTCATACAGTCCCTGAACACTGTTAAACTGTCCCTGCCGCTTGGTAGGCTTGAAACAGACTTTGTTGGGGGAGGCAAGTAAGGGTGTGTCACTCACAATATTGGCAACATTCTTTCCCTTAGGATGGCCATACTGACGTGGCTGTTCAATTTATTCTCTGTTAGACTTTGTATATAATTTTTATAGATATGAAATATTTTCTTTAAAATATATTACTTCTTCTTGACAAACTTCACAATGTTTGAGACCTACTCTGTCAGCACTCAGGTGTACCCACAAGGAACCACCAACAGCCTGGATACAGGCCCACAGGGAAATCTCAGTTTGAGGCCACACACCAGCCACGCAGAGAATAGAACTAAGCCCCAAGGTCAAGAAGCTGCAGGCAGTTCTGTCCTGAGAACTCTGGCCTTTGAGTTACCAAAGTTTAATGTGAAAATCTACAATGGATATTGCACACATTTGGAAAATAGTAAGAGGGCTTCCTGGTGGCTCAATAGTAAAGAATCCGCCTGCAATGCAGGAGACACAGGTTTGATCCCTGAGTTGGGGAAAATCCCCTGCAGGATGAAATGGCAACCCACTCCAGTATTCTTGTCTGGAAAATCCCATTGTCAGAGGAGCCTGGAAGGATACAATCCAGGGGGTCACAAAAGAGCCCAACTGACTTTAAGACTAAACAATAGCAAAAGCACTTACTATGTGCTCAGCACTGTGTGGGGTGCTGGGAATCCAAAAGTGAGTTAGACATGGCTCCTTCCAGCAGAGAGGTGACTCTATGGGAAATGAGTCCTGACAATAAACAACAGGACAAGAAGGAGAGTGGGAGATGTCATAAGAGGGAAGGAAGGAGACAAAGTGATCACTTCCATCTTGGAAAAGCTGGGAAAGTGGCCAGGAGGCAGAGGCATAGAGCTGGGCCTTTAAGAGCGCTAGAGGTTGGCAGCTAGAAGGAAGAGACTCATTCCAAGAGGAGGGAACAGGGTCAGGAAAAGCACAGAGGCTTGGGGAACAGCAAGAAAGGGATGAATTTTTACAAAGGAATCCTGGGGGCTTCCCTGGTGGCTCAGTGGTAAAGATACCTCCTGTCAATGCAGGAGACGCAAGTTCAATCCCTGAGTCGGAAAGATCCCCTGGAGGAGGAAATGGCAACCCACTCTAGTATTCTTGCCTGGAAAATCCCATGAACAGAAGAGCCTGGCAGTCCGTAGGGGCTGAAAAAGAGTCGGTCATGACTAAGAGAATAAACAAAAAGGAATCCTGGATTCTCAGGCTGGACAAGTAGCTTGGCCCACCATGGTGGCAGGCCTGGAGCGGGTTTAGATTTAACTCAGGAGGAGCCATGGCAGGTGTTTGACCAGGAGATTGCCCCATCAAAGTGGTCGCTGTGTGCTAGGTGCTAGGAGCAGGGAGAGCACTGAGGCTGGCCAGTGAGCCGGCCACACAGGCCTGTGCTGGGAGGGGTGAGGAGCGGGAGAAAGGAGTGCCCCCTTGAGTTTGCCTCTGCTGTGAGTCTGTCCAGTGAGTCATGTGGCCAACCCTCCCCCTGCCAAAGGAGGTGGGAGTTAATCAGTCCAGAGTGGTGTGTACAGAGCGCCCACTGGGCCCTGAGGGGCCACAAGAGACCCAGGACAAGAAGCCCAATCTCCACCCATAGGAGCTTGTATCTCCACACGCCGGCAGCGGCTCCATGGAAGGCTACCTCTACGAGGTAGAGGTTTTAGGAGCCCACTTCTCCCACCAGAAGAACACCCCCACACATCTCCTGTCTAAGGACTGGTCTCACCCTAAGAGATGCATTGCTCAGGTCCAAACTTTAGTCCTTGTAGTGGATTGAATGGTGGCCCCCAGAAGGTATGCCCACATCCCAGAACCTGTGAATCTGACCATATTTGGCTTAAGTGTCTTTGCACATACAATTAAGTTAAAGATTGTAAAATTGAGATCATCCTGGATTATCTAGGTGGGCCGTAAATCTAACGACAAGTGTCCTGATTCGCTACAGAGGAGGAGGCACAGATGTATAGAAAAGGAGATGGTAACGTGAAGGCAGAAGCAGAGATCAAAGTGATGAAACCAGAAGCCATCATTATTACGATACCGACGCACAGAGAAGTGATTCACTGAGGGTCACACAGCTGCTGCGTGATGGAGCCGAGATCAGTGCCCATGCCCGCAATCGTTGCAGGCGCCGCTGAGGGCTCCCTGCTTTACCTCTCTCCCAACCCTGCTCTGCTTCTTGCTTTCTGAGGCCTGGTAACCACCCCTTTTCTGCCCCAGCTGCTGGGAAACTGGAGTCAACACTGACTCTCAAGTACAGCAATGGAACTACCCTTCAGAACCACCAGTTTTATTTTCTTCCCAATTAAGGGGCCCTAGGTGGGCTGCTGTCTATGGGGTCGCACAGAGTCAGACACGACTGAAGCGACTTAGCAGCAGGCAGCAGCTTTCTGTTTCATCACTAATGATAACCCACTTCTTTCTAGAGAGAACGTGGGAGGCAACAAGTACTAAAGACGGAACAGTAAGACCAACACAGAGAACTAAAATGCTGGGCCCACAGGAAAGCAAGATTGTACAAGGCTTACTGAGTGGCCGCAGATGCTGTGATTAAGCCTCGGGGCAGCCAGGGCGGAAGGGGAAGTCTGATGCGCTACAATCTGCAGGAAGCAGGCTCTTTTCTC
Organism: Oryx dammah; assembly: GCF_014754425.2. Classification (NCBI taxonomy): domain Eukaryota; kingdom Metazoa; phylum Chordata; class Mammalia; order Artiodactyla; family Bovidae; genus Oryx; species Oryx dammah. Next base: position 89,445,825 of record NW_024070213.1, on the reverse strand, counting down.
AGTGGGAACAGTTTTCCTTTATAATGAACTCTAGTGAAAGTTGCTCACATGGTCCTGGGTATTGGGAACACTGAGCGATGTGGTCCACTATGTCCTGAAAAACTGTTTTTGCAGAAAAGGAAAGTATCTTATGCAACTGTTGGTCAGTGTCAAGGGCACCGCACTCAGCCACACTCAGGGAGGGAGCATCCTCCAGGGGAAGGACCAGCGTGTTTCAGGAACAGACTGGCCAGAACTTGGAGACCCAGGCCTGGATGGACAACAGGGACCTTCAAAGCCATGCCCTAAACATCCTCCACCAGCTTCGGTTTGTGAAAAATCATGTTCCCTGAGAGCAGGGTCTCGTCTTTTTGTATCTACAATGCTGCTCCTGGCTCAATGCCCTCAACAGCCGAGTTGGTTGGAAAGGTGGGCAGAAGGATGGTTGGGGCCAGGCCCTGCGTCCCCCATGCCCACTACAGTAGACACTTTCTTTGCTCCGCACTCATGCCTGCTCTCCTCTTCTGTAGAAGCAGTGGAGCCCTGATCTGTCGTTGGGCACATGGGTGCCCTTGTGCTTCCCAGCACCCCAGGTTCCCGGCTATTGCCATTTGCCTGAGTACAGCCAACAGGAGGTGAGTGGAGGTCGTGAGTCCGGCCTCCATGTTGGGGGACACCCTCTCTCCACCACTTCCCCTTCCACTGCCTGGAAGCCAGACGTGGAAGTCAGCACGGATGGTGGAAGTCAGCATGGATGGTGGAAGTCAGCATGGATGGTGCTCGCCGGCAGCTGTGGAGCAACAGGAAAAGCCTGAGACCCGGTTCTGTGTAGCTTCTCCACCAGTGCTGGAATGTTCTTGCCAGACGATATAGGACAGAAAGTCATGTTTCATCTGTTTAAGTCACTGTTATTTTGAGTCTCTGGTGCATGGTGAATGGATAACCTGACTAATACCCCAGCGAACCCAGGAACTTGGGGGGAAAGCCATTGCCTTTTGTCCCTGGACACCGGGTTCAACCAAGCGGTCTCCCCCGAGGCCAGTTCCCACGCAGAAGGATGGCTGTTCCCACCGCGGCTTTTCACACATTACCTCACCGTCACAGCCACTCCGCAAGGGACCACACACTTGACAGATGGGGAAACTGAGGCTCGGAGACGTGGCCAAATCTGCACAAGGGCTCAAGGCAGCAGAGGTGGAGCCAGTCTCAAATCCAGGTCTGCCTGCTCCCCCTACAAAAATGAGAATTACTCACCACTGACCCCAACGCAGACAAGCTGTTCTCTTGGTGGGAGAGACCCCGTCTGCAGGAAATGTCTTGATAAGTCTGCTAGGAGTCCGAGCCCAGAGGCCCAGTCGGAGTGACGGGTTGTGACAGTCAGTCTGCAGGGCTCACAACGTGCAGTTGAACTTTGTGATTCTATCAAGGCCTGGTTCCCCAACAGCCCACCAAGTATGGGACATGGGGGGGGGGTCCGCACAGAAGAAGGGCACTTATGAGGGCAGTGACCCCAGGCTGCAGGCAGCTGCCACAACGTTTCCAACATCTTCCACGTCAGTAGCATAAACATCTTCTGGTTTATTGTGTTCAGAGAATCTGTGGGTCGGAGGGTTGGGACAGGGTGTGTGGCGAGGTGGAGGCTGGGGTTTAGATGGATGTCTGGGGCTGGAGCCATCATCACTCCCGCTTCTTTCTTCATGTGTCTGGACCAGATGATTCAAAAGCTGAACTGGGCTGGCCCCCTCAACTGGAGGACCTTCTCGAGCCTCTTCAGGTGGCTGCTTACAGATGACAACTGGGTCCCAAGAGGAAGCATCCAGAGAGGGATGTCAGAAAAGCAGTGTTCCCAGAGATCCAGCTAGTGCTGCCTGGCCTTGATGACCTAACTTTAAAGATCACAAGGGCTCAGGCGGTAAAGAATCTGCCTCCAGTGCAGGAGACCCAGGTTCGATCCCTGGGTCAGGAAGAACCCCTGGAGAAGGGAGTGGCTGCCCACTCCAGTATTCTTGCCTGGAGAAGTCCATGGACAGAGGAGCAGGCAGGCTACATGGGGCTACAAAGAGTCAGACACAACTGAGCGACTAACACTTTACAGGTCACATGGTATTGTGTCCACCGTGCCAACTGGTGCAGTGGTCTCAAGCCCATCCAGTTTTAAGGAGGGAACGAACGTAAATCCCATTTCAACTGGAAGAGTGTCAAAGAATTGGAGGCCATATTTTTAGGGGCCAAGTCCCATAATACCTGAGGGTATCTCTTCAGTTGACTTCTCTCTCTGATTCCAGAGTGTTTGAATGTCAAAAAACAACTCCTCTTCTAATATCAGATGCCCAAATCCCCCCGAAGAGCTTTAGTCTTTGATCTTTCTTTTTTTTAAAGATTTTTTTTGACATGGACCATTCTTAACGTCTTTATTGAATTTGTTACAATATTGTTTCTGTTTTATGTTTTGGATTTTTTGGCCACGAGGCATGTAGAATCTTAGTTCTCCGAATGGAGATCAAACCCACACCCCCTACATTGGAAGGCAAAATCCCAACCAGTGGGCAGCCAGAGAAGTTCCAGGTCTTTAATCTTGAAGAGACTTTATTCTAAAACAAGCCCCCCTGGCCCCAGCTGCCCTTCAGCCTGTGCTGTAGGCCTGACCCTTCTTAGACCTCAGTGTCAACCGGTGAACCCACTAGGTCTTTACAGAGAGCAACAGTGGCTGAGAAGCGGAGGGAATGCCTGGACCACTGGGTTTCACGAAAACTCCATCCTGACTGAATACCCAGAAAGAAGAAGGGAAGTAAAGAAGCAGGGCATCTGAGATTCAGGGGTAAACTTGGCAAGGTCACCATTTGGTTGTCCTCTCCCAAGCTTTTGCCTCACCTACACCTGTATCCACTGCCCCTCATCCCCCTTACTTCAGAGAAACAGGACTCCTGTCCAACCTTGTCCCTCTGAGGGTCCCCCACCTCCTTTCCTCCAATCTACTGTGTCCCTCTCTCTCTCAGACCCAAAGATCTCTGTTAGGAACAGATTGAGCATTCTGTTTTCCATTCAAACCAGCTTCTTCTGTATACTTACTGTACCAGCAGAGTAGGAAACAAGCCCATCTAGGTCTTTAAAAGGAGGAGTGGGATTCAGGGAATTAGGTGCTTATAAAATCCTGGGTGGAGGCAGCAGCTGGCAGGTGGAGAGGTGGGAGCTGGAGGCTTCCGATGGAACTGTTGAGTTCAAGGACATACACACAGACCATCATGTCTCCATCCACAGATCAGGAATTGCTGCAGCAACGGGCTCACTGCACTTTCAAACCCTGTACAAGCGCATCGTTTGGCCACACCTGATGCATTCTGTGGGCTTCCCAGGTGGCTCAGTGGTAAAGAATCTGCCTGCAATGCAGGAAATGCAGGAGACAGGGTTTGATCCCTGGGTCAGAAAGATCCCCTGCAGGAGAAAACAGTAACCCACTCCAGTATTCTTTCATAGAAAATCCCATAGACAGAGGAGCCTAGCGGGCTACAGTTCATGGGGTCGCTAAGAGTCAGACACACACACACGGTACACTCTAGCTGCAAGGGAGTCTGAGGAGGGTGATTTCTGGCTTTCTGGCCTCAGCAGTGCAAAGGGCATGTTGAAGGAGGAGGGAGCAGATGTTGAGATCCAGGGCACCAGCCCCAGCATTGATGAAAAGGCAGACGTTTGCTGGAGGCATCCCCTTCTCTCAGGGAGCCATCAGAAGGTGGGGTCTCTCATCTCCCCAGCACACGTCCTCTGGCTTATTTTTCCTGCTATTGCTGTGTCATCTTTCAAGCCATCAGTCACCCTGGGGACTTCCTGGAAGGAGAGGGGGTGACACCAGCTCCCTTCGCCACCATGTCCCTTAAATCTCCCCCAAAGGCACATTTACTCCATATGCAAATTTCTTTTCTGAAGTGTTTGGGTAAAAGGGATTAACTTCTCTGAGAGAAAACCGTTAACTCTCCAACTGACTTGGACTTTCCCTTGTGGATCACTAAGGAATGCACCTAAAAACCCAGCCTTTCCAAGGAAGGGACTTCCCCAAAGAGTTCCCCCTCCCAATGCCCCCTCCCTCTCCTTCCCTCTCCCTTCCTCTCCCTCCCTGTCCTTCCCTCTTCTTAAGGGTATCCACTCCTTCCCTCAGGATTCTCCCTGCACACCCACCCCACTAGCCCTGTGCCTTCCTTCCTAGGGCCTCAGGTCTGGGTTCTGCAGCCCTGACAAGCGCCCTCCGCTTCAGTGGGGCAGGGAGAAGAGGCACTGCCAGGCTGCCTGTCACAACACACCCTTGCGGAGGGAGCTGGAGGAGCTGGGGCACCGTCCCTCCTGACCGCGACAGCAGTCCTCTCATTCCGTTCCTTTTCAGAACCCCCACTAGAGGGAGCTAGACATTCACCAGTGCCGTCGCTGGTGGTTCCAGCCCAGAAGAATTGAAGCAGCTCCCTGGGACCAGTTTACACAAATGAAATTTAGAGGAAGAGCAGTTCGCTTAGACGGGGGAGATCAAACTGAGACAGATGGCCCTCCCTCACTTCCACCACTGCATGCGTAACGGGGGCACGGGGTCGGGGGAACATGGTAAGGGGAACGACGTGTGACGAGGACACTTTTGCCGGGCTCCTTGGAAAGTGGCTTCCTCGCCCTTCTAGGAGAGCCTCCCAAACCATTCTCTCTCTCGCATGACCTGGATGGGGAAGCCACAGCCCAGGAGGCTGCTGTGCCTTCTTAGGCCACACGGGGGCGCCAGCTTGGGTGGATGCTGCACCACATCTGCCTGGAGAGAGACTGACTCCCCAGGTCTTGACAGCTGCTGCTGCTAAGTCACTTCAGTCGTGTCCGACTCTGTGTGACCCCATAGACGGCAGCCCACCAGGCTCCCTCGTCCCTGGGATTCTGCAGGCAAGAACACTGGAGTGGGTTGCCATTTCCTTCTCCAACGCATGAAAGTGAAAAGTGAAAGTGAAGTCGCTCAGTCGTGTCCGACTCTTAGCGACCCCATGGACTGCAGCCCACCAGGCTCCTCCGTCCATGGGATTTTCCAGGCAAGAGTACTGGAGTTGGGTGCCATTGCTTCACAGACTGAACCTGCATCAAACCAGCCCTGGGGCACATCCTTCCTCCACACTGACCAGTTGGTTGAGCTGATAAGCCCTCTTTACTGCTTATCCCAGCGTGAGTAAGGTGTGTCCTTGCAGGCAAAGCCTCCTGCTAACTCCAGGTGCTTCTCAGGATGGTGTTCCCCAGTCTCTTCTGTTCCCACCCCTAATCACCACCCCTCAGCCAGTTCACAAAGAGAGACAATTTGGTGACAGATTGTCACCAGAGTGCGAAGCTACGGTGATGCAGGCAGGTGTGGGGCCCTGGGGTGGCCGATACAAACAGGAGCGGGGTTTGTGCTGAACCCGGGGTTATGCATGTAAACAAGGGGCTCCAGGCTGCAGGACCAAAGGTGGCCAGGCATGAAGGCTGGAGAGTGTCCACACAGTGCAGCTCCACAGGAAGGGAAAAGACTGAGAGTCAGGGAACACCAGTTAAGTGGCTATGGAAGTGGTCCAGGTAAAAGAGGGTAAGCAGCCAAAGACAGTGGCAAGGAAATGGAGAGGCGGGTATGGATGCTAGAGATGGATGTTAAGAGGGTTCCCAGGGTGACCTGGGTGATGGGAGGCTTACTGTATCATCAGTGAGCTCAGGGACCCAGGAAGAAGAGGCATGGAGGAGATGACAAGGTCAACTTTGGACGATGGGAAATTGAGATGCCTTGGGACATCCAGGCGTACAGACATCTGGTAGGCAGTTCTGTATGTGGCTGCGGCACTCAGGAAAGAATTAGCGCTGGGGATAGAGATTTGTCAGTCACCACTGGTCACTAACTGGTAGCCCACAGGCCAGCTTAGACCACAGGTGGAAGTGGGATTGATTCATACCACTTCTTTAATGGAACCTCCATTTTAAAATCAGTAGAATTTATTGAAAAATCTGGATTTCAGACCTCCCTGGAAGTCCAGCAGTTAAGACTCCACACTTCCATTGCAAGGGGCATGGGTTTGATAACTGGTAGGGAGAGATGCCACATGGCACAGCCAAAGAATACCCCCCAAATCTGGATTTCCATCTCCTCTTGAACAATCAGAAGATCTGACACCATCAGGCCTGAATTCCTCATGCAACAATCATCTCAGGTCACTTGGAGGGGCACCCTAGTTTTCCTGCCTAGCCCTCTTGGTATTGTATTTGATCCTGTAATAGCATATTTGGTAGTTACAATAGATTGTTTCAAAAGAAACTCACAACAGTCCTGCAATCCCACAGGCTCCTTTACAACATGACTTTGCCACATCTGGATCTCTTCACTTCCATTATTTTAGCCCAGCCACAGAGCCAACATGACAACCGCCAGACATAACCACAGCAGCCAGAGTTACAACTCAGAAGTTTACATTCAGAACATTTAACATGGTGAAAAGACGTAGCCAGGTAAGCTCAGGTTCATCCCACGAAACATTACCAATCTCTCAACCAGGGCAGCCAACTTCCCCCATCGAGCCTGCCCATCCGGCCTTCAAGCTTCTGAGCCTTGCCCTCCGCCCCTGCATCCCCACTCCTCAGCCAACAGCCCAGGCCGCTGACCCCAATCTCTGAGTCAATCCATTTTAGGCAACAAGGTAGCTGACCGGCAAGAGAGAATGATCAAACCAAAGCAGACAAAGCAGCTCTTCAAGGAATGGTCTTCCTTCATGACAATCATGCTGAAGGGAAACCAGCCAAGATCTATCATGTCACAAGAACCACGAAGCATGGTGAACTTTGGGTAAAAGAGTTGTGGCAAATTGAAATTCCGGCATCACATTTTCATCCTGTACAAAATTCTTGTACATATTTGGCCATTGCTCCATGCCGAGATTTGTTTCACATAAGTAGTAGTTCCGAAATGTTTTTTAAAACTCTCTTTGGAAAAAAAAAAAATGTGCATTTAAATTTAGTAATGTGGCATTACAGTCCTTGGAAATAAAATTAATTTTATACTGTTGTTCTGACAAAGTAAGAGAAATGCATGATCCAAAGTGGCATGATCTATGTTTTTTCCAAAGTTTTTCTTCTCTTCCAAAAGGAAGGTTTTCAGTGTTTCCCTGGAGCTTTGTTGGCTGGAATGGTGATCCCATGGGAGGCTTCTTTCAAAAAAAAAAAAAAAAAAGAGGAGGAGGGGGAAAAAATCAATTCTTTGGTCAAATCTGCTGGGAAGTGCTCTGCACTTCTCTTAGATTCATCGTAATATTGGCATAGCAATGCCTCTTACGAGAACTGCAATAAAGAAATCTCTTTAACTTTGCCTAACACAATAATCCCCAAATTTATTAGACCACAGAACCCTGTTTTCAAGCAACACCAATTAAAGTCCCTTGCAGCTGGAAAACCATGGCACCCACTTTAAGAAACACCGCCTTAGCCACTGAGGGGAAGGAAACTGGGGCGTCAGTCCCTGGTTCCCACCAAATTGTTTTGAAATATTCATAATTTCTCTCAAATGACAAAAGGATAAACTATTGTTTCTACTTTTAATTCATTTCTCCTACGATTCCTGTAACATTTGGTGCTTAATCAAGACATTTTAAACGAAAAGATACTTTCAGATTTGGGACCCAACTGGCAGCAAGATGATCCTATTCGTCGCCACCTGTGCCTTTGAAATGGTGGATTCTGCTCCCGCTGTATCCACAGCCTCTGGACCGAGCTTCCAGGTGCTGGAACATGCTGCTCCCATCTTCAACCAGTCACACAGCCCTGCCCTCTCCACCCTGCTCGCACACAGGGGAAGAAATGAGCTTCTCTCTCTCTCTCTCTCTTTTTTTTTTTGCAAACCCACAAACAGTGAAGTCTAAAGAACAAACAGCATTGAAAGCATTTTGGAGTTATTGGATTTCCTCACAAAACCTCATTGCTGCTAAATCCAAAAGATGAACGTGACAATAGCTGAAAGTCTGCACACTATCCCCCTTAAACTTTGCTGTCATTTCTCTAAAGCTCCTGTGCATGCCAGCAGCACGGCACAGGGTCCCACTCTCAGGTGCCTCAGCTAAGTACTAGCACATTGCTGGGAACTAACACATCTTTCACTTGAGAAAACTAAGGGGCTAGGGTCCATTTATAGCTTTTTCCTCCTCCCCACCCCGTGATCAAAGAAAAAACTTAAGGGACGATGCCTTTTGTTCAAACTCTGTTTCCTCATAGCCTTCTGTGTGCAGTGAACGAAACAGCAAAAATCCCTATGCTACTGGAGCTGACATTTGAGCAGATGGCTCGGGCAGAGAACTTTCCGGCTGAGAGGGTGGCTCTTGTCATGAGAGCCGGTCCAGGAAGGAAGTAAATCTACCTTTAGCTAGGTTGTTGTTTGGCAAGGAAGAGGTTCAAAGCCATGAAAATAGGAGGGTTCACATGGGCTGTTAACTGTGGGTGAAGAGCCACTATCTTAGGGCTGAGGGGTCCAGGTTGCTGAGGAGACAGACCCTAGCACAGGAATGCCCTGAGATCTCCCCCGCCCCCTGTGGAGGCTACAGAGGCCCAGGCTGCGAACACCTCCATGACAGCGCCCTGGAGCCACACAAGACAGACGATCGGAGAAGAACGTTGAGGGTGCACAGTGAGGCGAGAACATCAGGGACCCTCACGCGGTAACAAGGCCCCAGGGGAGTTACGTTACCCCCACAGCTTGGAACCCTAATGGCATGCTTTGCTAAAATGTATCTTCAAGGGCTTCCCTGGAGGCTCAGTGGTAAAGAATCCACCTGCCAATGCAGGAGACATGGGTTAGATCCCTGATCAGGGAAGATCCCACATGCCACGAAGCAGCTAAGCCCGCGCACCGCAACCACTGAGCCTGCGCTCTAGAGCCGGGGAGCCACAGCTACTGAGGCCTGCTTGCCCTTGAGCCCACGCTCTGCAACAAGAGAAGCCACCACAAGGAGAAGCTCGTGCCCCACATCTAGAGAGTAGCCCCCTCTTGCCGCAACTAGAGGAAATGCCCACGCAGCAGCAAATACACAGCACAGCCTAAATAAATCAGATTATAAAAATATAGAGATATCTCCGGCCTGCAGCAAAGGTCAGTGTGATCTGGGCCAGGGGAGGGTGGCAGCCAGGGACACGGACAGTATTCCAGAAGAGGCTGTGTGACTTGCTGGCCATCTCGGATGAGAAGAGCATCGGTCAACAGATGCTTGGGCCTGAGAGCTCGGGAGCCCAGTTCCCCAGGCATCCCTGTCTCCCTGAACACTGCTGGGGGGAACTCTCCTTCCTTCACCCCTGCACCACCATTTCCCGGTTGTTTTCTGGTTGAGTAGGGCATGTTCTTTGGGGATTTCCTGAGAAAGCATGGGAGAGGGGGCACGTCCTGGGTCTCTGTGGAAGACCTGGTCAGCCTGTCACTCACCCCCGCCTCGTCTAGCCCTGACCTCGGTCCTCACCACGGCCCTGCTCCCTGGGCCTCCCTGATGTCTGTTCCTCAACCACTCAGGGCGGGGTGCGGGGTGGGGGGCTCCTTCCTCAGGCTGCCAGCTCCTGCTGCTCTGCCACCCAGAGGCCTTTCCCCACTTAGCTCTATCGCTCTTTCTCACTCCGGTCTTCCTCGTTCAAACGTCACCTTCCCCATGACCTCACTGATCGTTTCCACCCTGCCCCCACACCCTCCGTGCACTCTCCCTGCTTCGTTATTACCACTTGTTATACACCGTATCCCCCAAAAAAGAGATGTGCTGAAGTCCTAAGCCACTGTACCTGGATCGTGAGCTGATTTACACTGCAGAGGTAATTTGTCAAATTAAAGTGAGACCACACTGGACTAGGGAGGGCCCCTATTCCAATGTGACTGGTGTCTTTCTAAGAAGAAAGACACTTGGAGCCAGGCACACAGGGGTCCCGTGGCAAACGGCACAGGACGTTGCAGACAGAGGTTGGGGTTATGTGGGTACCAGCCAAGAAATACCAAAGGGTGCCAGAAAGCCACATGAGCTTGGGAGAGTCAAGGGAAGGTTCCTGGAAAATCATGGAGGGAACAGGGCCCTCCAACACCTCAGTTTTGAGTGCCTGGCTTCTAGAACTGAGCACCTTGGTTATGGAAGCTCTTGGAACCAATACACATCTGGGATTCTATTCTTTATCTATTTGATATTACACGTAGTGTTCATCATCTGCCTCCCTTCACAAGAAGGCCAGCAGCACAGGAGCAGGGACTTTTATCTGCTTTGTTACTGCTGCGTCCTCAGGGTCTAGAGCAGTGCCTGGCATGGGGGTAAGTCCTTAGAGCAGTAGCCCCCAACTTTTTTGGCACCAAGGATGGGTTTCATGAAAGACAATTCTTCCATGGGCTAGGTGGGGAGGGCATTGGCTTCAGGATGACTCTCATAAGGAACACGCAACCTAGATCTCTCACAGGCGCAATTCGCAGTAGAATTCGAGCACCCGTGAGAAACCAATGTTGCTGCTGATCCAACAGGAGGCAGAACTCAGGTGGTAATGCTAGCAGTGGGGAACGGCCATACATACAGATGAAGCTTCCCTCACTCGCCTGCCACTCACCTCCTACTGTGTGATCCAGTTCCTAACAGGCCACGGGACTGGTACCAGCCCATGGCCCAGGGGTTGGGGACCGCTGCTTTATGACCTTAGTGGAATGAACGAGTTAATGACTGAATGAAAGCTTTGGTGTTCTGTACCCACTGAAGACTGGGCGCGTGGCTGCCTCTCCCTCTCCCTCTCCACCCCTGGGTACCTTCTGTGAAGCATGGACGAGCCTCCAACACACTGCCCTTTAATGAAACTCTAGTCACCTGCCATCCACCCTACCCGAGCTACCTGAGCCCACCCTTGAACTTTGTGTCACCTGGAATTGCCCCATCTGGGTCAGCATCAGGGCTAGACCCAGGGTCTGGCTGTCTCGGGTGCAGACGACTCCCAGAGAAGCTACTGTAATCTGAGAAGTGAGAACAAATGAGTCAAGAAGGAGCCCAGGCCTGGGGCAGAGGAGCAACCTCCTCCACCCACAGGTCAAAGGGCCAAGCGGGTGGAGTAGAACAGGAGCAGGCAGGGAATCGGAGCTGGAGGGGGTCAGGGCCTAACGGGTTCAGACAGAGGCAGAGAGAACGTCAGGTGGGCAGGGCTCACGCTGCTGGGTGAGGCCGAGGTGCCTGTGAGGGTGCACAGGTGGGTAGGCGGCTTCGAGGGCCAGGTGGGCCAGAAGCCCCATCCTCTCCTCCCACGGCCTCTCTGTAGAACTCAACCTTTCATTCATTCAACACATACTGACTGAGCACCTACTATGTGCCAAGCACTACAACTGCACTGGAAAGGCAGCAGGGAATGAACACAGTCAGGCTTGTTCTTGCAGCGCTGGCCTGACAAGGGGACATGGGACGTGTAACTGAACACTTGGGGGAAGACTGTCAGGGGCAAGCCTGGAGCTGTGGGACTGCTTGACAGGAAGCCCCAGGCCTGAAGGAGCTGGGCAATGGGAGGAGGGCGGTCAGAGGCCCAGAGGACACGATGGGATGCAGACAGAGACAATGAGGAGAGGGGGCAGAGACCCAAGAGAGCAGCAGCTTGGGGACCACGTTTTGGACTCCAGCCTGGCAGGGAATAGCTTGACAGGCTACCCCTTTGTAAAGTTCCCGTGGAGAAGGGGGAGCCAAGAAGGACCGATGGACATGGGGGCTGGGTGAGAGGTAAGGCCAGCAGCCAGAGACGGAGCAAAGCTTTCTCAGGGGTAGAATGGACCACATTTGTGTCTGGCTGTGCAGGGGAAGGAGGGGAGCGGTTCGAGGACACCTGCTGGGGAGGAGGTGGTCCCAAGCCAGGAGTCAGGCCAGGAGCAAGGATGGTGCACCCAGAGCACAGGCCTTCTTCCCCGACTGCTTCATTAAGCCCCCACCACGCCAGCCTCCTTTCGGTCCCTCAGACAGGCCCATCTCATTCCCACAGCAGGACTCTTTGACCCACAGTCCCTTCGGCAGGAACACTGCACCCCCGCCCTTGGCCTGGCTGCATCCTCCTCCTGGCCAGGTCTTGACCCGGATGCCGCCTCCTTGGAGAGGCTTGCCCTGACCACCTGCACCTAAAGTCAGCACACAGGTCTCCTCCCCATCGCCCTGTTGTATTACCATCTGCAGTGACCTCATTCATGTATTTGCTCACAGGTCCATCAAACATCCCCTCCCACCAGAATGGAGGCTCTATGGCAGGGGCCCCTCTGTCTCATTTACGACATGTTCTCCAGCAGCTGCCAGAATTAGCTGCTGAGGAAATCACTGCAGAATGGATCAAGGCATTAATGCAACTTTCAGCACCCAGGTTCAGCTGGGGCTGCAGCTTTCAGAGCTGTGGTTTATATATGGCGATTCAAGTGCCAGGAAAGGGTAAAGAGCACCCAGAGCAAGAGGGCGGGGAAAGAGGAAGCTCTCAGATCATTCTGAGACACTCAGCATGCACACCCTGGGCAAAGAGAGAGGAGGTGCTAGCATGGGACCTCCAGAGAGAGGTGAGGCAGGGACAGGGCCAAGCGAGACCTCCCCAAGGGCACGCAGCTGGGAGCCGGGGAGCCTGGATTCAACCCAGACAGGTGCTCCAGGGCATTGGGCCCACCCTCTGAAATCCACTTCATCTCAGGAGTTTCCCAAAGTGAGTGTTATCCACTTCACTGACGAGGGACAGGGTTTTAGTTACCCAGTGAGTGGCAGACCCAGGGTGTGGACCCAGTATTGTCCTGGAGCCTACCATCTCAGCCTCTCCTCTTCATGTCACCAAGGTTCTCTCTGAGCTTCTTCCGGAGCAGTCGGAGAAGCCACCGGGACGCTGTGAGGAGGAGGGAGCAGTCAGCAGCAGGATGAGTGACCAGGAGAGCAGCTGAGAAAAGAATGGACAAGCAGGCTCAAGCAACCATCCCGGAGCTGATCTTGACCAGGCAGCACCGCTGTAGACTAAGCCAGGTGCGAGAGGATTAAAGTAGGCAGGGGGAGGGGAGGGGAGGTACGGTCAGTGTGGATAACTTTGGAGAAGGTTGGCTATAAAGATGAAGCAAGACACGGGGTGGTTACTGGAGGCGCACGCACCAGGCTCAGAGAAGGGCTATTTTAAGGTGGAAGAAACCTGAGTGTTTTGAAGCTGGAGCCAGCCAAGAAGGAGTGGTTAAAGGAGCATTAAAGAGACTAAAGTGAAGGGGGTATGGTGCAGAGGTGGAGACAGCATCCAGTGTGTGTGTGGTATGGTAGGGTGGGAGGGTCGTCCTCTCATGGGGACACATGGAAAGCCCCTGGCTCCAGAGGAGGTCTGGGGACAGAGCGGAGGGAGTCATGTCTGAAGGCACCTCCTTTTTGTGAGCAGCAGGAGGTGAGGGCATCTGAGCAGAGTATGGGAGATGGGAGGCAGGACGTGGAGGCAGAGTTGAAAGTGGTTGTGATTTTGCAGTTAGTAGCAGTTAGTACGTGAGGAGAGAGAGAGCAACCAGACAAAGGAGAGGGTCCTGTGGGGTCTGGTAAACAGAGGAACCGTGGGCACGGAGGACGTGGCTGCAAGCTCTGCCTGCCCAGCAGGATGCAGCAAGTGCAGAAGGCCCTGCACTCGGAAGGGAGGCTCAGGAGCCATGGAAGTGGATGAGCTCATTTGTGTGGGCTTTGTGTTGTTTTGTTTTGCCTAGGTGAGCCGTGCGCGCGTGTGTCTGTGTGTGTGTGTGTGTGTGTGTGTGTGTGTTAGAGCACTCACACATCCAGAGCAGTAAACTAAAGAAAAGAAAGCCACCTCTCTCCCTACAGTGGGTCTGCCAGCCCAGAGGGACCATGTTTCCACTTTCTTCTGTATGGGGGCTCCTCCCACCCCTCCCCATCACCCAGGTTTAAGGCATTGGGAGTTGGGGTGGGTAGCTCAGGGAAGCCAGGTGGTCCAGAAAGAAGCCTTCTGACTCCAGAATTATGGGAGCATGGACACCCCCCAGTTCCAAAATCCTTTGTTCCCTGACTCCCAAGAGAACTGGCTCCCCGTGTTCCCTCCCGCCTCCCTGGACCCTGCCCCACCTCTAAGTGGTGGCCTGCTAGCCCCCTCTCTTCTCAGCCCTACCTGGGCCCTTCCCACAGCTCCATTTTCTGCCTCTAGCAACACCCTGGCCTGGAAGTCTCTCTGGTGAGCCCCAGCCCCATAACTAGTTGTACACCTTGGATGACCCCGCTGCCGCGCTTCAGACTCAACACACCCAAATTGGACTCACCCACCACCCCTCTGCCCACGGCCCCCCATGAGTCAGTTTATGGACACCCAGCCTCTGTTCACCCCAGAACTAAAACAGGCTTAGATCTGGTGAGGAGACATCCTTCTCCTTTGGGCCCTGTGGTCTGGGATGTCTGAGCAGAGCATGTGATCTAGGCCTAGAACATTCCATACCAGCAACACAGGACCCCAGGGTTAGCACACAGTCACAACTGCTGCAGGGTTTGGCCCGAGGGACCTGGGGGATAACCCGTCCTTCCCTGATAGATTTGAACTTGAGATGCCTCCTGCCTCACGTGGAGGCTGAGGCTGATAATAGCACTGTTACTGGGCCAGGCTCTCTACATGTATGGGTCTCATTTTATCCTAACGCCCTGCTTCTCCTCACTCCTGCAAGGGATTAAGCACCTTGCCCAGGTCACATAGCCAGAAAATGTGGGGCCAGCTTTCAAGTCCAGCCATGAGATTTCAAGCCCTTGCCCCAACCACTAGCCCACTCTGCCAGAGGCTGCCAGAGGCTGCAGACCAAGGCATGGAAGGCAGAGAGGCCAGGGCTGCTCACAGTCAGACCTGAGTCACAGCCGGCCTGAGGCCAGAACTGCCCCTAGGCTCTGCAGTTATGTGGGCCAATTAATTACCCTCTGCTCAAGCCAAATATCTTTAGGGTTTCCTGTAAACTCAGACCAAAAATATCCTAACTGATAACACAGCCCCTCCATGGGTGGCAGGCGTCACCATCCCCTGGGTAATTAATTCCAGGAGCTGAGGCTTCGTCCTCCACCCCACTTCATTCCACATCCAGCTAGTGACCAAAGCCTGAATCCTAAACATCACTTGGATCTGTCCCCTTTTCTTTCCACTTTAGTCCAGGCCATAATCATTTTTGCAGGTTGTGACCACAGCCTCCTTGCTGTCTCTCTACGTCCAGCCTGCTCCCACCCACAGACTTACCCCCAATTCCCTAAGATCCAGATCTTACCATGTCATTTCCAGCTTAAAACCCTCTAGACCCCTGCAGACCCCTTGCTGCCTCCAGGATAAACTCCCATCCAGGCTGCCACCCTTCCAGTCTCACCCCTCTTCACATCCTACTCTACCTACCTGCCTCTAGGGCACCTCCAGCCCTACGCCCCTCTGTGTCTCTGCCCAGAATTTTCTTCCTTCCCTTCTTTGCCCAGTGAATGTCCACCCAGTACCGCTTCCTCTAGGAACCGAGCCAGTCATTCTCTGCTCTTGGCTTTGTCGACACTCGGCACTTCTTATTGTCTGTGTTAACTTCAGTCTTGTGAGCAGTGCTCTTACTGGACTGTGTGCCTCTTGAAGGCAGGACCTCTGCCTCATTCATCTCATCCCCAGCCCCAGAGCAGGCCTGGCACAGAGCAGTCATTCAATACTCAAGCGACTACCTTGTCAATTACCAAGGAACCTGGAGACACGCTTTAGCCAGGGGCCCTGTTTTCAGGAAACACCAGTTTAATGTTTGGTGGAACATGTTAACATTGAGCCCGCAATGTAACCGCTTATTTAAAAAAAAAAAAGCCGAAAAGAGAAAAATGTAAATAAATAAACACTCATGGATTCAGCCATACATATACCTGTATCCATTCTTCCTCAAATTCCCCTCCCATCCAGGCTGCCACATAACATTGAGCAAAGTTCCCTGTGCTAATACAGTAGGTCCTTGTTGGTTTCCCATTTTAAATATAGCAGTGTGCACCTATCCATCCCAAACTCCCTGACTACCCTTCCCCCCATCCCTTCCCCCAGCAACCATAAGTTCGTTCTCTAAGTCCGTGAGTCTCTTTCTGTAAGTAAGTTCATCTGTATCATTTCTTTTTAGTTTGTACATATAAGTGAAGTCATATATCGTCTTCTCTGTCTTCACTGTTCACCTGAAACTATCAGAACACTGTTAACAATCAGCTATATCTAAATACAAAATAAAAAGTTAAAAAAAAAAAAAAAACGCTCATGGAAAAGACAAATGACATGTTCCCAGAAACAGGGTGGGTGGCTCTACACCTTTTCTCTGGAGATGGTCAGGTTTGGAGAAAAAAATAACATCACACTATAATCACAGTGTAGAAAGCCTTTTATCTATGGACAAGCACGCTATATATTTGATCCTTATGACATTGTTGCCTCCATTTTAGGGATGAAGAGATTGAGATTCGTGGAGGTTTATAGAATGAACCTATAACCTATAAGTATTCCATGAAGTATAGAATTCCATGCATATGCCCACAAAATTCACTCTCACGTCGAGGCACAAGCTCTGGCCAAACTGTGATCAGACCCCCAATTGTTGTTCAGTCACTCAGTCGTGTCCGACTCTTTGCAACCCGATGGAGTGCAGCACACCAGGCTTCCCTGTCCTTCACTAATTCCCAGAGTTTGCTCAGACTCACGTCCACTGAATCAGTGATGCCATCCAACCATCTCATCCTCTGCCATCCCCTTCTCCACCTGCCTTCAGTCTTTCTCAGCATCGGGGTCTTTTGAAAGAGTTGGCTCTTCGCCTCAGGTGGCCAAAGGACTGGAGCTTCAGCTTTAGCATCAGTCCTTCCAATGAATAGAAAGGACTGAGTTCCTTTAGACTCTCAAGAGTCTTCTCCAGCACCACAGTTCAAAAGCATTAATGATTTGGTGCTCAGCCTTCTTTCTGGTCCAAATCTCATATCCATATACAACTACTGGAAAAACCATAGCTTTGACTAGACAGACCTTCGTTGGCAAAGTAATGTCTCTGCTTTTTAGTACTCTGTCTAGGTTGATCACTGCTTTTCTTCCAAGGAGCAAGCGACTTTTAATTTTATGGCTGCAGTCACCATCCGCAGTGATTTTGGAGCCCAGGAAAATAAAGTCTGTAACTGTTTCTATTGTTTCCCCATCTATTTGCCATGAAGAGAGGGGACTGAAAGCCATGATCTTAGTTTTTTTAAAGTTGAGTTTCAAGCCAGCTTTTTCACTCTCCTCTTTCACCTTATCAAGAGGCTCTTTAGCTCCTCTTCACTTTCTGCCATTAGGGTGGTTCCATCTACATATCTGAGGTTACTGATATTTCTCCCGGCAACCTTGCCCACACTGACCACAGGGAGGCAGTAGAGTGTCGATGTGAGTCACTGCCCCACCTCCTACCTACCAGTAGATGTGGATCTGGGTGTGGAGAGGGAAAAGCTAGCACTGAGAAGAGACAGAGGGAGAGGGGCTGTGGCTGGGGTTGCTATTTCAGGATCTGCCAGAAACAGTCCAAGCTGGAGTGGGCCCAACGTGCTGCGTGCTAAGTCGCTTCAGTCAGGTCCGACTCTTTGCAACTGTATGGAGCCCACCAGACTTCTCTGTCCCCGGGATTCTCCAGGCAAGAACACCGGAATGGGTTGCGATGTCCTCCTCCAGGGGATCTTTCTGATCCAGGGATCCAACCTGCATCTCTTATGTCTCCCGCACTGGTAGGCAGGTTATTTACCACTGGCCCAGGTTTACCACTAATTCCAAGAGTCAGGAGCTGGAAACACTGACTGTATACTCCAACTTTACATTACCAGCATATTTAATAACAAGCCACAGGAAGTGATGGGGCAGTGATGAGGCACTGCTGGGGCACCCAAGACCTTCAAATTTGGGACACTGGCCTACCGCCCTCAGCAGGGACAAGTCACTAGCCTGTCAGACCACAGCCACCCAGCACCAGAGATGGGACTAGATCCCGCAGGCACGAGTCTGTCAGCGTCTGCAGCACTGAGCATCCTGAGGGCGTGGCCAC
Organism: Oryx dammah; assembly: GCF_014754425.2. Taxonomy (NCBI): domain Eukaryota; kingdom Metazoa; phylum Chordata; class Mammalia; order Artiodactyla; family Bovidae; genus Oryx; species Oryx dammah. The sequence continues at coordinate 89,427,836 of NW_024070213.1, read as the reverse complement.
TTCAGTGCCCAGGACGCACAGCAGTTGCCAGGAGCGGGGCTGGCCACCCAGGCCAGTACCATGAGCACTTCAGGAGGTTGGATGGAGCGGGTCAGAGGCAGCAGCTGCGTGCAGGAATCCCAGGTTGCGGTCTCGCCACAGTCCAGGCGTCTCCCAGGCTGTCATCTGTACTGTTTGTGGATCAAAGGTTTCTTGTGTGGCCGGTAGACTGGAGGAAAGTGCTCTGGGACACACAGCATGCGAGGTTTGGGAATCTGTAATAGATAGCCGCCTCTGTCTTTGCTGGAGGGGGAGCCAAGGAATGACAATCCTTTCCACCTCAGGGTGAGACTCAGGGTTTAGAGGAAGAGTAAGCCAAGATGTCCACGCATGTGTGGACCCAGCCTTTCCATCAAGGACAGCACAGGCTAATGGAGCTTGTTGGGATCCAAGTGCCTGGCCTCACTCCATGGCACACCGACCCGCAGTCATCATCCTGCCACTCCCAACCTGAGTCTGATGGATGGCATGACACCACCACCCATTTCCCAAGTTTCTGAATTCTTTCCCTCCCCATTCAGTCTGACAGCCTTGACCAGGGTCAGAGTTTCTTAGCAAACGTCTCAGGCTCTTCCTCCAGGAACACTGAGGTCCTCCGCAGCACACACCATGGGCCAGCTTCCCAGGCACTAAGCTGAAGGGACAGCAAAGACAGGAAGTTGGATGAAGAAAGTATTTGTCTACCCCCTCTCCTTCACCCCACTGCACCGTCCCCAGCCCTGCCTGGGTGTGAGCAGACACCACAATGCTGGGGACACAGCCTTTCCTGCCATCAAATCTCCCTACACCCCTAACATCACCCGGACTTGAACCCAAAGGCCAATCCAAGTCATCCTCTTGACCTCTGGTCCCTCTGCCCTGTCCACTTGGATTTCCTTAGATGTATATTCCAGCTGACCCTCTGAGCTCACCCCACCCTCATGCTCAGGCCAGAAAAGCTGAGCCCAGCTACCTGGGAGTTGTTGTGGCACCTGGAAGGCCATTCGCAGCAGCAAGAAGGTATCCAGCAAGGCTGCGGGGGAGTAGGGATGGGAGAGAGGACACCAAGGGGGAGGGGGGAGTTGGGGTGCCATATGTGTGGTGTGGAGGTTCATTCTTTTGGGGAGAGAGGCCATATTTTGCATCAGCATCTCAAACAGTGGTGAGAAATCAGGGCAAGAGAGAACAGAGCAAAAGGGGCGACCCAAAGGGTCCTCGCTCAGGGATACCACTCCCACCTCAACGCTGGAAATCAATCAGGAGCCCCAGGGTCCAGTTTGAGCTCTGTCATTCACTCGAGCAGGTCACTTTCTTCCCTCTGAGCTTTCCTATTTGTAAAATGAAGCCCTCACAGCAGACATGGAGACTCTGGCCCAGCTGGAGAAGGAGGAAAGTGCACAAGCTGGAGATGGCAGACAGGACAATACAGTAGAATGTTGTGGGCAAGGGGGCAGGTGAACTGGATAGAGTAAAGAGAAGCAGTTCCAGCCCCTCCCCCAGGACACAGCAAAGGGCGGTGGGGAATGTCCCTGCACCCAGCCCCGCTGCCCTTGGGCCAGGAGCAGTCACACACACCCCTCACTGCCCTGGCCAGCCGTCTCTCCAAGGGGGTGGGGGCGGCGTGCCTGAGGTGAGAAGTCCACAGCTCAGCAAGTCCACTGCGGCACAGCTGCCCGGGATTAACACCAAATCCTGGGCTCCTCTGCGGAGGGATCACACGTCGTCGCCTTCACAGCTGCTTAGCTGCACGTTGCCCACTCAGGCCCCTCACTGCCACCGGCCCCTCCTCACACACCCCGCCCTCTCCTCTCAGGGCCAGCCAGGACCCTGCCTCTGCCTTGGCAGACAGGAGTGGGGCTCTACAGTGGAAGGGGCAAGAGAGATCAGAGGCACCTCCAGTGAACAGCCGCACCCACAAAAACCTCCCAGGAACCCCTAGGTGCGACGCTAAATAGAGAAGGGCAGAGAAGGCTTCCCTCACTGGCCCGTGTGGCTCGGCCCGAGACAGCCTTGGCCTAGAATTACCTTGTCTTTAGGCCACCCAGGCCCTTCCCTCCAGATGGTTCCTGTCCTTGGGGAGAGAGAGGCAGGAGGGCCAGATGGAGCCCCTGCAGCTGGGAACCCTCAGCTCCAGCCTCCTGGAGCAACGTGCTTCTGAGGCCTCCCGGCTGTTAGGAACCTTGTCACGTACCCCCACAAGCACACCCCAAAGCTGCTTGCTCTGGGCCACGTCCATTCCCCCTAACCTGAGGGGGAGGGGCAGCACACCTCTCCATCCCCCAGGATCATCCAGGCCCCTGGTTCTGCCCTAAAACTCAACCCACACCCCCATCCCTGCCTCGAGAGGGAGGCCACAGTGAGGAATCGTACTCGAATCTCCTCTGGGGGAAAAGGCTTCCGGAAGGAGAGGAGGGGAGAAAGAAGGAGCCGGGGACCTGGGATGGCTGCGTCTCTGTCACCTGTGCGCACTCTCACCTGTGCGAGCGCACCAGCATCGCGGCAGGGCTGGGGGACCGCTCCCTCAAAGTCTGGCATGGAGTCCACGGACCGCCGGGAGGCCGCGACCCCCGAACGCAGCCGGGTGCCTAGGAGTCGTCGTCATCGACGCTGGCGCCGCCGGGCTCGCCCTCCCGGGAAGAGCGCAGCTCTCGAGCCAGCAGCGCCGTTAAACCCTGGGCGCGGAGCAGGAGGCCGGCGCCCAGGAAGAGGACCCCGCACAGCACGAGCAGCGACAGCACGCCCAGCACCGCCGCCTGCACGGCGCGCGGCCCCTCGGGGGGCTCCGGCGGCACCCCCGACTGGTTGCAGCAGGAGCTCTGCCAGGCGCCCCGGGCTGTGGCGCCCGCCTGAGAGCTGTTCATGCTTCGGCGACGGCTGCCCAGATGCGCTGAGGACCGCCAGATGTGCGGGAGCCCAATGCCAGCGGGTGGGCGGCGGCTGCGTCGGGGAGGGGCCCAAGGGGCGGATCCCAGGCGCCATGCGACCCCAGCCCTGGGGCTGAGCGAGGAGGCTCTTTCTAGACAAAGGACCGGTAGCTACCGCCCAGAATCCCGGGGGCCGATGTACTTCTCAGCCCAAAGGCCCACACGCCCACTCATGTGAACCGGCCCATGCACCCAACCAAAGCCAGGAGTCGTGTCCCCAGGGCTCTCCCTCCCGCTTGGAAAAGGTCAGGAGACAGCCTTCTCTCAGAACCCTTAAGCCATTCCAGACCGCGTTCCAGGTGCTGGCCACGGTGCTGCCCCCATCCCTGTTCCCAGGCTTTCTGTCCCTGGACCAAAGTTAAATGCTGCTTCGGCTTCCCTGGTGGCTCAGTGGAAAAGAATCTGTCTGCCAGTGAAGGAGATGTGGGTTTGATCCCTGGGTCAGAAGATCCCCTGGAGAAGGAACTGGCTACCCACTCCAATATTCTTGCCTGGGAAATCCCATGGACAGAGGAACCTGGCGGGCTACAGTCCATGGGGTCACAAGAGTCAGATACAATTTAGCTACTAAAAACAACCAATGACCTAGGTGCCACTGGGACAGAAGGCAAATGAGCAGTGTCTAGAACCTTAGTGATGCATAGCCTTCATCACCCCTTTGGGAGCCTCCTGGGTCTGGCTAAGCAGGCCAGAACCCCCCTGGTCCCAGGTGTGATGAAGGGGAAGAGGAATTTAAGGCCTGCCCCATTCCTCTGCTCAGGCCTGAGGTCAAGGAGAGTTACAGATCAAGGGGAATGATCTGAGTCACCAGGGCTCCTGTCCTGACCTTGAATAAACCAGTCCCCTGGCCCTGGGAAGTCACAGTGCCAAAGAGGATAGAGATGCTATTGAACTGCCCACTAAAGGGAGCCTGCTGCCAATTGGGTGTGCCACAGCCAAGCCAGGGTGAAAGTCTGGAGCAGAGCCTGGCTGCAGAAAAGCATGAAGTCTGGGGAAGCTGGGATGGACAAAAGACACTCCTGCCCAGGTCTCCTGAGAACTCCCGTAGCAACCCTGAGCTCTGTTTAAAACAAAGTCACTGTTAGTGAACAGCTGAGTCAGCCAACTCCTCAGAGGAAATGAGCTGGTCTAAAGAGAAAAAGGCCCCCCAGACTGCAGCAAGCCAGGTAGGATCACATCTCATTAAGGACTTGCTGACAATGGGCCTTCCCCATCTCCAAACCCCTGAGAACCTCCTGTTCTCCAATTCACCAGTGCCCCAGAGGCCAAGGGTATGACATCACAAAACTCCTCATGAAATAACACATGGCCAAAAAGTTGCCTGAAATGAGAAAAATGTGCAAACACTTCCTGGCCATCCTGGCACCCATTTCCTCCAGGACCATGGACAAGACCCCCAGACCCTGGCCATTTCTCCTTTAGCACTGCTGCTTGCTTACACACTGTTCATTTACTTTGGTTAGAGCTTGCCCCTGGGTAACAAAAAGCATTGTAAAATATGGAAGAATAAATCAATGAAAAGCACGCTGATCTTGACAATGTTTGCCTAGAAATGGATGTGAGATACCAAGTGAATTTTTGGTTGCTCTGTCATGTCTGACTCTGCGACCCCATGGACTGTAGCCCACCAGGCTCCTCCGTCCATGGACTTCTCCAGGCAAGAATGCGGGAGTGGGTTGCCATTCCTTCTCCAGGGGATCTTCCCAACCCAGGGATCAAACCCAGGTCTCCTGCATTGCAGGCAGATTTTTTACTGTCTGAACTACCACAGAAGCCCATGTCAGCCCAAACCAGAAGTGTCACGGGATGCCAGTCTCAAGGTGGCCAATCTCTCTCCAAAGGGAGAAGACACCAAGTCAAATGAGCTTTCTATCAAGTGGGGGCCTGTGTGTGCTCTATGGATAAGAGGAGATATTCTTTGGGGTCATCTGATAATATAAAAGGCAGGTCATAGCTTCCTTAGGAAGAGAGGAGAAATAGCACAGCCATTTCCAAAAGCAGCAGATCCTGATCTGTGTCATCATTTATGGGACTGACCGTGGTCACACCTGCTTATGTGAATGTCTAACAAAGTACAAGATCGATGAGCTTTAATCTATCTACAATCCCATCATGCACCCCCATCTTGGAATAATGTCCTCAACACACTCATGTGTTCCTCGAAGTTCTGCCAGAAAGCGTTAAAATGTTTCAGGGAGTAACACCAGTCAAGGGAGAGACAGCTCAACCCAAACTCACATTCTCAGCTTTATTCACCATCCTAGTGATGGCTCCTCTGTACAGTGCAGGAAAGGGGAACCCCGCCCCCCGAAACCAGGAGTATGGAGAGACAGTGCAGGCCAGACTTGACCGTCAGTGAAGGTGACAAGGACGACCAAGGACTGGCAACCACACTATGAGGAAGCCAGGGAGGCCCCTCCAAGTCTCATCAAGGACCCGGAGCAGGTTCCAGAGCCCCAAAGGCCTAACAGTACGATCCCCAGAAGCCAAGGTCCATAAGCCATCAAGGAGCACCGAGGCCCTGGAGAGACCTAGAGGGCCAGGGTGTCTTTGATGAGCCTGCGCATGGTGGTGGTGACGGAGGAGCCCAGGGCATCGGTGATCTGGAAGGAAATCTTATAGAGGTAGGGCTGCACGTCCCGCAAGCCCGTGTCAAACACGTTGTCCACCTCTGACTGCGTGGGCATCTTGGGCAGGTACTCGTGCCGGTTCATCACCTCCACAATGTTGATGATCTTCTCGCAGAGCTTCTCCCCCACCTTCTCCCGGCAGATCTGCCGCTCCTGCTCCGTGGCCAGGGCCACCACATGCACCTTGACCGTCCACACTTCCCAGGGGATGCACTCATCAGAGAACGGCCAGCGAGACTTCTTCTTCTGGTAGAACTCCAGGGACATCTGCCCCAGCCCGTCGCCCCCGGAGTTGCGCAGAGCATCCTGGGGAAGGAGGAGCAAGAGTGAGCAGGCCAAGGCCTCCACTGGGTTCTCACCTGCAAGGGCCAGCTTCCTACGCCCCAGAGAATCGCTCTATCAGACCTCCAGGGAGGGCAGGGAATGAGACCCAGAGAGTACAAGATTTGTGTAAAGTGACACAGATGGTTCCTCTTAAGCAGAATCCTCCTCCATTCCCTCGAAGACAACCTAAACTCACAGTTTCTCAAGAAAAGCCCGGCGATCCTTGAATAGAGAGACAGAAGCCAAGGGACAGAGCGGGCTGGGAGGGGAAGGACAGGCCACATCTAGAGCTTCTCCCTCTTCCCCTCGGAGAAGCAAATGGGGCCACCTGGTCTAATAAATCTGCCCGTCCCCCCATGGGGTGTGATGGCCCACACTCTTCCTCCCAGTGTAGCCAAGACCCCAAAGCACCTGTCTACATTTCTGAGTTAGGGTCAACCCAAAGGTAAGGATGCCTCCCTCAACTCCTTAACAGCCCATCAGGAAGTAAGTCTCTCCTTTATTGACAAACCAAGCTCCCATTCCCTCTGCTGACAGTAACAATAGCTGCCGCTTCTACAGTATCCCGTGTGACGGCTCTCCAGCACTTGACATAGTCGACTCACTTAATCCTCGTGGTGCATACACCCTATGAGATGGGTACAGCTTTCATTCCAAATCTACATATAGTGAAACTGCAGTCCAGAGGAGCAGAGTCACTTGCCCAAGATCACACACTTGTGGGTGGTAAGAGCTGGCTCGAGTCCATGCCCTTAAGAGTCCACTGTTTCATGTGCTTCTCATAAGCATCTGGAGGACAGGAGTCTGAATACCTCTGCCTCCCCTGAAGGGGGACTGGGAAACTCATGAACGTGCCCTTTCTAGGCTTGGAGCGATGGGAGGGTGGGGAGTACCCTGTGGCTGGTAGAGTCCACCCCTTATGAGGATCACACGTTTATGGAATGGAAGCCAGACAGACAACCCTCCTCCTCCGATCTTAGGAAGGGCACCTTACGAGAAATTTCCTTGGTTACTTTAAATTTTAAAAACATGCACTCACTGAAAGAGTGAAACACTGTGACCCTGAATGAAGACAGAATTAAAAATCACACCTCCATTCCCGCCCCGAGATGACCAATGTGAGCGGCCTGGCGTGTCCCTTCCACCCTTCTCCTGGCCCCTACAGGCCCACACAAGACACCTGCCACACCGCCCACAGGACCCTTCTCTGGGACTGCCACTGCCTGAGCCCAGCAGCCCTCCTTCTCAGGGAATCTCATATGAGAAAGGCCCGAGTGTGGAAGCAGAAGCAGAGAGGTGTCAGTAGAGAAGAGGTCAAGAGTGCAGAGGCGATCATCAGCCCAGGGGCCCTGGATGCCAGTGCTCTGAGGGCTTCCTGCTCTCCTTGCTGGTATTTTTACAAGGCCCCCTCATCCACCCCCCTACCAAGCACTCCTCACCCAGAGGAGCTCTGAACACGCCTGTTCCTGAAAACCTGCAAGAACCTGATATGCACACCTAGGAAGCGCAAGCTGGTTCAGCAGCAAGGAGGTGACGACACTTAGCAGCCACCTGCCGCCCACTGCACCCCACCTTACCCTGAATTCCCCGACGACCTTGCGCAGAGCGCGGTCCAGCTCCTCCGAGGAGACACGCACATAGGTGAAGTCGATGAAGTCGCAGTCCACGTCCTGGGTGCCCACGGTGCCGATGGAGTAGGTGCCCTCCTTCTTGTAGTGGAACTTGCCGGTGCTGCGGTGCAGGAGCACCGTGTGCAGCACGGCCAGCATGGCCTCCTCCACCTGCCGCCCCTCGACCGACACCTCCAGCACCTCCGATCGACAGTTCATCTTGCAGTTGGTGGCCCACGCTGAGGTCAGGGACCAGAGGAGAGACGGTGGAGCTTCACCCCACCCAGGGGCCACCCTGCCAGAGGAGCCAGGTCAGAATGAGGACACATTCTGCCTGATCGGCGTGTCACCTGCTCACATCCTTCCAGGCCCAGCCCTGTCCCCTGCCGTCGCGGCCCTTTTCTGCTGGCAGAGGGCTGCAGACTCTTGGGATGGGAGGTGGGGAGAACCTCACAGCTACCAGTCCAAACACCGAGCTCCGGCCTGAATTCCGTGACGGCACCCAGTATGCTTTACAGCACATGCTCACTGTGAACCCCTGCCAGCCCCAGCCCTTGCGAAGCTGCCAGGATGGAGGACAGACAGGCAGGTAAACTTCACCAGAGGAGTGAGATGCCATGATTGGAGCGAGAAGAAAAGGAAGACTGGAATCTGACCTCCCGGGACCCTGAATGACCAGGCATCCGGACTCTGTCCCGAGGGCGGTGGAGAGTCCATGCATCTCTGTCCAACACTGAATCTGCCCATCAGAAAGTTAACTCCAGCCGACAGATGAAGAACGGCTCGTCACTCTTTGAGGGGTCACAGACTGCTCTGAGAAGTCAGTGAAAGCTAAGAAGACTGAACTTGAAAACCTCACTGACACAGACACACCAAATCTCACAGACTCCGAGGTAAAAACTTGCCAATTTAAGGGACTCTCCTGGTGGTCCAGTGGCTAAGACTGTGTGCCCCCAATGCAGGGGGCCCGGGTTCGATCCCTGGGCAAGGAACCAGATCCCACGGGCCCCAGCAAAGATCGAAGAGCCTGCGTGCCACAACCAAGAACCGGTGCAGCCAAGTAAATAAATATCAAAAAAAAAAAGCTTGTCAGTTTAAGGCAGAAAGGGTTGGGCAAGGAGTCCAGTTAGAGGCCAGCACCGTCATGCCACTGCCACCCAGTGCAGTGGGATGTGGCAGAGTGATGTGCAGAGTGTGGCGCTTCCGCATCCAATGGCCCAGGGTCTGAATCCCAGGTCTCCAGTAACTTGCTCTCTGACCTTAAGCCAATCGCTCAACCTCCGAGTCTACTTCCTTATCTGTAAATATGGAATAAAATGACACGTGTAAAACACAGCAGGCTGGTGGTTAAGAGCAGGGACTCTAAAGCCAGACTGCTTGGGTTGGAACCCCAGCTCTCTCATCAGCTCACTGTGGGATCAAGGGCATGTTTCCTCACCCCTAAGTGCCTCAAGTTCCCCAATCCATAAAAAAGGGATATTCACAATAGCTACCTTGAAGGTGTCCTCTCCAGAATAGGGTGAGCTGGCATCTGTAAAGCACGTGAAGCAGTTCCTGGCAAGCACTAAGCACTCAGTATGAGCTGCTCTAATTACTACGTTGTTATTGCTAAGAGATGACGAAAGGCTACGACAGGACTGGTGGAGGGAGTGGGGAGGGAAGAACAGACTAGAGAACCAGAACTTCATCAGTAACTGAATATGAGCTGGGAAGGAGAAGGAACAGTCAAATTTCTTAGCTGAGAAGGTTCAGCTTACCTCCCCTGACAGGGAATCCACCACCTCTCCCAAGCAGGTCATTCCAGTCTTTTCAAAGTTCTATCCAGAGACTCCCTCTGTGGAAGGACTTTGTCTCTCAGTGCTTTAAACTGCTAATCTTAATTCTGATATCAAGAGTCACACACAGAGTAAGTCCCACCCCTTTCCCACAAAGGAGCCTTTCAGATATTCAAAGGCAACTCTGCCATCACCCCCTTACTCCTTCTACAGGTTAAAGGTCTCCAGTCCCCATAAACATTCCAGCTTCACATCACATCTTAATTCCTCGGGGGCAGGCAACTCTCTTCAAAGTGTACTGGTTTGTCTCTTTGCGCCTGAAGTCAGGGAGGCAGTCCACAGACCACTCAAAGATCAAGCTGGCTCTGCCTCACACTGGCAGTCAGCCCAAGACTACCTGTATCATCAGTTATCTTTTCACAGGTTAATCTTGTCTGGTCTCTCCTGAAGAAGTGAAGTCGCTCAGTCTTGTCAGACTCTTTGCGACCCCGTGGACTGTAGCCTACCAGGTTCCTCCGTCCCTGGGATTCTCCAGGCAGGAATACTGGAGTGGGTTGCCATTTCCTTCTCCAGGAGATCTTCCCAACCCAGAGATCAAACCTAGGTCTCCCGTATTGCAGGCGGACGCTTTAACCTCTGAGCCACATCTCTCCTACTAGTAGACAATTCCTTAATGGCAGGCACTGTATTCTATTATCAGTGGAATCTCAGTATACCTGGTTCCAAGTACACAGCAACTGCTCAATTCATCCTGAAAGGACTGCTGGACTGATTTATCCTATATATACTCTTAGGATGAGCAGGGCTTCTTGCTCATTTCTGCCCTCTAGTCTAACTCCATCCAGCAGTTTCCCATCTGAAAACTCCCAGCTCTGGTCCAACTCTCTTTTCTTCCACAAACCCCCTCTGGTATCCCCGACAAACCGTCAAACAGGCCATCCCTCTTTTCACTTTTGCCCCCAATCCAGGTTCTTCCCTCATTCTCAGTGCTATTCAAGATTCCACTTCAGGAAGTCAACACGAACCAACCCCAGCCTCCTTCCCAACGCGGCCACCTTTGCTCTGTGATGGGCTTGTCTGCTCCCTCACCCGTGAGCAGGGGACTTTGCCAGGGCAGTGCCTGGGAAGTCTCATCCCTTCGGTGCCCCCAAGGCCCAGGTCTGCAGAGTACCGGGGCAGACGCTGACTGCTGCCTCCTCTGGGTCAGCCCGGAGCCCAGGGTTTCCCCCAGCCTCACCTTACACGGAGAGGCTGGCACGCGGGTCACTCAGGCTGGATCTTGCCCTTTCTCCTCCTCACGCACAGGTACGCCCTCCGCAGGTACACCGAAACCTCCCCGCGCGCCACGAGCCGCAAGAGACAGGCTGAACGCAAAAACACAAAGTTATTCGGCTCCGCATCGAGAGACCCTGTCGGACTCAGGAATGACTTTCCGTCCGGGTTAAGTTTCTCCCGCCGCCAGTGCCGGCGAACCTCCACGGTCCAGGGACGCGGGAGGAGTGGAGCCCCGCGCCCAGCCTGGCCAGGCCCGGGAGTTCGAGGCGCGCCCGCGTTCGCACAGAACAAGGGCCACTCGGCTAGAACTGTCTCCCACCTCCCAGAATCCCCGTCTGGGACCCGCGGGGCAAGAAACGGCCCTCCCCGAAGAGACCAGATCACCTCGGCAAGAGGCGGTGCCGGCGCCGGAAGACCTGGCCCGCCCCTGCGAGCCCGGCCGGTCCCACCTGCTCCATCGGCCTCCGGCGGGGGCGCGAGCACAGCTGGCCGAGCCCTGACACCAGGGCAGCTGCCCGGACCGTTCTACCTCCACACCAGCGGACAAAGACAACCTCATGGAGCTCTATACTTTGAAGATTGCTTTCTTCTGGATTATTTCTCGGATTTTAAGATTTGATGATAAGAAGTATCCCCCTCGTTTGGACGAGTCCATTTAACCCCACCACCGAGGATGTTGTTGTGTTTCGGCTGGAACAACTCACTTCCGCCATAGAGATGAGAGGGAAGGAGGGACCAGACGAGCTCTGTGCTGCCTCCCTAGGCGGAGAGGAGTCATCGGCAGGGAGCCAGCTCTGGGACCGAGACGTGGTCCCCGATTCTGGTCTCAGAGGACTGGAAGAGGTACTGACCCCCTAAAATGAGGGACATGGCATTTGGAGAGGTGCCCTGGAGATGAGCTCAGGCCAGTGTTCTGAGTGGGAAAACTTTAGTTGGTTCAATGTGCATGATGAAAGATATCAGGCAAAGAGGGCTTAACCTTACTCGGTTATCTTCAGGAGCATTTCTTGGTGCTCTGCCATGACCGGTCTGGTGACTGTTCTTGCTTGTAATTCTGCCATTGCCTCTGTATGGGCCTCTTGATGTTATTCACCCTTTGATTTTCTGCTTTATAAATGGGGCCTGGGGAAGGAGAAAGTAGCCGGCCTGACAGGCCAACATCCTCCTCTAGAGCCTGGACTTAACCGGAAGGGAATCAGGATGAGCTACTGCGAGGGGAGGATCCGTGAGAAGGCAAAGGAGGGAGAACCAGGGCGGTTAGCACCAGCCCTGGGGAGGGGGAGGAAAAAGCAGAGGGACTTCTCTAGGGGTCCGCTCTTCTGCCGCAGGGGACGCTGATTCGATCCCTGGTCAGGGAACTAAGATCCCATATGCTGTGCGGCACGGCCAGGAAAATAGAAAAACAGCCTAACTTCCACCGACTGCCGGAGAGTGTGGGGAGTGACTGAAGGCACTCTGTGCCCTGACACACTCATCTCAGGAGCTTTCACTGCCACAGTCCTGACATCACCATCATCAGAATTACCTGTCACTGAGCTTTACAAGGCACCATACTAGCACTTCACACGCACTAGTGTGTTGATTTCTCCAACTGCCTTGGAAATTAAGTACAATTTCTCCCCAGTTTACAGATAAAGAAACTGAGGCTCAGTGATACAGAGTGACAAGCTGTGACGGCATATTTTATGCGTCAACTTGACTGTGCCACAGAGTGCCCACACATCTGCTCAAATATTATTCTGAGTGTGTCCATGAGGGTGTTTCTGGAAGAAAAACGTTTGAATCACAGACTTAGTGCGGCTTCCCTGGTGGCTCAGTGGTAAAGAATCTGCCAGTGCGGGAAATGCAAGAGGCATGGGTTCAATTCCTGGGTCGAGAAGATCCCCCCTAGAGAAGGAAATGACAACCTGCTCCAGGATTCTTGCCTGGGAAATCCCATGGACAGAGGAGCCCAGCAGACTATAATCGATGGGGTCACAGAAGAGTCGGACACAACTTAGGGACTAAACAACAACAAAGCAGATTACCTTCCCTACGGAGGTTAATAGTAATAGTGTTAGCAGCTCAGTCGTGTCTGACTCTTTGCAACCCATGGACTGTAGCCCACCAGGCTCCTCTGTCGGTGGAATTCTCCAGGCAAGAATACTGGAGTGGGTTGCCATTTCCTTCTCCGGGGAATCTTCCTGACCCAGGGATCGAACCTGGGTTTCCTGCACTGCAGGCAGAGTCTTTACCGTCTGAGCCACCAGGGAAGACTCTATGTGCGGGTGGGCCCCAACCAGTCAGTTGAAGGCCTGAATAGAATAAAAGGTTCTCACCCTCCCTGATTACTTTCAAGTTGGGACATCAGTTGTTTTTTTTTTTCTCTCCCTACCTTCAGATTTGAACCAAACTATCAGCTCCTCCTGGGCCTCGAGCCTGCCAACATTTGGAATCACACCATCAGCTCTCCTGGATCTCCAGCTTGCTGACTGCAAGCTTGGGACCTGTCAGCGTCCATAATCACGTGAGCCAATTCCTCATAATAAATCTCTTTCTATATATACACATTCTATTGGTTCTGTTTCTCTGGAGAATCCTGACTAATACATTTGCCAAGGCCACACAGCTACTCTGTCCTCATTCTGCCAGTCTTTTTTTTTTTTTTTAATCTTTTTATCTTTTGGCTATGTCACACAGCATGTGGGATCTTAGTTCCCAACCAGGGATTGAACCCGTGCCCCCCCGCCCTGGAAGGGTGGAGTCCTAACTGCTGGACCACCAGAGAAGCCCGCTGCCAGTCTTTTTTCCCACTCTCCTCCCTCCACACTCATGCGTCCGTCCCTGGAGCCTTTCCTGCCCGAGGATGAGGTTGAGACGTCTCACCTCTCCTGTCTCAGGCCCAGATCCTGACCAGTCCTTGCCTCCTCATACTTCCCTGAATCCTTAAAGGGCCATTCTCACGGTAACTCTGAGCCTGAGTCCTATACCCATCTGGGTGGTCCTGTCAGGAACATGGTGGGGGTGGTCTCAGCCCCTCAAAATGAGGCTGTGAGGAATGAATCCTCCCATCCTCCGCCAACACTCCTGCTGACCCAGATGGATCATGCAATCAGGCTGCACCTGTGAAACTGTCCCCATGCCAGGCCCATGTCCTACCTACCAAGGGGGACAAGTGGCGATCCTGGCCCTCCGGGAGGGCCTCAGAGTCTCACAGAGGAGATGGACCAGGGGTTGCACCTGGGTGGGAAAACACAGCAAAGCGTATGAAAAAATGACAGCAGGTTCTGCAGGGACCAGAGGGGGCCAGGATGGAAGCCACTGCTGTAATCCCAGAAAGATGCCTGTGGCCTGGAATAGAAAGTGACACAGTCAGAGTGAAAAGGAGTCCCAGGCCCTGCTCTCAGCAAGCTGGGAGGTGACGGCACCAGCAGAAAACCGGGACGACAGCAACCCGAGGAGATGGACAAGAAGGGAGGTTGGCAATTCCGGGAAGAAATGGGGCGACATGGACTTATGCTGGGGAGGCTTCCTGAAGAAAGAGAAAGAAAGGAGCTAGAGGGAGAGGTCTCAGTGAGGGTGGAAACCAAGCATTCTGAGGCAGGACGGGCCAGCACGGGGGAGCTGACTTCTCAGTCAGAGTCACGGCCAGCCAGGCAGACAGGCAACTGGCGAAGGCCCTCTGAGGCACGTCTGCGGCAAAACCTTGCGGAGGGACCTTGAAGGCCAACCCAAGACCTTGGGAGTAGGCAGCTGGCTTTGCAAGGCGACTGTGGCCTCAGATGGCCCCACCCCATCCCAGTGCACCCAGGGGAGAGCTAAGCCCTGAAGCCACCCCCAGCCGCTCCAGAGCTGACCCCCGTGCGTCACAGGGAGTGACTCAAGCCTCAGCAGCAACAATGAGTGGGACTGACGTCAGGCTGGGGGCTCCCGACAGTGGCCAGCTTGGCTGGGCAGCCGGCACCCTGCCTCCCGACCCTCTAGTCCGAGCCAGGATGTGGGGGCGATGAGGACCAGCTGTCCGCTTCTGACATCTGCCCCCTGGGATCCTGGGCAGGGGCCACTCCACTTCCCACTCTTTCTGGGCTGTCACTCCCAGCACCCCACCCCACCCCCGCCCTCCCTTCAAGGCGGAGGAAATGGCTGGGCGGACGAGAGAGTGACAGAGAGCGTGAGAAAGAGGGGCCTCCCAGCCCAGCCTTGTCAGGAGCCTCAAGACCTGGGCAGGGCAGGAGGTGGCACTGGCTGCCCTTTGCCCCGGGATGCGTAGGGCTCTGGCCTTTGGTGATGGGGAAGGCTGGTGTGTCTCTGTCTCCTAGAAGATCTTTGTGTTTATCTCTCTGGCCAGCTGGGGTGGGGCTTTGTTTCTGTGTCTGTCCCCCAGAGGGAAGGGGTCAAGCTACCCTTCCTGCAAGGTCTGTGCCTCTGTTCCTCTGGGAGGTGTGTGCATGACTGTTGTTCTTTGGGGCAGAGGATTCTGTGAGACTACCCGTGCAAGAAAAGAGACCTGTTTACCCACCCTTCGTAAGGGAGTATCTCTACCTACTCCTGGGGGGGCTGCTTTTCTCTCCCAGGTTTCCCGTCGGGTGGGGTTACCTCTGTATCTGTCCTCATGGTACCCCAGTTACCTGGGATAGGTCCAGGTCTTCCGCTTGGGCAACCCTGATGCTAGACTCCCTGGATGGGGGCCCTGTTGCTCTGATGTGCCTGGATGAGGGCAGCAACAGTCAGCACCCGCCCGCCCAGCTCGCAGCTGGGCACTGCTCCCTGCTAACGCAGCATGTACCCAGAAGGGCCCCCCCGCACTCCCCTCCCTGGCCCAGCTGCCACCCCCAGCCCTCCCAGCCGTACCGGCATGATTTATGATCCTGAGCCAGCACCTGGGTGAGACCTTGAGGAGACCTCAAGTGGCCACCCTCCCTGGCCTAGCAGGGTCAGGGCCCAGCAAGAAGCAAAGGGGAGCAGGGGTGGTGGGCAGAATGGCCGGAACATGGGCCTAGGGGTGGGGGGCAGGAAGCAGATGCCAAGGCCCCAGGGCCCTCAGGCAGCTCTGAGTCCAGCTGGGGACCCTGAAATGTGCCCCCTGCCCTCAGAATGTTCCCAGCTGTGTGGCAAAGGAGATACTGAGGGGGTGGAGAGGGGTTTCCTCAGTCTTGTGCTCCTTCTTGCCCTTCCCACAGTAGACTAGAAGCTTCCAAGTCCCAGTGGGCAGCCTAGGCCTTACCCAACAGCCCCCAGCCTGGGAGCAGGGCAGGGCTGGCAGCGGCCTGAGCCTGGAGCAGGGAGGAGCAGAGGTTTGGGGCTCCAGGTAACACAGAGCAGCTGCTGGCTGAGATTTAGGGCTGTAAGACCAGGCCTGGACAGGGCCGCAAGCAGATGGACAGAGGCTCATCCCTTCAGCCTCATGTTATGAGAAGGCCCAGCAGCCCTGGGGTCACTGCTAAAGTCAGGGGCTTGGTGAGGCTGGGGCTCATCTAGATTTAAGCTAAAACACCCTGGGAATCCCCAGGCCCAGCTCTTACCTGAGGCAACCCAGCACTGCCCTCAACCAGAACAGGCCCAACAAGGGCTCCTCACAGCCATGGAAGGACATCACTAGACCTGCAGACTGTCCCCAGCTGCCTACCTCTGAGAAATTCTCATACGCTTCTCTCCGCAGCCACAGGGCCAGCTACCATCCAGCCCGGCGCACTGGACATTCAGAGCAACCGTGAGGTACCGTGCAGCTCAAGTACCAGGTGGTTGCCCGTGAGGGTCAGAAGCTTCTGCGCCTCCTTGAGGCCGACCCTCGGCACCTCCCTCCGTAACCACGGCAACTTCTTCCATCCCAGGCCCTAGTGAAGGGCCATCAGCCCCTACTCACTCAGACCTTAGACCTTAGAACCATAGCCCCTTCACTGTGGCACCTCCGGACTGGGGGCCTCTGGGCACGGGGCCCAGCGTGGGTGAGGCGGGGGACAGAGGGAGGCAGGCTTCCTGGGTCTCCTGTGAGGACAAACAGAAAGCTTTGAGGCCTCGGAAAATCCCGCCTGGGATTCCAGGCCCTGCCGGCATCACTGCCTTTTGACTATTGTCCCCGACGGAAATGACCCAGCCCCCAGGCTGCAGGGACAGAGCAGCCATTGTAAGGCCCCACCAGGCTCAATGCCCCCTTGTTCGTCCTCCCAGCCCCTAGCAAGACTCGGAGGCCAGTTCTTCCAGTTGCTAATTGGAAAGAAAGGGCCTGCCTTCAGGCACCAGGCCTTGGGTGGGGCAGGGCGGGGCTGGAGAAATCAGCCCCCGCCACCCTGTACCCCTATCACCCAAGTCCTGGAAAGAAACCACTGTCCATGGTGTTTCTTCAACTTACAAGGCCCTGTATAGGGAGACCTAGTGATTAAGGACAGTAGTTAGACCCACCCAGCTCAGCCACTTAGAAGTCAAGTGACCTTGGGAAAGTCATTTCCTTTTCTCTGAAATGAATTCTCCTCTTTGGCAAAAAACAATAGCTATTATTTATTGGTGCTTGCTACATGGCAGGCACTGCTGGAAACAACTTTGTACACATTCACCTTGTAATCATTATAGCAACTTTGTGAAATAGATACAACTATTTTCCCCACTTGTAGATGCTCAAGCTGAAGCTCCAATCCTTTGACCACCAGATGTGAAAAGCCAACTCATTGGAAAAGACCCTGATGCTGGGAAAGGTTGAAGGCAAAAGGAGAAGGGGGCAGAGGAGATGGTTAGATAGCATCTCCAACTCAATGGACATGAGCAAACTCTTGGAAAAGGCAATGGCACCCCACTCCAGTACTCTTGCCTGGAGAATCCCATGGACGGAGGAGCCTGGTGGGCTGCAGTCCATGGGGTCGCTAAGAGTTGGACACAACTGAGCGACTTCACTTTCACTTTTCACTTTCATGCATCGGAGAAGGAAATGGCAACCCACTCCAGTGTTCTTGCCTGAAGAATCCCAGGGATGGGGGAGCCTGGTGGGCTGCCGTCTATGGGGTCGAACAGAGTCGGATACCACTGAAGCGACAGTAGCAGCAGCAGCTGGGAGATAGGGGAGGACAGAGGAGCCTGGAGTGCTGCAGTCCAGGAGGTCACCAAGAGTCAGACACAAATTAGTGACTGAACAACAACATAGATGAAAACACCGAGGCGCAGAAAGGTGAAGTGACTTGCCCCAAATTCCACAGCTAGGAAAAGACTTTTTAAAAAGCCAGGTAGTCCGGTTCTGGAGTCCTTGCTCTCTTCACTCTCCTCTGTTGCAGGCTTTCCTCAGGGTGGTGTTGAGGACTAGAAATAGCAAATATATGGACTCAGTGGATGATGAAGCAGGTGTGGTAGCTGCTGTCCTCACCATGGTGCCTAGATATCGGTAGGGACCAAAATTCTCCACTGCCCTGCCTGCTTCCTGACCCTGGGAAGAATCTTCTCAAGCACCTTTGCCTTCCCCGGGGGCCTGCCATGCGCTCTACATCTGTCTGTGCCAAAGGGTGACCCAAAGGGAGAGAGACTCAATCCAGCTACAGATGGTGGGAGATTTCCCAGCAAGCTCTGCTCCTAACCAGAGTACTGCCACCAGACTCACCTCCACACGGAACAGACAGGAAACCAAGGCTCAGCGAGGGAGTGGGGCTTCTCAGAAATCAGCATGGAGTTGGAGGAAGGGCTGAGAAACGAAGCAGATCTCCTGACCACCCCACCCTCTACCCCTGTCTCACCAGGTGCTAGGGCTGTGGCAACTCAGGGGCTCTGGCAGGGCTGCCAGGAACATGTGCTTGGATGTTCAGACACTGTGGGGGGTGGCGGCCATCATGCACAGGGCCCAGGACTCCCCAGCCTACCCCCACGTGGACCCTTCAAAACACCTGGGGCTTAGCCATCATCCCAAAACCTGAGTGAGGGCAGGTGGTGAGGGTCTCTCTGGGGAACCTGTAGGCAGGGGCTGGAGCACCAGGGAAGGCCCTTGATTGTGTTCTACTGTGGAGCAGAGCCCTATTTTGTTGAGCTTCCTTCAGGCAGGGGCTGCCCTCATCCAGCCAGTTCCTAGGGGCTGTCGGGGTGGAGGTTCAGGGGTCCTGGGTCAAGGGTCCTCCTGCACAAAGCGCAGGGTAGGGGGCCAGGCCCTGCGTGGCAGCCAGCTACCTTGGACTTCGGTATAGGGTCAGTTCTACATTTGTTTTTCCAAAGAGTGGCTCCCAGACCTCCAGCCTCACAGGCACCTGGGTGCTGGGTGAAAGTTGAGCTCCATGGGCCCCGCCACTCGTCAAATCCCAGTCTCTGGGGTAGAGCCAAGGAATTTGCATTTTAAGCCAGCTAAGCATCTGATGGGTTTGGGAGTTGGAGAACCTACTTGGGGGCATTTGGGCACAAGCAGGGAACTCAGAACAGTCTTCCTGCCAAGAAGGTCAGGGTTACCATAACCTGGGTCCTGCTGCTGGTGCACTAGGCTTGTGGGGAGGGATACTGAAAGTGGGGGTGGGGAAAAACTTCTACTGAGTAAGGACAGTGGCTACCACCTTCCTGGGCTGCCCTGGACCCAGCCCTACACTGAACACCCCACCCACACTCCTAGGGCACATGTGAGCTGGGGCTTCAGGTTAGGAACTTCCAAGGCAAAGCCGGTGGCCAAATTGGCCCCCAGCACAGGCCCCATCCACAAGCCTGGCCTGTTCACCAGAGGCTTTCTCCATGTCAGAAACTAGTCTGAGTGGTGTCATTACTTTCACCTTTTATAAATGAGTAAACAGGCCTCAGTTTGCCAAGTTGGCAACATGCAAGATTTATGGGAGCTAGGGACTTCCCTGGTGGTGCAGTGGTTGGGACTCTGCACTTCCACTCTAGCGGGTGTGGATTCGATTCCTGGTCAGGGAACTAAGCTCCCATATGCCACCTGACACAGGTTGCCCAAAAATAAAGACTTACAGGAGGCACCTCTGTCTCTATTATGCTATTTTGGGGGTGGGTGGTATGGGTAGAGGGTGCCAGAGATAAGATCTCAGCTTCAGCTACATGTCTATTTTTTATTCAATATATTAAATATATTAATCAGAAAAGTCACATACTATAAATCCAGGAAAATACACAAATATAAATGTCAGAATCTGTCATTTGTCTTCCTCCTAGAGTGAGTCTATGTACACGTGGAAGGAGGGCGGCAAGAGAGCAAGTAGGAGGCGGCTGGTGGGGGCCCATTCCTCCCTCCCAACCCCCACTCCCACCTCAACCTCTTCCTTCCTGTATTTACAGCAGCATTCGGCTTATTTACAGCATGGCGGTGTGTGTGTGTGTTAAAAACGGTTTATCTTACAAAAACATGAAGACCAGGGCTGGGCTGGGGGGGTAAGACAAATAGTAAGGGTCACCCCTGTGAATGCATCCCTCTCCCCGAGGCCATGAGCTCCCTGCTGACCTCCCAGAGAACAAGGGGGAGGGGCAGCCAGTCTGCAGCTCAGGCCCAGGCCAGGGTGATGCTCTGGGGGTCCGTGGGCCATGGGCTAAAGGCACGTGGGGTGGCATTATGAGCGTGCACACCAAGTGCGCGCATGTTCCCGGGCCAGGGTCAGAAGGGCAGTGTGTCCATAAAGATCTTGTCGACGATGGGTGGAGGGGGCACCAAGTCCTCCAGCTTGAGGTAGAAGATGCGCTGCAAGCCCTGGGTGCACAGGGTCCGCAGCTCGGGCAGCTTGCCCAGCAGGCGTGACAGGCAGCTGGCCGGCTGGGGCTCACCCGCCTCGGCCGAGACGTGCTCCTTCAGGCAGCTAGCAATGCGGTTCTGCAGCTCCTCTACCCGGCGAGGCTCCTGCAGCCCGTGCCGGTCTGCGGTAGGAGGGGGGGACAAGGTGTGGGATTAGAGGCTCTGCCCAGAACCGGACGCCCCTCTCCGCACTGCAGTCGGCTGCCCCCAGGTCTCTGGAGCTGCTGCTACTGATCATCTCCCACGCCCCCTCTGCACTCCACACAAGCACAGGAGCCCCACTAGAAGCCCAGCAAGGCAGCAGTGCTCATCATCCTCATCTTCCAAGGGACAAACCGAGGCCCAGAGAGGTTACAAGACTTGCCTAAGGTCACAAAAAGGAAATAAAACCTTAAGCAGGTTTTACTGACTAGCCCGGTGTTGTTTTTTTGGTTTCTGGTTCCCCCCACCCCAGATGGTAAAGAATCCGCCTGCAATGCAGGAGACTGGAGTTTGATCCCTGTGTCAGGAAGATCCCCTGGAGAGGGGAATGGCTACCCATTCCAGTATTCTTGCCTGGAAAATTCCATGGACAGAAGGGCTTGGTAGGCCACAGTCCATGGGGTTGCAAAGAGCTGGACATGACTAAGCAACTAACACCCCAGACTATTGTGAGAAACCCTGGGTTTGTGTAGCAGCATTACAGATGTCACCTCCAGAGAAAGCAGGCCTCAAAACCCAGTGCTCTTTCTGCAGCCGAAAGTACCTCGGATTCTGTCCTACAGTTTTTTTGGTCCTATGTAGCCTTGTGAAACTTAACTTAAATCCGCCTTGCAACACAGGGGACAGGGGTTTGCTCCCTGGTAGGGGAACCAAGATCCCACACGCCTCAACTATCAAGGCCCATGTGCTCTGTAGCTCATGTACCATAACTAGAGAGTCCTTGCACCACAACAAAAGATCCCAGAGAGAAAGAGATGGGGCAGATTCTGGTGCTTTAACAAATAAAGACCTGAAAACCTCCACATTTAATGCCAAAAACTCGTATCTTGCAGAATTACGTTTACATATTCACATGAAGTACACAACCAGCACAGCTAATCAGTGCTGTTAGCAGTCAAGGCGGTAGCTACCCTTCGGGCAGCTAATGACTAAAAAGCGGGCACAAGGAAGGGCTCTGGGGTACTGGTCATGGCTGTTTCTTTTTTAAAATATAACTTTATTTATTTATTTGTTGTTGGCTATGCTGGGTCTCTGTTGCTCCGTGGGCTTTCTCCAGTTGCAACGAGTAGGGGCTACTCTCTAGTTATGGTGCACAGGTTTCTCATTGTAGGGCTTGTCTTATTTGGAGTACAGGCTTTAGAGCAGGAGGGTTTCAACGGTTGCAGTTCATGGGCTTCAACAGTTGTGATTCCTGGGCTCTAAAGCACAGGCTCAGTAGTTAAGGCACACGCGCGTAGGTGTTCCGCAGCATGTGGGACTCTCCCAGATCAGGGACTGAACCCGTGTCTCCTGCGTTGGGCAGGCGGATTCTCTACCACTGAGGCACCAGGGAAGCCCTGTGTCTGTTTCTTGATCTGTGTGTTTATGTGCATACATTTTGTGAAAATTTCCATGCAACATGGTTCAGTAAGATTTAAAAAAAACAAACAAACAAACTTTAGGTCACACCTGACACCTACAGAGTTAGGACCTTGAGTAGTCTGGGCTACGTCAGGGGCTGATGGTTTGCCATCAGCCACAGCTAGGCCTGAAACCTGGCTCTGCCAACCACCAACTGCACTGCCCTAAGCCACGTCTGCCCTCTCTGCATCTCGTCACCCTCACTCCACAATGCAGGGGGCCCAGGAAACACCTGATGCTGGTACATCCAGAGCCAGGCCCTCAGGCCCTCCCCATCTCCCTGGGTCTGGGGACCGGCCTCCCACCTGTGATGAGGACAAGTGCGGAGAGGCAGGCGAAGGCAGGGATGTCTACCACCAAGCTGTGTAGGGAGCGAGAGAAGGCCAAGATGCTGTCGATCCAGTCCCCGAAGCCACGGGCACATTGCAGGCGGTGCAGCACCAGGCCTGAGCAGAAGATGAGCTTCCCCTCGGCTGGTTTAGACCTGGCAGGTGGGGTGCAGACAGCCATTAGAGGGGCTGGAGGGCAGGGCGCCGGCCGAGGGCTGAGCACACAGTGGGACGCTCACCGGTAGGCCAGACGGAGGATAAAGAGCTCCAGAAAGGCGGACTCCAGCAGCAGGTCCTGGTCTCCGGGAGACAGTTCGGCAAAGCCGGGGATTTTCTCAGCCCACTTGCGGATCACCTCCAGGGAACCCGAGAGCAGGTCGTAGAACTGCTGCACGTCCCCGGCATCCTCTTTCCCGAAGTGGGGCAGCGCCAGCTCCTGGAACTGGCAGGTGGTCCAACGGGGTCAGACCCCAGAAAGAGCCCCACACTCAGGCGGCCGTGTACAGCCATGTCACGCCCTGGGATGCCAGATCCCAAGGGTAAGAATGGAGCCGAGATCCCGCCCATGCTTGCTTGCCAACTCTTCCCTATTAATCCAGAGCCGAGGCTGCTGGAAGGAGCACTTTTTTTTTTAATTGGCCACTGCCCAGAGGGGTACATTTTTCCATCTGGTCAGCCTAGAGGGGCCAATCCTCTTTTCGATCTGTGGAACTGGGGGCTGGGCGGGTAGCTTTTCTCATATGTAGGAAGTGCCGAATGTGGGCTGGGCAGGGCCTCACCTTGGAATAGTCCAGTTTAGAAGTGCTCGGCCCTGAGTCCAGGTGCGCCCGGACCAGGGAGGTGAGTAGGTGCGCTGGGGAGGTTTCTGGGGGCTGCTTGGGCTTTGAAGGGAGCCGACCCCGCCGTCCTTTCAGGCTGTCTGTCCGAACAACTACAGAGAAAAGGGCTGGAGTGAGGCAGGGAGAAAGGGGCCCAGGGAAGGGACTCCCAGCCCAAGCTGTGCACCCCGGTGCTAGAAGCACACCCAAGTATGAGGAACTAGAGCCCCCGAGAACCCAGGGGACCCTGCAACGATCTCCACTCTCACAAGGCAGGCAGGTGGACTGGAGGCGGGGGAGGACAGAAGGCCGAGGCACGCCCTCCCCTGGGGCCCACCAGGACAGATGTCTGGGGCAGAGGAGGGGGCGTCTGCATGCCCCACCCTGCTCTGGCCCACCTCTGTCCCTCGGGGCCTGTCCCAACCACCCACCTTCCTTCACCATGCCCACGGCCAGGCACTTCTGGAAGCGGCAGAACTGGCAGCGGTTTCGCCGCCTCTTGTCCACAGGGCAGTCCTTGTTAGCCAGGCAGATGTACTTGGCATTTTTCTGCACTGTGCGCTGGGGGGGCCAACACGGAACAGGCTGTCAGAGCGTGGGGTGGGGTGGGGGGGAGCCAGGGGAGGGGACTGTCCAGATCCTACTGCCATTGCAGACAAAAGCGCTCTCTGTTCACAACTATTTTTCTAACATTTGGGTGGCAGGGGAGGATAAGATGGATGGGTTGGGGGAGGAAGAAAAAAAGTCCTGGGGACACTGGCGGAGGGCTCGGCCATACCCCCAGGATGCAGGATGAGGGGCGAGGGGCTCCCCAGCAGCCCAGACACTGACCCTTCTTAACGTTGCTGTGTCCGCCTGCCCCTTCCCTGAGGCAGACACGAGAGGGCTGAGAGGCCGGGGGTGGGGCCGGGCAGGGAGGCAGGCACCCAGCGCTGGGACAAACACACAGCCTGTTCCCAAGTCCACCCCCAGCTCTCCAGCACCAAGCCCTCTCCTCGGATCCTTTCATCTCGTGCCAGGAACACGAGTGCCTGGGCTCCCCCCATCCCACCAGGACCTTGAGTAGGGGGAGGCCAGGCAGAGGAAAACCAGAGACTGGCCACAGAAACTCCCCCTCCTGGGTAACCCTGCAGCCTGCACCCTCTGCCCTACTCTCACCCCTCCCTCCATCTCTCCACCACCCCAGTGTCAGCATGAAAGGTCCCAGGTCCCTGCTTCTAGGATGGCAGCCCACCGGGCCAAGCCTGCCCTCTTCCTAAAGAGCAGACTTGCTGGAAGGAGAACCCAAGCGAAGCCATCACAAAGCCTGCTGGGGTAAGAGATCAGCCTGCCCCACTTCTCATAAAAAGCTACACCCAGGGCAGCCCAGTACCTTGAAGAAGCCTTTGCAGCCCTCACAGGTGCGGACACCATAATGCTGGCAGGAAGCATTGTCCCCACACACAGCACAGCGGCCCTCGCTTCCACCCGGAACCCCACTCCGGGCCTTGGCAGAGGTCACGGGCGCGTCCAGCCTCCCTGAGCCATCAAGGTGGGGAGAAGTGGGCACCAGGCCTGGGAACGCTGTTGGCATGGAATAGCTCTCTCCCTCCCCCAGCTGGTGGGCGGCCTGTGAGGGGAACAGCTTCAGGGGGCTTGGGGCCAGGCTGGGACTGGGGCCGGGGTGAGGGCTGAAGGAAAAGAAGGCCGGTGGCTGGGGGGGCCCAGAAGCCTTGGGCAGCTGCTCTGTCCATGCCCGCAGGCCTTCATAAGTCTGGCTGGGCGAGAAGGGGCCGAAGGAGCCATCCCAGGGAGAGAGCTGGGGTGGCTGGAAGCTGGGCGTGGATGGTGACGGTGCAGAGCAGGGACTGCCATAGTAGTCAGAGCCGCTGGAGGACAGGGTCTCGTCCAGAGGGCCACTCAGCGTGCCAGGGTAGCAGCCATACACCTGGAAGTCCTCAAACTTGAAGGAAGCAGAGGCTGGGGAGGTGGCTGATGATGAGGACGTGGAGGAGGCTGAGGAGGAGGCCGAGGAGCACGGCTGGGCCGTGCCCGGCAGTTGGTAGAGGAAGGTGTCAAACTCCCCTGTGTAGCCGTCCATGAAGGTGCTGAAGCTGGGCAAGGCGGTAGGGACAGCGGGGGCCACCTCGGGGCTGGCCAGGTCCATGGTGGGCTTGCTGAGCTCGGGGGTCAGGAGGTCGCCTGCCAGGTGGTCGCGGGGTCCTGGGCTCGGTGCTGGTGTCCCATACTGGGCTTGGATACAGGGCATCTCTGGAGAGGGAAGAGACCAAAGTGGGGGGAGGGGGAAGTCAGTAAGAGAGGCCTGAAGCCTGGCCTCTAGGTACAGGTCCCTGACCGGTCAGGAGGCAGGACTCCCAGCCAGGCATGGGACATAGGCATTAGGGCCACGGCCCACCACAGAACCCAGGAATCCTGGCACCTGGCCAGAGCACCATCTCAACGTCTATGTCACAAAGTCCCTGGGCAAGGTCCCAGCAAGGGTGGGCTCAAGTCGGAAGGCCAACCACACCCCGGGCAGCCTGGGAACCCCAGGGAGGGCATGTAGCCAGCATTTCTCTGCTGGAACAGGGGAAAGCTGTCTTCGTCCAGCCCCCTGCCTCTCCCTAACTGGGTAAGGCGCGGGTGGGGGCTGGGAGAAGGGTGGGTGGGAGAGGCAGCCAGGCAAAGCCAGAGCCCAGTCCTGGGAGCAGATACGCCGTTCCTCCAACCTGGCACTTCTGGGAATATTCCTAGGCATGGCTCAGCCTCTGCAAAACCCCCTCCTCTTCTCCCTCCACAGTGCCTGAGCTAATGAACAACATTCTGCAAATGGAAGAGGAGCTGAGAGTGAAGGCCCAGTTGCCTATGAAAGCAGCCTAGACAGCAATTAGCCTGTCCCTACCGCCATCCCCAACCCCACCCTCACCCTACATACTGAGCAAAGGCTGTAGATCCCACGCGCACCCTAGTCCTGCCATATGGGGATGGGCACCCACTCTACATTGCCTGGGATGCTCCCAGAAGCAAAGAGGAAAGAAGCCTGACCTCCTTCCCCAGTACCCCAAGGAATCAGGTAACCGGGCTCCAGACCTTTAAAGGCCATATGGTGGAAGGGGGAGTGTGGTGGGGAGAGCAGCCCCTGGACTTCGAGTCCTGAAAAGGAACTTCTCTGCTTTCCCGCAGCATCTCCCCCTATTATTTTTACGAGAGCACTCAGAGTCTAGCAGACTACTCGAAGGGCTGTGTAGAGCAGAGGAGAAGCCTGCTGGGGGTGATGGAAGTCTGGGTCCCTCCACTAAACAGTTCTGTGCCCTGAAGAACCCAGGAGCTCAGACAAAGGGGGTTTACACCCCCTCAAATCTGGAGGAATCTGAAGGAGCAGAGAGAATCATTCGGGGGGATCTTTAAGTTCACAGACAAGTCAAAAGCTAACGCAGAGAGGAGGCTCTCATCCTACCTCCTTGCTTTGTCTCTGTGACCCTGGCCTCATCAGTCAGGGAGGGAGACTGGGGAAGAAAGCAAGCTGAAACAGGGAGTGCCATAATCAAAGGGGACAGCAGAAGGGGGCAAAAGCTGGCATTACCTCCTGGCCAAGAGCCTGGGGAGTTCTCCCGTAATAGGCTTTCTCCCGCCTTCTTGGGCCCTGGACAGGGCAGCTCCACCCCTGTCCTGACACTCCCACAACCAACCCAGACAACAGAGCCCCTAGACACTCTGGCCCCACCAACCAGCGGCGCCCATCCATAGGCATAAAGTACCTGCAAGCGCAAAGGCTGGCCCCATCTGCCTGCGCTACGACAGCCTGGCAGGGAAGGCTCTGGGGTGGAGTAAAAGAGGCAGCAGCTACGCAGGACTGGGCTGGGCACTCCAGCCTTATTCAAATCCCGTTTCTCCACTTGGAAGTCCCACATCCGGATCAACCCCCACCAATCTACCCCCACTCCTGCCTTCACGCAGGTACTTAATGACACAAGATATGGACCTCCATCCAGCCTTTGGCAGGGACACAAGGAGACGGAAGAGGCGGGGTTGAAGGAAGGAGCAAGGAGAATCCGGCTACAGGCAGGTCTTGGCAACAATGTGGTTTGCACCTGTTGTGCTAAACAAGCCTCAGGCTGCACCCTACCTGTCTGATCCGACAGAGACCGGGGAGGGGGATCCTCTAAGTGGTACCCCACCAGAGACTCCAACATCAACAACTTCAATCAAGGATCCCCAAGGACGAAGCTTTCCACCTCTCTCTCTCTCACACACACACATACACACACACAGATTCAAGCTACATTAAAAAGCAATCTTCCCTAAGCTTCCAGAGACTGTGTTCTGCCGTAAGAAGCCTCTTTTATTCCAACACACAGCAGCACCCCCTCCACAGTTCAGTCACCAATGTTAAGCCATTTGCTTGGACAATCCAGAACTCTCCTAAGATAGTTCAGGCAGAAACTTCCAACTGGGGAACCCTAGAAACTAACCCACAGCATTAAGAATAAGTGTTAAGAAAACAACTAGGGGTATAGCAGTGAGCTGACAAGCTAAGAGACCCTTTTGGAAATCCAATGCTGGAAGGAGTCGGATCCCAGCAGCCCAAAACGCTGTGCACCTTTCCCTCCACTGTACTGAGACCCCCAGCAGCAACTAACTCCTGGGAGCCCTGTGCCAACTAAGGGACCCTGGAAGACTGAACTCTAGACAGCCTCCTACTGAACGAGTCCCCACTGCAGGCACCAACTGAACTCTGTGGCTTCCACCTTGCACAGACCCCCGCCTCCTCAACACACACACACACACACACACACACACACACACACACAGCACCCAGTAGACTCCAGTCCCATCTGGGTCTTCATCCCGTTCCAACCCCTAACCTCCAAGCCAGGGTTGCAGCCTATACTCGCCCTCCTTCATGCTAACCCCAAAACATTCTTTCGGGTCCTCGCAAACACTCATCTCCTTCATGCAACATCCCCCCGCCCCTCCCCGCCACAAAACCAAAACGGAGAGCCCCGCTGAGATGCACACTTTCCAGGGGGCACCTACCCGGCTGGCTTCTGCTCCCCCTGCCAGGGACCGGGACCGGGACGGGCGCCCCAAGTCGCAGCCTGGTCCCGAGTACGCTCCCGCTGTCTTGCACACTCCCCCAACTTTCGCAGCCTCCACCACTGGGACTCCCGGCCGCGCCGGACCCTGCTCTTAAGCGCTCCGTGACGCGCGGGGAGGGGCGGAGGCGCCACTGACGCACGCGGCCCGGCGAGCTCTGGCCATACAAGGGCGCGGGGGGCGGCGCGGTTCCGGCGGGAGGCGGCCAGGGGGAGGCGCGGGGCCGGGGAGCCCGAGGGGGCGGGGCGAGAGGGGGGGCCTGGAATGTCTGCGCGCGTGACGCACGCGGGGTTCCATTGACGCAGGGAGCGCGGATTGTTTGATCTATAAATAGTCCCCTCGCGCCCGCCGCGCCGGCTAAAAATAGCAGCTCGCGGACTCGCAAGGCTCCGCTGGCCGGACCCAGGACCCCGGTCCCCGGGGCAGAAAACAGGCCCAAGGGCCAGAGCCCGAGAAGAGGGCGCTCTAGCTCCGAGGCCGCGGGGCTTCCCCGGCTTCACCCTCCGGGTGCTCCCGGGAGCCACGACTGCGCCTGGCTCCGCCTCTGCACCTTCCCCAGCCTTCCCTGCTGGCTTGGGGTGCCACTGCCCGGCTGGGCGGCCCGGGCAGGCCTTGGGCTGGGCAACTCAGGGACGCGTTCCGGGGGAACCAGCGGGGTCTTGGGTTGAGAGGTTGGCCAGGGACGTCTGACACCACAGTACCCACCACACAGACACACTCCCTTCTAGGGACGTCAGACACCTCAGCACCCCACCATCACACAGACACACGCTTACTCCCTACTCCCTCCCCCCAATTTCTTATGCAAAGTATCTTCTAGAGGGCAGGGATTCGCCAGGCCCCAGACAGGCCAATGCTGTGCTTCATAGCTGAACTAGATTTCTCACCACTATCCTCTAATTGGGAAATTACCGAATTTCAGAACCGGGTGGAGCCTGAGAAATCTTATCGAATTCGTGCCGACTCTTCCCCATTTTATAAATAAAAGGGCTCAGAGAAATAATGACACTTGCTCAAGGTCACAGAGCAAGGTGGTGGCACACTGGGGTGGAGCCTGCCTACATCTCTAGGGGATCCCTTCACCCGCTGCCCATGATCTCTTCCTCCCACCTCACCTCCAGCACCTGAAGGCAGTGTGTCTTTCATGTACACCAGGGCACAGGCCAGGCTGCAAGTGGCTGGAGCCTTCTCTAGATGGGGCTGTCACCCCTGGGATGCCCCAAGTCTGGAGAGCCAACACCTTCAGTAAGACAGGAAGATAAAAAGGCTAATATTTAGGAGAAGGAGCCCCTCCCCTCCCCCTGTCCACACTGAGCCTGTGATCAAGGACGCCACTCTCGCTTCCCCTGGTCACCCGACGGCACTTCCCTCTACCCTTGAGGCACTTCCTGCTCCTCACTTCCATTCTCACCTCCCTCTCAGGTTTCCCACACTCTGCTCTCCAGCCCTAGGTTCTGCCCACTCAAAGGTCCCACCAGCACTTCCAACATCACCCATTCTCTACCATCTGCTGTCTCTGCACTCCTTGCCCACCAGCAATCTCTGCTTTTGAAGCCTCACGCGCTACTTTTCACTTTCTTCTGAAATCATATTTTGGATTTGGAACCAAAGTCCAGAATCCTGGATCCTCTGGTCCTATTGCAGCCATGACCTGTGCCTCACTGGCACCTGAAGGCAACAGAGCACCCGAGTGAAGCCAGCGGCTTGCCCTTCTCCCTGCCCACACCCACTAAGAACCTGCCCCTTCACCATCTGTCTCCTCGTCACACCCTCAGTCCAGGACAGATGGAGCAGGCTCTACGTAGTAACATCAGTATCTTTCAGTCAGAACCTAGCACAGCTCCCCCATCACAGCATACACTCTCAACACCGACAGGCCTTTGTTAAACCGTCTTCCAAAGACCCTTCAAGGCCAACTTCATGAAGGTGAAGTGTGGATAGGATGATCTTTAACCAAAGTTTTGTTTTTCTTTGTCTTAGGCTTTTGCATTGAGATATTACTTGGGAAAAACACGAATTCCACAGCTTAAACCTGCTTTGAAACCACTAATATAATTCATGTCTTCCCATTTTGCAGATTAGGACCCAAGGGCGCCCAGAAGAGCTGCACCTTGCTCAGAAGCACAAGCAAGTCTGGGCTGGTGAAACCAATCCAGTCATGTCACAGGCTGGTTTCCCCACCTAGCCCCCCTCCCCACCCACCCCAGCAGGGCCTTCCTCAGAAAAGAAAACAATTCTAGTATGGTAACAAAAGTTGATTAGTCAGGTCAATGTTCTTCCCTCCAAACCTCACCACCAAAACACAAAACAAAAACAGGTGTATTAGCTGCAGCCTTAACGGCTCTTTGAAAGCTGAATCAGCAGCCTTGAGCCCTAGCACCTCCTATTCACCCCACCACTTTCCATTTGTAAAAAGCAACACAGACCTTCCCTACTTTCCCTACATGGGAAAGTTGACCCCGAAGCCTCAGGGAACTCAAGTGTGGTAAGGAGCAGTCCGTGTTCCCAGCCTACATCTCCACATCTAAGCATCTAGCCTCCAGAGCTGTGCAGGCAGCCCAGGCCTCACCTGGGCAGGAAATGGCAGGTTTGGAGACAATAATCTTGCTGTCCCAAAGGCAGAGGATGGGAGAGGCAAAAGCAGCTGCCACCTGGCCATACTTGTGACAAGAGGCAGGGGATGCTGGGGTCTCAGAACACATACACTCTGAAAATAAGTAAGGAGAAAAGGCCAGAGTCCTTCTATAGGAACACAGCCAGGAGCACCTAGCCAAAGCAAAAGGGAGAGGGTCCTTGAGCTTCATCCCTGCTGGCCAGATGCCCTCCAGGGAGGGTGGCCTTGGGCTCCAAATCCAGAGACTCTTAGTAGAATCCAGCTAAGGTGGAACTCTTGAAAAGGCGTAACAGATGCGAACTTTGGGAGGCCTAGAGCATAAGCTGGTCCAAGGGCAGATGGAGACTCCAAGGGACCTGACTAAGTCCATCCCTTAAGATAAGCAAGGTCAGCGTGAACAGCTCATTGTAGGGGAGATAAGCAGTGGAAAGGGACAGGTAACCACCATGGAAGGAGAGGTATACAAAACTTTGAAGTGAGGACCAGAAAGTAAGGCAGGGCCAGGATAACACAGGAAGGGCAGGGGAAGATGTCATGCTGGAGACAAGAGAGAGCTGCCCAAGGTCAGGCTCCCACAGCCCGGCACAAGCGCTGTGCCACCAGCACCGGGCTCCCCACTGCCCCAGTACAAAGACCTTGGGCTTCAACCTTCCCACCACCCTCTGGGCACACTGTTCCTCTTCCTTCTACTCTAATCCCACTGACCTTCTAAGACTTCAGCTCATGCCACCCTCCTGGACCAGCCTGACTTGTAATAAGTACCTTCTCACCAGAAGATTTGGGGGTGTGAGGAGTAGGGAATACCAGTGAAGGGTCAGACCTCGGCTTAGGACACTGCATGGATTCTTCCATTTTACCCTCTCCCTAATCTTCTAGGAATTAGGACTTCCCTGGTGGCTCAGATGTTAAAGCGTCTATCTACAATGCGGGAGACCTGGGTTCCATCCCTGGGTTGGGAAGATCCCTTGGAGAAGGAAATGGCAGTCCACCCCAGTACTCTTGCCTGGGAATTACCACCTGCATTTTATAAATGAAGAGATGGAGGCTTAGGGGCCAGGAATCAGAACCCCCACCCACCCCAACCCCTGCTACCTCCCAGCTCTATGCTGGACCCACTGCCCTCAACTCTGAACTCCAGAGCTGTGGCTTCTAACCCCGTGAGCCATGAGTCTCGTAAGTCTAACCACAGAGCCAGGTACACACATGGCCTGCAAACTGTAAACAGCAGTGCCTACGAGGAGGTCTCTGCGGGAAACTGGAAGCATCCCAGTTCCTAGTCTGAATGATGGTCACCTGGGTGTCTTCACTATGAAAAAGTCATCAAACTATACACTCTCAAGATTTCACATCTATGGTTTGTATACTTTTTTGTATGTATGTTATACTCTCAGAAATAAAGTGTTTATTTACAAAATATGCTCAGTTGTGTCTGACTCTTTGTGACCCCATGGACTGTAACCTGCCAGGCTCCTCTGTCCACAGAATTCTCCAGGCAAGAATACTGGAGTCGGTTGTCATGCCCTCCTCCATGCGATCTTCCCAACCCAGGGATAGAACCCAGGTCTCCTACGTTGCAGGCATATTCTTTACCGTCTGATCCACCAGGGAGGCCCAAATAATCATGTCTAAATGGGAGAGATACATCGATTCAAATGGATGCAGATGCCGCTGGCATTTACTGAAATCACAGAGAAACGGGGGTTGTTTCTCATGTATTTGTTCTATCAACACAGACTCAGCATAGCTACGGTGAGGACAGCCCGCAGTATCTAGCACGAGAAAGATCTCCTCTCCCAATGTTTTCTGAATCGCTCAGCTAGGCCCTGGTCCCTGCTTGTCAAATCCTTTGTGGCCCACAGACTTATGTGCTCAGACCATCCCTCCCCGCAACCAACATGTGAACATGAAAGCAAGGCCCTGTCTCCCCTACCTTGGCAGGAGGCATCCTCAAACAGTACGTAGCCCAGGGCAGGCCCCAGTGGGCAGCCAGAGTGCACCATCGTCCCCTAGTCAAGACGGTGGGTGAATAGGAGATGGAGGAAGTGGAACTGCACTGCCCTTTTCCCACACTGCCCCCCCCCCAGACACAGTCAGGCTGGCCCCCGCCCCTGCTGAGCAAAGGGCAGGAACTTGTCCTACTTTCACCAAGACCATCCCCACCCATAGGCCTCCACACCCTTCTCGGGGGGTGAGCAGAAGGAGTGAGCTTTGCCTCCTCCCCACCCCCTACCCCGAGCTTCCCCTCCTGAGCCCCAGGACCCATCACCAGGCCTGACCCAGCCACTTCCTCTTCCTGCCCGAGCATCAAGTAGGGGGATTTGCTCTGTGGGCAGGGAAGCGCTGCCTACTGCCCCAAGGGGCTGCCACGGATGGCTCTGGGAACTGGGGATGTGGGGTCAGGCCCAGGCCTGATCTCCTGGCCCTGGCCCAGGCCCTGCCATGACCAGGCGTGTTGTTCCCTCCGGGAAAACTGGCTCCCAAGGACACACAGGTCAGCCACCGCTCTCCACATCTCACCCAGCCCCCAACAGGGCAAAAGATACAGGAACTCTCAGATGCATCTTTGACCAGGAGCCAACAAGCCTGGTGTGTGACCCGGGCCAGTCCCTTGCCCTCTCCCAGAGCGTTTCCTCATCTGCCCAATGCTGACAACATCACAAGTCCTGGTGCTGTGAGAATTCACTGACAGAAGGGGGAGGCTCCACAGTGAAATGGGAGCGTTGTCTGGGGACCTGGGCTCTAGAGCAGGATCCTGTGGGGAGCACAGAAAGGAGACACCAGGGCCATCAGATCGACTAGGGGGCCCCGCACCCTCCTCCTCCAAGAATCGGAGACAAAGAGTACCCCTACCCTGCCTCGCCCCTCCAGGGCTGAGTAAAAGGAAATGAGAGTATGTCCAGAGATGGGGCTCCACCCAGCACCAGGAAAATTCCAGACTGCATGCAGCAAGTGCTCAATTGATACTGTGAAGACAGCTGGTTAATTAAGGAGATCAGATCTCTCTCCACAGAGGTCATTTTCAGTCGAGTAATTTCTCCACCCTCAGCCCCCTCTCAGGCCAGAAGAAATCAACATACAGCATAAAAGAACAAGACCAGTCTTCAGGAAGAACATCCAGACAGAACTGAAAAACACAGACAAGATCACGGAGTTCCTTGGGAAAAGCTGGCCCACACCTCATTTGCACCCTCCTCAGTTCTCCTTCCATCCCCTCAGGTTGCTCAGATCCTGGCCAGCTCCTCTCTCCCCCACCCTTGGAGGGTCTCCCACCACCTTGCAGAACATCAACAACCCACCAAGTTCTCCTGCCCCTGCCCAAGGTCTCCACCCAGCCTCCTTGGGCAAAATTTCAAATTCCAAAATAAAAACCCTCTGATAACGAGTCCCAGCCGGAAAGACTGATGCATTTTCCTATTGTTAAAGTATTTTTAGTCACAGGCTCTGGATTCGTTTAGAGACTCACGTTCAGAAAGGGAAAAAAAATTTTTTTTCGAGAACCAAGAAGGAGAGCACGGAGCCTCCCACGTAAGAAGCTCCGCTTGTTCCACGCCGGCCCAAGTCCCTGGCCTGGCTCCCGGGGAACGTGTTTGTGGCAAGCTGGTTGGCGGCTCCTCCAAGCCTTGTTCCAGCCCTGCTTCTCAGGCACCCAAGCAGCCGGGAAGCCAGGCTAGGAGGGCAGGGCAAGGGCCGAGGGCTCAGAGACATCAGTCTATCGGTTCAGATCCCAAGTCCCAACCAGCAAGGGGGCCGGGGGCCTTACCCAGGGACCAGTGCTGAGGGACCTGCCTGATAACCAGCTCTCTCCAGCGTCCCTCCCCATCCTGAGCAGATCAGTGCTCTATCCAGGCCGGGTCAACAGGAGAGGAGGATTGAAGAGCCTGTTGCAGATCTCTGAGGAAGGAGACTTCTACCTCTCCTGGTTCTCAACCACAATGTGGTCCAAGTCCCACCATCCCAGGGCCGTCAAGCTTTCATTCTCATTCCTTGAGAGGATTGACCACCCTTGTTTCCCCCTCCAGCCCTCCTCTTGAGGCCAAAGAAACCACAACTCAGACAGTCATGACGAAAAGAGATCCAAATGGCCCAGCCCCAGCGCCTTGGTTTCGCCATTCCTAAGACTCACCAGCTTCCTCCACACGACCTGCTTTGATTCTCAGAGGTCCTGGACAACTGCACCAAGGGAGACTCCCAGGGCTGGTTGGGGCCTCTTCCTGGTGGCCTTGAGGAGCCCTGCGGGAAGAAACGTGACCGCCCAGTCAGCCTGTCCTGCCGGCCGCGGCCGTGCACCAGCTGAGTGGGCTCAGGACGCGGAGCGGCCTCCACGGCAGCGTGTCCTCCT
Organism: Oryx dammah; assembly: GCF_014754425.2. Classification (NCBI taxonomy): domain Eukaryota; kingdom Metazoa; phylum Chordata; class Mammalia; order Artiodactyla; family Bovidae; genus Oryx; species Oryx dammah. The sequence continues at coordinate 89,392,835 of NW_024070213.1, read as the reverse complement.
CTGTTTATATAGCTGAAACCAGAGCCGGCCTCTGGGGACAGGGGAGCTGCCTCGGAGCCCTCTTGGCTGAGGCCTGACTTTGGCCCGGGTCAGCGAGAGCCCAAAATAGTCAGCTGACGGGAGCCCCGGTGTGAGCGTGACCCTGGGCCCATGCCCGGGCCTGGCAGACAGGTGCCCACGTCACAAGACCAGCAGCTCTAGCGCTCATGGGGCCCCCTTGGCAGCCCCTCAGGGTGCCCCTGGAGGCATATCTGGCATGGGAATTCTACCCAATCACCTCCCTCATCCAGACAACAGACTGAATGCGAGGAATTCTGCCCACAGGAGCCACTGTGTACCCAGAGGGAAGGCCGGGCGCTCAGGAGGCCGAGTCAGAGCTGAGGGCGGAGGTGGGGGCTGAGCGGAGGGAAAGTCACCCAGCCCGCTGCTGTCATCTTCACTCACGCGCTTCCCGCATCCAGACCTCTGGCTGACCAGGAACACCTGCCTCATCCATTTACAGTGACTCCTCTCCCCGCCACGGCCCGCCCGAGGTCGGTGGCCCAACACCTGCTGCCATCAGGGGGCCAGGTGCACGCCCAGCCCAGCCCCCAGCACAGGAGGCCCTGCTTCCCAGGGCTGTCCCTCCTTCTCTGCAGGCTTGGAGGGCTAGACACCTTGTCCTCTGCACCCCAGCCGCCTTTCTAGACTCTCTGGATCCTGAACACCAACCAACGCCACATAAGGCAACAGTGTTTGGGGTTCTAGCAGGGATACTGAGCCAGCTCCCAGTTCACCTGGGAGGGTCTCTCAGAGATGACTGAGAGGGAACTGCTGCTCAGAGATGGCCCTCAGTTCTGGGGAAGGAAAAAGAGAATCACAGGGTCCCTGTCCAGGGCCCCAAGCTGAACTCCAGCTCTCTTGGGTAAAGATGTAATCAGGACTCTGGTACCCCTAGCCTCACCCCATCAACTTCCTGGAACCAGGCACATGCTTCCCTGGCAGCCGTCACTCCCCACAACCCCATGACACCCAGACCCAGAGGACCCCCCCAAGCCTGTCCTGCTAAGAAAGTCAGGCTTCCCCCTTCCCCACCCCCGCACTACCCCCACTACCGAAGAAATCAGATCTCCCCGTGCCTAGCGGTGCCGCCTACTACCTCTGCAGGGCTTCCCTCTCCATCCCCCAAACCACATCCGCTTCAGGCAGCTCCTACACCCACCTTGGCCCCCCAACTACCTACTCAGGAGGCCCCAGGGGCATACAAAGGGCAACGGCAGGGCACTTACCACTCTGGGTGGACCGACGGACCTTAAACAACAGTTGACCATCCCTAGGACCTTTGGGGCCTGGCAGAAGGAGCCAATACCAGGGAGGGGCTGGGGCTGGCCTCTGTCCATGGCGGAGGCCTACAGAGGGGGTCGTGTGAGAGAGGAGAAATCAGCCAGCAGGGCCATTCCCTGGAGACAGTGCAGCCAGAAACAGACATGGGGACAGAGGCAGGACCCAGGCCGCGACGGAGGACAGGCCAGCCCAAGGTGCCCCGAGCTGGGCATCAGAGGTTGGCGGCCCACACCCCAAGCGAACAGCACTTGGGAACGTGGCGTGTGGCCAGCAGCTGCTGACAGCGTCTGGAGCATCTCCAGGCCCTGGAGACACAGCCCCTCAACCTTATACCCTACTCCTGGGTGCAGCAGCAGGTGGTACGTCAACCCAGCTTTCAGCTCCTTGATGTACACAAAAGGACAGCTGGAGGTAGAGAAAAGGGAGCTACTGCGAGGACAGAGCAGAACACCTCTCTCTCCTTAATGGACTCCAACTTGGTCCCCAAAGCTTCACAGGCCCCCACAAGGCAAGGGCTCCATGCTCCTAGCTCTAGGAGGCCCAGCCTTCTCATCTGAGCAATGGGGACTTTCAGGAAATCTTCTGTGAGGGGAGTCCAGTCACAAAACAGGAAGATCCAGCTTGGGGAAGAGTGGTGAGGAGCACGGATGCTGGATCCCTGTTGCCTGGGTTCAAATCCTGCCTCCTTCACTTGTAACCTTGGGCAAGTTACATAACTTCTCTGTTCCTCATCTGTGAAAATGACTATCTGTAATTGACGTTTCTAAAATTAACAACGGTAAGGTTATCAGCAGGTTTACAATGATTTCGCATGCAAAGGACTTAGTGCCGGATACACATAGGTGCTACTGTTATTAGGAGGAACTGAATGAAGACACATAAAAGCTAACCCCAGACCCTGGTCCCTATTCCAAGCCCCTTCTGTGTACCTGGGCTCTACTTCCAACACCAGATGTGTGTGCCATCCCTCCAAACTCTTCAAGTTCTCCCCTGATCCTGCTGGTGCCAGAGCCTTCAGCCAGGGCAACCCAGACCCCACTTCTCACCTACCCTTTTCCTCCCTTTACCCAGCCCTCTCCTTTCCTGACTGGGCCCCAAGGTGAGGACAGGACCAGTCAAGGTGGGATCTTCCCTAGTTATCAGGCTGCCCTTCAGGCCAAGATGAAGTCTAGGAAAAGAGAAGTAGATGGGGAGGAAGTCCCAGAGGGTAGGTGACAGGCCCCTTCATCCTTCTAACTTCTGTCCTGGGGTCCATAGGCTAAGGGGCATTCCTCTGGCCCAAAGCACCCAGACTCTCCTCTTACAGAGCTACCAGCACTTCCAATGACCCTAGGCATACAATGGGGAGCAGGGCCTGAAGAAGAGGAAGGCAGTCTGGATAAGTCAGAGGGCTTCCAACCCCAAACAGAAGGCAAAGTTCAGTTCAGTTCAGTTCAGTTGCTCAGTCGTGTCCAACTCTTTGCAACTCCATGGACTGCACCACACCAGGCCTCCCAGCCCATCGCCAACTCCTGCAGTTTACTCAAACTCATGTCCATTGAGTAGGTGATGCCATTCAACCATCTCATCCTCTGTCGTCCCCTTCTCCTCCTGCCTTCAATCTTGCCCGGCATCAGGATCTTTTCCAGTGAGTCAGTTCCTTGCATCAGGTGGCCAAAGTACTGGAGTTTCAGCTTCAACATCAGTCCTTCCAATGAATATTCAGGACTGATTTCCTTTAGGATTGACTGGTTGGATCTCCTTGCAGTCCAAGGGACTCTCAAGAGTCTTCTCCAACACCACAGTTCAAAAGCATCAATTCTTTGGTGCTCAGCTTTCTTTATAGTCCAACTCTCGTATCCATACATGATACATACAAGGAAAAACCATCGCCTTGACTAGATGGATCTTTGTTGGCAAAATACTGTCTTTGCTTTTTAATATGCTGTCTAGGTTGGTCATAACTTTTCTTCCAGGGAGTAACTTTTCTTTAACTTCATGGCTGCAATCACATCTGCAGTGATTTTGGAGCCCAAAAAATAGTCTGTCACTGTTTTCACTGTTTCCCCACCTATTTCCCATGAAGTGATGGGACTGGATGCCATGATCTGTTTTCTGAATGTTGAACTTTAAGCCAACTGTTTCACTCTCCACTTTCACTTTCATCAGGAGGCTCTTTAGTTCTTCTTCACTTTCTGCCATAAGGGTGGTGTCATCTGCATATCTGAGGTTACTGATATTTCTCCTGGCAATCTTGATTCCAGCTTGTGCTTCATCCAGCCCAGCGTTTCTCATGATGTACTCTGCATAGAAGTTCAATAAGCAGGGTAACAATATATAGCCTTGACATACTCCTTTTCCTATTTGGAACCAGTCTGTTGTTCCATGTCCAGTTCTAACTGTTGCTTCCTGACCTGCATACAGATTTCTCAAGAGGCAGGTCAGGTGGTCTGATATTCCCATATCTTTAAGAATTTTCCAGAGTTTGCAGTGATCCACACAGTCAAAGGCTTTGGCATAGTCAATAAAGCAGAAATAAATGTTTTTCTGGAACTCTCTTGCTTTTTCGATGATCCAACAGATGTTGGCAATTTGATCTCTGGTTCCTCTGCCTTTTCTAAAACCAGCTTGAACATCTGGAAGTTCACAGTTCACATACTGTTGAAGCCTGGCTTGGAGAATTTTGAACATTACTTTGCTAGAGTGTGAGATGAGTGCAATTGTGTGGTAGTCTGAACATTCTTTGGCATTGCCTTTCTTTGGGACTGCCATGAAAACTGACCTTTTCCAGTCTTGTGGCCTCTGCAGTTTTCCAAATTTGCTGGCATATTGAGTGCAGCACTTTTACAGCATCATCTTTTAGGATTTGAAATAACTGGAATTCCATCACCTCCACTAGCTTTGTTCTTAGTGATGCTTCCTAAGACCCACTTGACTTCACATTCCAGGATGTCTGGCTCTAGGTGAGTGATCACACCATCGTGATTATCTGGGTCATGAAGATTTTTTTGTGTAGTTCTTCTGTGTATTCTTGCCACCTCTTCTTAATATCTTCTGCTTCTATTAGGTCCTTACCATATCTGTCCTTTATTGAGCCCGTCTTTGCATGAAATGTTCCCTTGGTATCTCTAATTTTCTTGAAGAGATCTCTAGTCTTTCCCATTCTATTGTTTCCCTCTATTTCTTTGCACTGATCACTGAGGAAGGCTTTCTTATCTCTCCTTGCTATTCTTTGGAATTCTGCATTCAAATGGGTATATCTTTTCTTTTCTCCTTTGCTTTTAGCTTCTCTTCTTTTCACAGCTATTTGTAAGGCCTCCTCAGACAGCCATTTTGCCTTTTTGCATTTCTTTTTTCTTGGGGATGGTCTTGATCTGTCTCCTGTATAATGTCACGAACCTCTGTCTATAGTTCATCAGGCATTCTGTCTATCAGATCTAATCCCTTGAGTCTATTTCTCACTTCCACTGTATAATCGTAAGGGCAAAATCAAAACAGAAGGCAAAAGCAGGCTGCAAACCTGGCCCAGCCCATGGCCTACACCTGCCTCCCAAAATGACATTGTCATCTTCCCATACCCCAGAAACGGTCTGCAGTCAGGCCCTAGCCCTCCAGCTCCCACCAACTTTCCCTTTTCTCCCTTCCAGCCCATAGCTGAGGAGTAAGGGAGGCCAAACACCTTCTATCACAGTCAGGCCCAACCTGAGCGGCTGGGTTTTCCCCACTTGTATCTGAGAACAGGGGCCAGAGTCAGAGACCCAGTTGGTTCCCCAGAAAGTGATTCAAAACATCTTAGAGCAGGTATCTGATCTCATCTCCAGTCCCACATCCACAGTCCCTCCACAAGCATTTACTGAGGGCCTACTGTGAACCAAATAGTGAACCACGAACAGTGGGATATCCAAGGAGCAAACCGAGACCTGTGGGCCCCAGGAGGTTACAGTGGGGGAATGAATCAAGGTCAGTCACAATCAGCACTGTGCAGAGGACAAACTGAGGGCTGAGTGGGCTTAGAGGAGGAGAAAGTGACTCCCTCCCTAGAGAAATGGGACCATCAGCCCAGACTTCAGTCCCCAGCTCCAGTTCCCCCTCCTCCCTGTGCTCCAGCCTCATGGGCTGTTTCCCCACTCAGAGCCTCTGCACTGGCTGTTTCCTCTGCCAGGAAAGTCACTGCCTGTGATGTCTGTATGGCCAGTTCCTTTTCATCAATCAGGTTGGCGAACCCATTTCACCTCCACTCCCACCCTGCAGCGTTAATCTGTTCTCATCATCTCCATAGGACTAATGTCATTCGTTTACACGTGTGTCCCAATGACTGCAGAGTTCAGTGTCTAAACCTGAGCTCAGCACTAACAGATGCTCAGTAAGTACTGGTGGAATGTGGGAGAGGGGGACTCAACACATGCCTGCAACAGAACTGGGCTGGGAGGAGGGTTGACACTGCAGTTAAGGAGGTGTCCCTTCTACCTGGGGGCATACCCAAAGCCTGAGGGTTTTTCCTTATGTTGAGTCACAATTGAGTTCAGCCCCCAGCCCTGGATCCCAGTCCTACATAGCTATGCCCATCTGATAACTCCAACTCCCTCCTATGGCATATTTGAGACTTTTCTTATCTAAACTCCTTGCAACAGGACATGAATGACAGACCCTTTACAGCCCTGGTGGCTTCCTGATAGCATAAACTCTGCATTGGCTAATGTCCCCACCCAGAAGTGGGTATATTACTTTTATCAACAATAACAACAGCAGCTCATATTTGTTGAACACCAAGAAACTTCCCTGGTGACTCAGACAGTAAAGAATCTGCCTGCAATGCAGGAGACCCTGGTTAATCCCAGGGTCAGGAAGATCCCCTGGAGAAGGGAATGGCAACCCACTCCAGTATTCTTGCCTTGGGAATTCCATGGACAAAGAAGTCTGGTGGGCTACAGTCCATGGGATTGCAAAGAGTCAGAGGCACTGAGCATTAGTCGCTTTCACTTTCACTTTTTTTGATGTGTTAAACACATCAATAAGCTTTACACCCATGTACTCTTTTAACCTCACACTATGAGGAAGCGATTATTATTAACGTTTTAACAAGGAGGAAACTAAGGCACAGAAATGTTAAGCAACCTGCCCAAGGTCACACAGCTAGTTAAGTGACAAAGCCAGAATTAGAACCTGGGCATCCCCCTTCCCTCCCTGGACCCGTTTGGTGGGCACCGAGCAGTTTGATAGCCAACACCAGAGAGCAAGTGGGAAGTTCTGGGGCCTGGGTTGCTAGGCTAAACTTCTCAGCTAACTTTCTAAACTCCAGCACAGGCCTCAAAATTAACAATCAGTCACATTCATCCTGTTGGGCTTGGTCCATCCTTCCCCCTGTCTGCCATCGCTTGGAATCTTGGCTTTATTGTACTATACACTTGTCATTGTTCCACTCAGCTCTTGGTCAATACAAAGAGTTGGCTGGCTTCCCTTTCAAGTCTTCCTTCATCCAAGTCACTTGGAGCAAGAGGGTTTAGGAACATGTCTGAAGCCACCACTGAAACCTCCCACCAGGCTCTTATCAACCTCCTACTCCACCAGCACGCTTTGGGCGTAACTTGTGAGCCCACCTACCTCTTCCTTCCCAGCCTTCCTTTTCCCAGCACACCCCCCAACCCAAATCTATATTTCACTGGAAACCACCATAAATGCCACTTCTGCAGCATTTTTAATCCCAGGTCCGTTCCTGACTCCACGAGACCCTCTCCAGGCTGTTTCTCTGCTGTTGCCCACGAAGGGGTTGCAGTGGGCCACTCGGGTCCCTCCCGGCTCGGCGTCCTGGCAGCCGAGCTCTCGGACTGAACTCCTGGAACCCGTTCCCTGCAGCCAACGGGTAAATGGAAGGAATTTCTCCGGCCTGGACACCTCCAGCACCCCTCGCGGGCCAAACCCCACCCTTGGCGGGATGGTGTGAGAAAGCGCTGGCCGCCTCACTCGGGGGCTGACTCGGAGCTAGCTGGTTCCTCCGGGAATCCAGCCCCTGACCCCCACCACCCTCATCACCCTGGTCTCCAAGCGGGACTCCCGGCGCGGCCCCGGCCACCCGACGCGCACCCATGCAGACCCATCTCTTCCCGGGCCTCTCCCGGGACCCCCGTGCCTCTTCCCCGACCCCCTCACCTGGCCTGGCTCGCCCTGCTGGCCTCTCCGCCCCCGCCTTCCGGGGTCGCGCCCCCACCAGCGAGGAGCGGCTCTGCAGCGCGGGGGCGCCCATGGCCCAGGCGGCAGGGGGTCGCGGGCACGGCGCGCGGGCCCCCAAGGTGCCGCCGCCGCCTAGCGCTCCTGCCGCCGCGCCGCCGCGGCCCCGT